>NW_024425564.1:14141487-14518674 GCF_017311325.1 Ursus maritimus
GCTCTTCCCCCAGCAAACAGCCCCCTCTGGAACACTCCTCTTCTTTGCTAATAACTTTCTTGCCACCCTCCCACCTATAAAAACCTTCCATTTTGTAGAATGGCTCAGAGTGTCCCTCTACATGCTAGCTGGGGTGCCCCCCTGTTCATGAATCGTTTAATAGAGATGTTACTGAAAGTTAGATGGAAAGGGAAAGTACCCTCGGTTCTTTTCACAGCTACAGTAAAGAATTACAATAGGCTTAGTTAACACCCATCATTTATATAGATACAATAAAAAGAAATTGGAAAATGAAAGTAAAATGAACAATGTTTTATTAAAGTATGCTCGGAGGGAGGAGTGGGCCAGTCACGACAGACAAAGGCCCTGGAAACTCTGGGCTATGGGTTTATATCAATTTTTTCTTTTGCAGGAGTCCTAAGGTGGCAACATTTGAATGACAAGCTTAGATTTATACAATAATTAGCCAACTGTGCACATCCTTTCCCAAGATGTTTTCAAAATGCTGCTCAGGGTAGGACACCGGGACATTATTTCTATTCCAGAGACATAGGTCAAAGAAGGACAAGGGGCCGCTTTCTGCAGGAGCACAGCAAGCACAATAAACTTCACTCTTTCTCTGTTGTAACCACAAACCAAACCACCTGCTAGATGGGTGGCATAGGGTTGTCCCCAGGTGGTCTGCTGTTGGGGCTCTCCATCAAGATGTCTAAGGTCCATCCTCCTTGTCACTCATGTCTAGCTTCCTATAATAAAGCCAATTAGAACTTCAAGTTGATTTGGTCTAATTTTGTTTTTCAATAATTCTTTACCATATAAAAATTTATTGCATTTGCCTCATTTTACAGTTCTCCAAAAGGAGACTGTCTGCTTCATGAAGCGTTCAATAAAATTTGTTTGTATTACCTAAATTATCTTCTTGAATCACGTGTTAACACAGCCAAGGGCCTGGGACCATAAAGAACAGAGGAGCTGATGACAAGCCTGGAAATGGTCCCTGGGGCACCACTGGGAGGGGAGGAGCCACTTACTTCAGGGAATCTGTTCAGGATTTAGAGCTGGCTGGAAGAGGAACCTCAATTTAGTGTAATCAAGTGTTAGGCTTGATGAGGAAAGACGTTAGGGTTCGAAGCCAACGGCCAAGAAAGAATTCTTGAGACATCTTTGTTGCAAAAAGGTGGTTTTATTAAAGCACAGAGACAGGACCCGTGGGCAGAAAGAGCTGCTCTGGGGTCATGAGGAGTGACCCATTATATACTTTCAAGTTGGGAGGGGGGTAGGGATAGTGTAAGCCTGCCAGGTATTTTGGAAACAAGTTTTCCAGGATCCTGAGGGGGCTAGCTGTTGTTAGGAAAGGTCATTTATTACTGTCTAGTAAATCCTCAGTCATGAGACCCTTCAGATGTATATCAGTGGGTCATATGCTTAGGGGATGTTTGCCAACATGTATTTTGGGGGGTAAAGATGAAGGAAGTTTCCAAAGGAATTTTTATATGTTAAAGTAGACTTACAGGACCCTGGGGGTCAGGCTAAGATTGCCTTTTGCCCTTAGCAAAGTATTAACACTAAGGCAGCTGAGTCCCTGGAGGAAGGACCCTCTGCCAGTTTCAAGGGCTTGTCAGTGGGCTGTAGAGAGTAAGGAATTTAATAATTTTTCTTCTGGCTTTGTTGCCCACACCAAGGCTCTCAAACGATTCCACCTGGCCTGGTCTTATGTGGGCACACTGTACATTAATGTGACATGAGATTGGATGGAGTTCCATCTCCACATTTGCAGGAAGTCTCCTGGTCATTGCCCTTTGTTCCCTGTGCCTCTGCTAAACTCTCCATCTCACCCCATCTTCCCTCCTATGTGCAGACTTCTTCCCCACGAATGTGGAGCACAGCCAGTTTGGATGCTGTTGTCACTGTTCACAAACTATGACACATGCAGGACAAATGTGTAGAGCAGCCTTTTACCACAGGTCTTTTCTGGGTGAAGAGGGATGGAGGTAACAAGAAGAATTATGGTCAAGTGCTACTCAAACTCCTAGTTCTTCAGTTCCTTGACTCGTATCTCCCCAGCCCTCTTTCTCCAGGAGGGTTCCAGCCTTTTGGGCTGCAAGATCCTAGGTTTTTTCTGAAGGTTTTCTCAGAAACTCCAGGATCTTTATGATGCAGACTAGACCATTTAGCTCTTCCGGTGTCACTCCTCTCCCTTTCCAGTCATACCCTGGAGGTCGTCTGTCACCAAACTCCACTGAGTCAGTTTCCTAGGCAAAGGAGAGTCTTCTAGGGAGGGGTTCTGGGGTAAGCTTAAAAATAGTTCTTTAAAACCCCAAACTGAACTCATTAATGTAGGACACATCCTCCTCTCTTCCCAGCCCAGTTGTCACACCAAGTTCTGTGTTAATTCAGTGATAATAAAAAGATTAATAAGAGAAAAGACAAAGTTCAGGTACACATGCACTTGATAGTTAATGAGTAACTCACTGAATACGCAGAATCAAGGTTTATGTATCAACTTAACAAGGGGGCATTGAAGGCTTTGGTGGGAAAGCAGAGAAGGTTCTGTTAGGCTTTTTGATGCTCACAGAAATGGGGAGTCTGTCTCCACTGAAAGCTGAATTTGCAGAACTCCCTCAAAGGGGGATTCGTGAGAGCTGCATTTTTCTGGAGGCTCTGCTTTAGCCAGATATGGGAAGTTCAGATAAGATTTCTTTCTGAACCTTCTGTAACTCAAATGTTTTCACTTTAAAATAATTTTTATACCAACTGTTGGGGTCCTAATGGGTCCCCACAATAGTAAGGTAAGCTACACATGCAAATTATTGACAAGAAAATGATTTTATTTCATGTCTCTCTAAAAAGTAAAACAGGATATATTCTCTACAAGTAGGTATAATACTCCATTCTTTATAAACATACATTTTATTACTCGTCTGAAATTCAGATAAAGGCTTTTAACAGCTGGATATCTCATTTTTGTCTGGAATAATGAGGTATGCATCACCAGACAGGATTGGAATGTCTTTTACTTCTTTCTTTATAATTCCTTGTAGCCTACCCATCATCAAGTTGTTGATGGTTGAGAATCACTACTGGATCAGGGACCAGATTATCCATAATAATCTAATCATCAGCCTGTTTAAAAGTTTTAGTTTTACTCACTAGGGAGTGAGCTCTTAGAGATCTCCAGACTATTGTGAGAAATTCTTTTCCTTGAGTACTAATCCTAATGCTTGTGAGATAGGATATCATCCTGGGGCATCTAAAAAATGTTTCTTTCAGTTCTACTATTTTATTTTATTTTTTTAAAGATTTTATGTATTTATTTGACAGAGAGAGACAGCCAGCGAGAGAGGGAACACAAGCAGGGGGAGGGCGAGGGGAAGAACCAGGCTCCCAGTGGAGCAGGGAGCCTGATGGGGGCTCGATCCCAGGACTCTGGGATCATGCCCTGGGCCAAAGGCAGATGCTTAATGACTAAGCCGCCCAGGTGCCCCTCAGTTTTAATGTTTTAAAGATTTATTGAGTGCCATCAAACCAGAGACCTCTGGAAAGGTCTTATTACAAAAAGAGCCTCAGGGTTGAGTAAGCCTTTTCAGGATCAAGAAAATTAAGGATGATGAGAATTCAGGAAAAAGCATACATGAGTATACATACAAACACCAGTTCTTTTTTATTTCAGTTTCAAGATGGTATCACTGAAACATCTTACTGACATCTATGCAAAATATCATATATCTTCATCTTAGAAAATTCAATTTTTATATTTCCACTCTATTTTTAATGACTTAAGGGCTCCTTTGGGGTTCTTATACCAATATTATATTGGTTTTGAAGTTTTACGGTATAAGGCTTTCCATTTTCCATACCAGGAGTCACTTTATTTGAATACCATGGTGTATTTCTGCTTGCACACTGGCAAAGACAGTTGGAAAAAAAAAAGTGTGATATTTTATTTTATTGCTACCAGAAAATAGTAGCCTTAAGGTGGAAATGTGAGGAACCTCCCACTTTATAGGACGAATCCCTTGTATCAGGACTCGGGGCTCTAATGAGATGTGTGATGAATTTTTAGAACTTTGTGCTTAATGCAGAAAATCATTTAGCTAGTTACTATCATGACAAGAGAGAGGCATGCTATTCATCCTTTCCTCCTCTGTGTTGGCTCAAATATGGATATCATGGCTGGACTCAAGGAGCAAGCAGGAATGATGAGGTGCAAAGCCATGTGTTGAAGATGGCAGAGTGAAAAGGTGGAAGCACTCGATCTGTAATGGTCACAGACCTGCCAAACAAGTCAAGGACTAAGTGAGAGGGAAAGAAAGTTCTAATTTTTTTAAGCCAGGTGGCTCTTATACTGAGAAAGACATTGAAAGGGATCAGAATATGTGACCGCAAAATATGCCATTTTAGCATAAGGATTATTTTGAAGTGAAAGCAACTGAGAAAATGCAGACATCCCTCTCTCTTCCTGTCTGCCTAAAAGCAGGACACACGTTTCCCCTGCGAAGGTATTCTCTCTTTCCAGGAAGAGAAGAGCAGTCTTTATCACAGAAGATGGAGATAGGATTGAGATGTGCCTGCATAAACAAACCTTACTAACTGATCTTTATTTTCCATTAGTTTGTCCCATATATTTACCTTCCCTAATGTACTGCCCCTAAAAGCTCCAAATCCTTTTCCTTTGTCTTATAACTTCTGTACAGTTTTTTTCTTTGTTTCAAGTTCTTATTTAAATTCTACTTAGTTAACATATAGTGTAATACTGGTTTCAGGAGTAGAATTTAGTGATTCATCACTTACGTATAACAGCCAGTGCTCATGATAACAAGTGTCCTCCTTAACACCCATCACCCATCTAGCCCATCCCCTTGCCCACTTCCCCTCCAGCAACCTTCAGTTTGTTCTTTATAGTTAGTCTTTTATGGTTTGCCTCCCTCTTTTATCCCCCCTTCCTCTATGTTCATCTGTTTTGTTTCTTCAATTCAACATAGGAGTGAAATCGTATGGTATTTGTCTTTCTCTGACTGACTTTTTTTCCGCTTAGCGTAATACACTCTACATTCTGTAAAAATTTATTACCCTTTGTTAAAATACCATATAAGCATCTGGGTCTGACAGTCTCTTTGGGATTTTAATTTCATTTCTGTGAGGCCCCCCATATGCATATACAATAAACCTATTTTTCCTACTAATCTGTCTTTGTCAGTTGGATTCACAAGTCCCAGTCACTGAATTTGAAAGGGTAGAAGAAAATGTTTTTTTCCTCTGCCAAAACATCAGGGGAACCAAGATATGTGAATTCGCTTGTTCTTTGGAAGACTGTGCTAGGTAATCTTCCTATTATGTACAAAGATAAGTAGATGAGTATATTGAACTCAGTTTCAATGATCACCCGTAGCTAAGCATGTCATCTGTGCCCTTACTTATTCCTTCCCCTCTGTATTTTTTTAAGAAAATCCAAGATACTCTATTATTGCATCTATGAATGTTTTAGTATATATCTCTAGATATCCTCTTTTTATAAAGATAGTAAATCCCATCATTGGATCCCATCCTGACCTTATCTAAACCTAATTATCTCCCAAAGGAGATACCATATGGAGGGTTAGTGTTTCATATGAATTCTTGGGGCGGGGGGGACACAAACGTTCAGTCCCTAACAATGGAGATATTTCTCCCTCCTTTTTAATGCTGCATGGTACTCTATTATGTTTTCGATATTAGTGTTACAAATAGCCTTGCACAGAAGAGTTTTGTGCATTTATCTTTAATATGTTTGCCAGTGTATCTGTGGGACAGAGTCCTAGAATTAGGATTGCCAGGTCAAAGGATTTCTGGAGGACATTCAGATGTAATATTGCCAAATAATGCCAAACTCCATAAAGGTGGTATCATTTTGCATTCCTGTCAGCAATGTATGAGAGTACTTATGTCCCGATAGTCTTGTCAATGGTTTGTTGTCGATGTTTTGAATATTTGCCATCATAATAGCTAAATTATTAATTAATTAATTAATTAATATTTTTAAAGTGGGCTCCATGCCCACTGTGAGGCTTGAACTCACGACCCTGAGATCGAGCGTTGCATGCTCTAGTGACTGAGCCAGCCAGGTGTCACTAACCTATTTTTTATTGTGGTAAAAAGACACATGAGATCTACCGTCTTAACAAATTTTTAAGTGTATAGTGCAGCATTGCTAACCATATGCACACTGTAACAGCGGATCTTTAGAGCTTTTTCATCCTGCCCTGTGGAAACTTAATAGCCATTGAACAGCATCTCCCTGCTTCCTTTTACCCCCAGCCACTGGCAGCAGCATTCTTCTTTCTGCCTCTATGAATGTGACTACTTCAGATACTTCATTCAAGTGAAATCATGCAGCAGTTGTCCTGCTATAACTGGTTTATTTCACTGAGCATAACGTCCTCTTCGTTTACCCATGTTATATGACAGAATTCTCTTCTTCTGTAGGTCTGGATAATATTCTATTATATGTATATATCACATTTCTTTATCCATTCATCAATTGATGAACATTTAGATTGTTTTCTCATCTTGGCTATTGTGAATAATGCTGTGATGAACCTGAGAGTGCAGGTATCTTTTTGAAATCCTGTTTTCAATTCTTTTGGACAAGTAACTGGAAGTGGGGGTGTCGGATCATATGATAGTTCTATTCCACACCGTTTTCCATATTCCATTGTCATCTTTGGCCCCTCATCTGTCTTGTGGGGTGCTATGGTTTATTATTGTCTACATCACACCTCAAGTACAGGAGACAGAGAAACACATTAAATCCTACCACAGGGACGCAATCAAGATGTTTATTGTCTAAGCCCATGTTGTCTGTTAGAACATCAGCAACTCCACTCCTCAGGATGACCACTTGTTTTGTGAGCTACACTTCTAGAGTGGTCCCATGCGTCCACACCATCAGGGGTCCTGATACTTCAGGGGGCACTGTGAAAAGCAGTGCTTCCATCTTTATTCGTCACAGTTTATGCTGTCCTTAAATTAACATTCTTTCACTAGGATTTAGGCTTTCCCTGCATTCTTTCAAACTAATGAATTCTTGCATAGAACAATGAAGTACTTTCTCCCCTACTGGTGTTTTGGTTTTCTGGAGCTGCTGTAACAAAGCACCACAAGCTAGGTGGCTTAAAATAGCAGAAATTTAGGGCACCTGCATGGCACAATGGGCTAAGCATCCTACTCTTGACTTCAGCTCAGGTTGTGATCTCACCAAAAAAAAACTCAACAGGAATTTATTCTCTGATAGTTCTGAAGGTGAGAAGTCCAAGATCAAGGATGGTTGGTTCCTTCTGAAGGACCTAAGGGAGTATCTAGTGTGGGATTCTACCTACCTTCTGGTGGTTGTTGGTAATCTCTGGGGTCTCTTGGCTTGTAGATGCATCACTCCAATCTCTGCCTCCATCTTCACATCGTGTTCTCCCTGTGTGTCTCTGTCTCCATTTCCACTTCTTATAAGGACACCAATAATATTGAATTAAGGGCCCACCCTACTCCAGGATGACTTCATCTTAACTTAATCACATCTGCAAGACCCTATTTCCAAATAGGGTCACATGCCAAGGTATGAAGAGTTAGGATCAACAGATCCCCCAAGGACACAACTCAACCCCTAACAACTAGTCTGATACTGTGTATGCTACTCTGAGTAGCCCATCTCTGTCCTCACCCCACCTCTAATTTCAAAACACAAACCTTTGCTTGCTTTTCTAAAGGAAATAAGGAAAATACTTCTCATTTTCTATTATGAGCATGCAGGAAAATAAAGCATAGCTCATTTTCAGAAAAATTTATAGATAACCACTACTAGATTTTTTTTCAAATTGAAAATGTATTTATTATTTTTTATGATTGTAAGTGGAACACATAATCATTATAAAAATTCAATTTAGAAACAATAGTAGACTATAAAACAGATTTATCTTCTGATATAACAGAGGAGATAAAAGGACAGAACAAATTGTTGTTGCGGACTAAGTTATCGGAGCCAAACCTCCCCTGAAAATACCTAAAATTTTGGATAAAATCTAAACAATTCTTCCCTGACATCATCAAAATTTTGCCAAGGTGTCAGGAATTGGCTGTCCAAAATCTGAAGGAAAATGGGAGCCCAGGAAGGTAAGCAGAGCACAGATGCCTCTTGGTTCTCAGGGCATTCATTGAGGCTGGTAAGCTCGGTCTTTGGCTTTGATGGCCCCAGAAGGTAACAAAAAGCAAATGCTGTGGTCAGCCTAAGAAAGGGAAACTGTCCTCATGTTGTGATGGGGGTGAAAAGGGCTAGGTGGCATGGAAGGCAGCGAGATATATCCCAGCAATGGTGATGGATTTGCAGCATAAATTCATTTCTCCTGCATGGTGAAAATTATTTAAGTCTTGAGTTTATTTAAAAGTTATTGTGTACAATCACTTTAGAAGATTCTTTGGTAGTTTTTTTTTTTTTAAGATTTTATTTATTTATTTGACAGAGATAGAGACAGCCAGCGAGAGAGGGAACACAGCAGGGGGAGTGGGAGGGGAAGAAGCAGGCTCCCAGCAGAGGAGCCTGATGTGGGGCTTGAACCCAGGACCCTGGGATCACGCCCTGAGCCAAAGGCAGACGCTTAATGACTGAGCCACCCAGGTGCCCCATCTTTTTTTTAAAGATTTATTTATTTGAGAGAGAGAGAGTGCAAGCACATGTGCTCAAGCAGGGGGAGGGGCAGAGGGAGAGGGAGAGAAATCCACAAGCAGACTCCCTGCTGAGCACAGGGCCTGACCTGGGGCTTGATCCCAGGACCCTGAGATAATGACCTGGGTGGAAATCAAAAGTCAGACGCTTAACTGACTGAGCCATCCAAGTGCCCCTCTTTGGTAGTTTCTTAGAAAGTTACTCTTGTACCTACCATACCACCCAGAAACTCTACCCCCAGGAAAAACAAAAATGTGTTCACAAAAATATTTGTAAATAACTGTTCATAGCAACCTTCCAGACTCAAATCTGGAAACACTTCAAATAGACATGAACTGGAGAATGGATAAAGAAATTATGATAAATTTATATCATGAATTACTACTCAGAAATTCTAAAAAATTACTGATACACACGGATGCGTTTCAGAAATATTATGCAGAATAAGAGTAGGCAGATACAAAAAAAGTGCATACTATATACTATTTATATGAAATTCTAAAACAGGCTAAACTAATATATAATGACAGAAAGCAGATTAGCGGTGCCTTGGGGTTAATAGTGGGAAAGATAGACTGCAAAGGGACATAGGAAAATTTTTTGGGGAAAAATGTTCTGTATCTTGGTGTTGGTAGTTTTCACATATCATTTGTCAAAAGTCACTGATATGTATATAATTAAAGTATTCAAGTTTTATTTTATGTAATTTAGATCTCAACAACATTGTTTAAATGTTAAAAATTATTTATTTATTTATTTTTAAAGTTTTTATTTATTTATCTACTTGAGAGAGAGAGTGAAAGAGAGAGAGCATGAGCAGGGGGAGGGGCAGAGGCTCGATCCCAGGACCCTGGGATCATGACCTGAGCCTAACGCAGATGCTTAAAAGACTGAGCCACCCAGGCGTCCCTGAAAAAAATTTTTTTTAAATGTGATGCTGGACTGAGAGCCACTAGGTGCCTGACACTGGGTTACTGGGTAGAAATATCTTCATCTTAGGCCTCAAAAAGGTGACCACAAATAATTTTTCATGGACAGCAGCACCTAGCACATATAAAAAGAAATGTCAGATAAACTATATCATGAGCAGAGTTTTAAGTTTGTAGAAACAAACTTGCCAAGACTTTAGGTAGTGAAGTTATCATAGATTATAAAATAGTCATGTTCACTATGTTTAAAGAAAAAAAAAATGTGGGTAATAGAACACCAACTAAAGTGGCCTGGTGAATGTAAAGAAGAACCAAGTAGAGTAAGATGTGGAAAATAGAAAAACTGAACTTTAAAAATTTGTTGAATATGTTTAACAGAAGACTCAATTCTATTGAAGTGAAAATTAGTAAATTGATAGATCAGAATAAATGATCAGAATGTAGAATGAAGAAACACAAAGATACAAAAGACGAAAGAAGAGCTAGAAAGTGAGCTCTCAGATATCTAACTGGAGTTTCAAAAAAAAAAAACCCCAAAAAACAAAAAAAACAGAGAGAGGATGAGAGAGGTAATATTTGAGATAATGGCTGAAGCTTTTCTAGAACTGATAAAAGATCAATTCACAAATTCAGGAAGTCTACCAAGTAAAAAGAAATCCTCATCTAGCTTCATATAAATAACACAATAAAATAACAAAATCCTAATAAAATGATGAAAAACAGACAAAAGGAAAATTGTAAGAGCAAATATATTCGAAATACATAGTGAAAGATTTCTCAACAATAACAATGTGGAACTCAGAAGACGAAGTGCTGAAAGATTATAGTTGTCATTCTCGCACCTGTAATGAACAAAAGATAGCTTTTCAAAAATGAGCTTGTACAAAAAGACATTTTCTTTTTTTTTTTCAAAGATTTTATTTATTTATTTGACAGAGATAGAGACAGCCAGCGAGAGAGGGAACACAAGCAGGGGGAGTGGGAGAGGAAGAAGCAGGCTCATAGCAGATGAGCCTGATGTGGGGCTCGATCCCAGAACGCCGGGATCACGCCCTGAGCCGAAGGCAGGCGCTTAACTGCTGTGCCACCCAGGTGCCCCCAAAAAGACATTTTCTGATGATGAAAACAGCTCCTCACTAAAGGAAATTTTAATGAATGTATTTCAAGCAAAAAGATAATAATCCTGGTGGAAGAGCTGATGTGCAAAAAGAATAAAGATAGTGGTAAATATCTGTTAAGCCTAAATAACCACTAAACAAATAATGACAATGACTTGTGGGATTGGAAAAACAAGATAGAGTTAATGTAACAACATATAAATCAAGAAAAGAGCAAATGGAATGATTAAAAAAACTCTAGAAGGACAAAAGCAAAACACATTTAATAGATCTTTCTATACTGAATCTGCCAATTCTAGGTACATCATAGAAGTGGAATTGTACAATATTTGCTCTTTTCATCTGGCTTATTTTGTTTAGCATAATATTTCTAAGGTTCATCCATATTGCAAAATGCACTGGGTTTTCTTTCCTGTTGAATAATATTTCTTTGTGGGTATGTACACATTATGTTTGTACATTTATCTGTTGGTGGACATTTTTTATTGGTAGCTATTATTAATATTGTGCATCTCATTTTTAAATTGAAATATATTTGAGATACAACTGTGTAGATTTAAGATGTACAACATGTTCATTTGGTAGATTTATATATTATATGATCACCATGGTAGCAATAATTAGCACCTCTGTCACATTACATAATTCTTTCTTTCCAGTGGTTGGAATAATTAAGTTCTAGTTTCTTAGCATGTTTGGTGATTATAATACAATATCGTTGTCTATATTCACTATACTGTGCATTAGATCTAGGACTTATTTACTGATTGTTGCAAGTTTATACCCTAAACCACATCTGTCCAGTGTCTCTAACCCCATATCCTGCTAATGACAATTATACTCTGTTTTTATAAGTTTGGCCTTTTTAGATTCCACAGATAAGTGATATCATATAGCATTTGCCTTTCTCTGACTCACCTCACTTAGCATAATGACCTCAAGATTTTTTTCAGATGTTAAATTATTAGTGTACAGAAATGCAACTAATTTCTGTATGTTGCTTTACATCTTGCAACTTCACTGAAATTGGTGATTAGTTCCAACAGCTTTGTGGTTGAGTCTTTGGGGTTTTCTAGATACAGAATCATATCATTTGCAAATAGCAATAGTTTTCTTCTTTTTGGATTTATATGCCTTTTATTTCTTTGTCTTGCCTGATTTCTCTAGCTAGGACTTCCAGCACTATATTGAAAAAGAATGGTGAGGGTCGGCATTCTATCTTACTCCTGATCTTAGAGGAAACACTTTCTGTTTTTGAACTGTTGAATGTAATGTTAGCTGTGGGTTTGTTATAAACAATCTTTATTATGTTGAGGTATGTTCCTTCTATATTCAAACCGTTGAGGGTTTTTATCATGAAAGGATATTCTATTTTGTCAAATGCTTTTTCTGCATTTACTGTGATATTTATGTGATTTTTATCTTTTATCCTATTAATGTGATGCATTACATGTTGATTTGCGCACGGTGAATGGTACTTGCATCCCAGGGATCAGTCCTGCTTGGTCATGGTGTGTAATCTTTTTAATGAGTTTTTGGATTTAGTTTGCTGATACTTTGTTGAGAATGTTTGCATATATTTTCTTCAGGGATATTGGTCTATAGTTTTCTTGTAGTGTCCTTATCTGCCTTTGGTATTAAGTAATGCTGGCCTTGGGGGGCGCCTGGGTGGCTCAGTCGTTAAGCGTCTGCCTTCGGCCCAGGGCGTGATCCCAGGGTCCTGTGATCGAGCCCCACATCTGGCTCCCTGCTCCCTGGAAGCCTTGCTTCTTCCTCTCCCACTCCCCCTGCTGTGTTCCCTCTCTTGCTGGCTCACTCTCTCTCTCTGTCAAATAAATAAATAAAATCTTAAAAAAAAAAAAAGTAATGCTAGCCTTATAGAATGAGTTTGGAAGTTTTCTCAACTCTTCAATATTTTGCAAATGTTTGCAAAGGATTGGTGTTAGTTTTTCTTTAAATGTCTGGTGGAAATCACCAGTGAAACCATCTAGTCCTAGGGGTTTCCATGTTGGGAGGCTTTTGATTACTGATTCAGTCTTTTTACTCGTTAATGATCTATTTAGATTTTTTATTTCTTCTGAGTCAGTGTTGGTAGGTTATGTGTCTGTAGGAATTTATCCGTATCTTCCAGGCTATCTAATGTGTTGGCATGTAATTTTCCTAGTAGTCTCATAATCCTATGTATTTTTGTAGTAGCAGTTGTAATGTCTTTTCTTTCACTTCTAATTTGAGTCTTCCTTTTTTTTCTTAGTCTACCTAAAAGTTCGTTAATTTTGTGTTTCTCTTTTCAAAAAAATCAGCTCTTAGTTTTGTTTATACTTTCTATTATTTTTCTGGTCTCCAGTTCATTTACCTCTGCTCTGATCTTTATTATTTTCTTCTTCCTGATAACTTTGGGCTAATTTGTTCTTTTTTCCCTAGTTTCTTGAGGTGTAAAGTTAGAATGTTCATTTGCGATCTTTCTAATTTCTTAAACTTTCTTTTTTTAGTGAGAGAGACAGAGAGACAGTGAGTGAACACGTGGGGGGGGAGGGGCAGAGGGAGAGGGAGAGAGAGAATCTTAAGCAGGCTTCACACCCAGCACCAAACCCAATGCAGGGTTTGATCTCATGACCCCGGGATCATGAACTGAGCTGAAATCAAGAGTTGAATGCTTAACTGACTGAGCCACCCAGACACCCCTCCAATTACTCTATTTTTCTTCAAGATTTTATTTATTTGAGAGAGAGAGAGAAAGAGAGAGAGTGTGTGTGTGTGAGAGAGAGAGAGAGCAGGAGGGAAGGGAAGAGGGAGAGGGAGAAGCAGACTCCCCACTGAGCAGGGAGCTGGATGAAGGACTCAATCCCAGGACCCTGAGATCATGACCTGAGCCAAGGCACACAGTTAACTGACTGAGCCACCTTGGTGCCCCCAAAAAGAGTCTATTTTTGTTTGACTGTGCCACCCATGTACACACTCAATAGTTCTTTGGCTCCCTGAGGAAACAAAATTTACCTCAGCTCTTTGAGAGTAGGAATTTCGACTATGCTTACTATTGTCGTTCCTCACAGCGGTCTTGGACATTTACTGTTTTTTAATTAACAAGGAAATATTATTTAAAAGAATTAGAAATGAAATCACTTAAAATGGCTTTTGCTCCCAGTGTTTTCAGAGTTTTTCTTCTGTCGGCACGCCCCATTCCTCTAGTCAGATTGGATGTAAGTATTGGGGAAACCTTGAAGACTTTCCTGCATTCATGTGTTAGAATTTACATATGGCTGATAACTGGCATTCTCTGCGGTGGTGTACGCCATTAGTTTCCTGATCCTCTTTTCTCCTCCTTATAAGCGATGATGGCTCATTTATTAATTAATTTACTTATTTAGAAGTGAACATAGATTCAAGATTTTATTGTCTTCATAATAAAACAAAATATGAAGCTTAGAACTGGATCACTTGGCCCTTTCTCTTCTTATCTCCTCCCAGTTCAAAATGCTTGCATCTTTTAGTAGCCAGCATTCTCTTAAATCTGCAGCTGGGCTCAACACATTCAAGCCTCAGCACAATCTTCTTTGTAGTTTTAGCCTTTTTCTGGAAAATCAGCTTAGTCTGCCCACCATAGCCACTCCGCTTCCTGCCCTAATGCCACTTTCCCTGGGCATAAAGGGGATCTTTACCTTTCTTGTATTGTGTCACTTTGTGGGGTTGGTGCTTTCACACTTCTTGTGGAAAGTCCATGTCTGCGAGAGTGCTATCTGTGCAGAAAGCTCCTCCATTGTTTAGAACTTTCCTTGAGCCGATACAGTCCTATCTTTAGGACGGACACAGGCTTCAGACTGTGGAGCAATAGGGGTGAGGAGGGCTCTTCCAATGTCAGCCGTGTGTGGTCTGGATTTTGCCGGGTTATTAGTGTTTCCAAGCACAACAGGTGTAACTACAAGAACCTTGGTGGGGGTTGCTGATAATCATAACTCATATTGTTTGTTTATTCATTCACTTAAAAAATACTGGGCGCCTGGGTGGCTCAGTTGGTTAAGCATCTGCCTTCGGCTCAGGTCATGATCTCAGGGTCCTGGGATCAAGTCCCGCACAGGCTCCTGGCTCAGCGGGGAGTTTGCTTCTCCCTCTGCCCCCCGCCCCCACTCGTGCCCCCTCTCTCTGTATCTCTCTTTCAAAAATAAATAAATAAAATTTAAAAAAATATATATGTATTGAGCTCTTAGCCCAGCTTTGTGCTAGGTGCTGTGATTAATTACAGCAAGTGCTCAGACTTGAGACCTGCATAGCACAAGTGATGTGCCAGGCACGGTTCTAAGTGTGTAACATAAATGAACTCAGCGACTAAGCTGGTCTCTGATGCCAGGAGAAATACATACGTATCGTGTGACAAAAACTGGCATGGGTTAACAGCCTTTAAAGAAGGCAATTAAATCAAACTGACCCCAACATCTGAATCCACCAAAAAAAATAGAGAACCAACTTGATCAAGAGAAAAAGGGGTGAATGAAGGTGGCTGGCAAACAAGGACACAGGATATTGTGCTTCGGGCAGAGGGATGCTTTGTTCGCATTCCCTGTGATTGTACCAGGGCTATGGGAACACGCTGCCTTTGGCCCGCCCTGGACTCTCTGAGCACAAACAGCCTGACTAGGGGCAAAACACCAGTCCTCCACTCTCCTGGGCAGGCCAGGGCTTCTGGTACCCATGAATGCCTCCAACTCTTACACAGACCATTGTAAGAGGGCTCAGCTCAAGGCCATTCTCTCCTAAATGAGCCCCAGCTTGAGCATACGGCTTTGCAAGGCCAAGGCCAACAGATGGATGTGCCGGTGAGGCCTTGGGTGGGCAAGTTGTGCAAGTGCTTGCTGGGCCTTGCACCTGGCGTGGCCATTCCTCCTGGGGCGGCACCCGCCACAAGACACCCCTGCCGGCTTGGGTGGTCTATTCGCAGTGGTTGGTTGCAGGGGCTTGATCCAGCTGTGGAAAGATGGAGAAGAGGGGGAAAGGAAGGTGCTTTCAGACAGAGCGGAGGCCAGCTAGCAATAGCTGCCACCAACTTGCAAGTCAGAGGGTGACGGGCAGGAGGAAGTCTGGCGGCATAATGAGCTGGAGTAGAAAGATGATGCAAGTCCTCGGGAAAGGAAGCTCAGAGATGCCACCAATCTGCTCTGAAAGCTCAACCTCCGGTTTCTGGATCCAAAATATGGCTATTTTCACCCTAAAAACTGTAAAACCAGATGGGAGAGTGCTTACATGTGGTACGTTTCTGGAACAAAGTTTATTTCAAACGACTCTGTTGAAAATGCCAAATGAATGTTGACATTTATTGAGTAGAAACCATCCATGTCAGACCTATTCAAAGTCTCATCGCTCCTGTCCTGGAAGGAAAAGATACATCGAACTAAGGAAGGCCGTTGACAGAAACTGCGTGGTCCCTGCAAAGACAACAGATTCTCCTAGGGTAACATTCACAGCTCCAAAGACGTCATGTAACAGACAGTGTGACCTGTACAGGACACCCCAACTCTTCTTGAAACTTACTACACCGTTTTCCTTTTTTGCCATTTAACTCTGAACTGGCACAGGAAAATGGTTAGGCTTTTGTACTTTTTGTAGGCTGTGTAACAGTTGTACAATGTAAATAGAATAAAATAGATGCATAGAAAAATAGAAAAAAAAAAGGGATTGCATCTCAAACTGTCTTGGAGCCTAGGGCCCCTAAAGATTGGCTGAACTGGTCCCACAGGTTCTGCAGGCTGTCACCATATTCCATTGTGGTCCACATCAGGTCAGCAGCCTTGGGGACCTGGGCTCGCCTCAGGGAGGGGCACAGTGGGTCTCAGTTCAAAAGGGGATCATGCCCCCAGATTCCTGCTGTGTCCTTGTTCGGGAGCTGCTCCTTAGGGCACGCTACTGGTTTGACAACATTCTCTTCCTTTTGTCCTCGGCGTGGGGTGGACTGAAATTTCAGTATGACATCTACAAATTGCCGGATACACTGGCAGCTAAGAGAATCGATGCCTAGAAGCACTTGCAGTCGCGAGCAGAGATTACTGACACAGACAAGGAAGGATTGCACAAAATAAGGCTCTTGGAGGCTTCATTTAGTGGTTCTACCTCTGTAGCAGTGGTTCTCAAAGCATGGCCCTGCCCAAGAAGCGTTCATGTCCCTTGGGAACTTGGACCCACTGCAGTCTCGGTTTTAACGAGTCCTCCATGTGATTCTGACTCTAAAGTTCCAGAAATCATTTCAATCTCTTTCTTTGTATTGTTTCTTTGCCTGAACAAGTCCATTGTATGCCCTTCCAATGATATTTGGTAGTCATACTTAGATATTTCTCCAAAATGCGCTCTTAAAAATAGAAAGAAGTTAGTGAATGTTGTTTTTTAGACAGGGATCTGTGAGCCACAAATCCAGTTTATGACTTATTTATACGCATCCATTGAAATAAGGAAGGTTTTACATTTTTAAAACGTTGTTAAAAATAAACAAAGAAGGGTGCCTGGGTGGCTCAGTCAGTTGATTTCTTGATTTCTGCTCAGGTTATGGTCTCCAGGTGGTGGGATCAAGCCCTGTGTCGGCTCCGCACTCTGCAAGGTGTCTGCTTGAGATCCTCTTTCTCTCTCCCTCAGCCCCCCCCCCACACCGTGCGCTCTCTAAATAAATATATGTGTGTGTATATATATATATATGTATAAATATATATGTGTATGTTTATATACATATAAATAAAAAAAGAAAACAGCAATAGGTGACAGATGCAATATGGTCCTCAAAGCCTAAAATATTTACTATCTGACCCTTTAGAGAAAAAGGTTTGCTGATCCCTTCTTTTAGATTTCCCCGAAATCTTATTTACTTTGAATTAAACGGTCGTTGCTTCTACAAATATGTTCTGACATCCAAAGTCAATTTAGAATAAACTTGTTAAAAAATGTTTTAACTTATACAAATGTGTTTTCCTATTAGTGAAATCTGCACTGTTTTTTATGACTGCCTATCCTCTAGTTGGAAAGGAACAGGATCCTAGATTTCATTCACAATTGACAAATATTTATTGAGAAGACACAAAGGTTAATAAAGTTAAATTTTGCCTTGAGTCCTTAAGAATGCATTAGAGTGGTCTGACATGAGAATGGATACCATATGAGCGCTGTGATCAAAGCCAGTACTTTGGGCTTTGGGAACACAAAAGGACACTTACTTAGTATTCCATTACAGGGTTACACCCTCACTAATTTATCCTGTGCCTGATGATAGACATTTTGTTTGTGTTTAATCTTCCCTTTTTTCTATCAAAACAACGTCACCATGCATAACCTTGTACACAGCTCATTTCATCGATGTAAGACAAATTTCCAGGAGCGAAATTGCTGGGTTGAAGGCTCTGTGCTGAGAGACTAAACATACCAATGGACAATGGCCAGACCATTGTCTGTATAAAAATAGAGTTCTGACCCATAACCTGTAGCAACCAGCCCAGGAAACCAACTCATTATCTGTTGTAACCAGTCTAGAAAGTCAAACCATTATCTGCAGCCACCAGTTCAGGAAGTCAAACAATAACCTCTCTAATAATTGGCCAAAAGCAGCCAGGACTTGATTAATAACTGATAGATTCCTTAATTTTTGCCCGTTTCCAACTTCGGACCACCTGGAGAAATCCAAATATGCACCCCTAACCAATGACATGGATCCCTGGTTCTAGTTAGCCCACCTATAGCTTCCCCATTCCAACAACCTCCAATCAGGGCACATCTGAAGTCTTCCCTTTATTCCACTATAAGACCTTCCCACTCTTCTGCCTGCCTTCAAGTCTCTGTTAAACACAAGTGATGGTGGCTGACTCCCTCACTATAGCAAGCTCTGAATAAATAGGCTTTGCTCTTCTCATTTGGTTGGTCTTTGCTTATTTCCACAATTAAAGTGGAGGTCCCACTGAGATATGGTCTGCACTACGTATTGCCTTCAGGCAGATGTGGAGCCCCCAAAGGGCCCATGTGCCTTGCTGTGGACAGTGCTGACGTGGTAAGTCAACTTCTCTCTATCTGCATTGAGTTCCTTGGCTATTTATTCTGTTCAGTGTCTAGATTTTGTTACTGGTTCCTAAATCTGGACATCCTTGGGGGAGTCAGGTTATTCTTTTTAATCCCTTCTTGCTGTCTTTGTGTTATTGCTTTGTATTGTGCTGTCCTAAGAAGGAGAATCACAGGGTAGAACACAGGCATAGGGCCTAGAAGCCTGTGACTTGAGCTGACTTCAGACTGGTGCATTTGCAGTTCTCACTCAACCACTGTCCACTTGGACAAACTTTGCTGTGGGTCACAAATAAAACTGGCTGAGGTTCTCTTTCTGTCCTGAGTTTGTGTCCTGAGAGTTTAGTGTTGATCCAGAGAGAGTGTTCCCCATGTTTTTTTCTGCCTTCTGGGGGCAGATGGTAGAGTTTGCATTTGGAGGTGACTAACTTTCTGGCAGGGGGCCTGAGATATGGGTGCATAAGCAGTACATTCCAGTGACTGTTGCCCGCTCTTCTGGGGTCGTTTAAGTATAAATCCTCTCCTCTACCTGGAAAAAACTCCTGTTTCTTATATGTACTCTCTTTACAACCCTAATTCTTATATGTACTCCCTTTATAACCCTAACACAAGAATTATGTTATGGAGTTATGACATAACTCCACCAAGGATAATTTGGGCCTTTAGTGGCCACTCCGGGGAACATTTGATTCGAGCATAGTTATTTATTTGAGAAGAAGAAAGGGAATAATATTTATTTGGCCTAATGGGCAACATTTTTTGACTGGTATGCAGAGGTCTTCATACAAAATTCTTAGTAAAAAGTGTCTTTGCTAAAAGATTCTTTGATCAAAGCTAATCAGCAAACTTAAGCAAGAGTGAACTAGACTAATTTTGATATCCAGCTTTTCCTTTTTCCCTTTATCCTTCTGATGTTCCCTTCTGCACCTCTATCAACTCCCCTCTCATCTTTCTCTTGTCTAAAGGCCCTACCTTTTCCAAGCAACTCTCCTAACATTTAAAATTGCAGTTGCCTCTAAATATCCATCCCTTCCATGAGTTGGATATGCAGACAACTGTAGAATTTAAACCATGGATCTGAGCTGAATTAAGAACTATAATGGGGACACCTGGGTGGCTCAGTCTGTTAACCTTCCACCTCTCGATTTTGACTCAGGTCATGATCGCAGTGTCATGATATCAAGCCCCACGTCAAGATCCATGCTCAGTGGGGAGTCTGCTTGAGGTTTTTCCCCTCCCCCTCTCGAACAAATAAATAAAATTTAAAAAAAAAGAACTACCATAAAAGATTTCCCTAAACCCAAGTAAGACTAGAAAATATTCATGTAAGAATTTAGAATTATTTGGGGGGCATATGACAAAATCACCTGACCTATATCAACTTGTACATAGGTTGATCAGAATCTCAGATGCTGAATTTTGGATGAGAAAAGCTGATTAACCTGGAAACGGATGTACAGGATCCTTCCTTTCTTAATAAAACTGAAGGTCAAAAAAGTCCAAAAATGTAGGCGTAAGTCTCTAAAAAGTTATATCCAAAAAATTTCCAATAAAAATCTATTGGACCATAATTTAATCATGCAAAAAACCAAACAAAAGATGAAATTCCAAATTTGTGGAGATTAAAAACCATGTTACTGAACAACTAGTGGATCAAAAAAGAAATCAAAAGAGAAATAAAATAATACCTTGAGACGAATTAAAATGGAAACACAACATACTAAAACATATGAGATGCAGCGAAAGCAGTTCTAAAAGGGAAGTTCATATGCCTATATAAAGAAACAGAAAATCTCAAATAGACAACTTAAGTATACACCTCAAATAACTTGAAAAATAACACACAAAGACCAAAGTTAGTAAAAGAAAGGAAATAACAAAGATCAGAGTGGAAAAAATGAAATAGAGACTAAAAGAACATTAGAAAACATCATTGAAACTAAGCTGGTTCTTTGAAAAGATAAACATTACTGACAAACCTTTAAGTAGAATCACCAAGAAAGAAAGAGGGCTCAAATAAATAACGTCCGAAATGAAAGAAGAGACATTACAACTGATACCGCAAAAATATGAAGGATCATGAGAGACTACTATGAGAATTATATGCCAACAACTTGGACAAACTAGAGGAAGTGGGTAAGTTCTGGAAACATACAACCTATCAAAACTGAATCATGAAGAAATAGAAAATCCAAATAGACTGACTGCTAGTAAGGAGATTGAATCAGTAATCAAATGTCTCCCAACAAACAAATGTCCAAGCAGATGGTTTCAGTGGCAAATTTTACTAAGCATGCAACAAAGAATTAATACCAATTCTTCTCAAATTATTCCAAAAAATAGAAGTGGAGGGAATGTTCCCAAACTCATTTTATGAGGCCAGCATTACCCTGATACAAAAACCAGACAAGGATGCCACAAGAAAAGAAAGTTGCAGGCTAATATCTAGATGAACACAAACATAAAAATCCTCAGCAGAGTACTAGCAAATCAAATTTATCAATGTATTGAAGGAATCATACACTATGATCAAGTGGGATTTATTTCAGAGATGCAGGGATGACTCAACATCCACAACTCCATCAATGTGATACACCACATTAACAAAATGAAGGACGAAAATCATATGATCACCTCAATACATGCAGAAAAAACGTTTGACAAAAGTCAGCATCTAATTACGATAAAAACTCTTAATAAAGTGGGTGTGGAAGGATGTACCTCAACATAATAAAGGCCATTTATGACAATTCCCAGCTAGCATCATACTCGATGGTGAAAAGCTGAAAGCACTTCCTCTAAGATCAGGAACAGGACAAGGATGCCCACTTTAACCACTCATTCAATAAAGTGCTTAAAGTCCAAACCAAAAAAATTAGGCAAGAGGAAGAAATAAAGGGCATCCAAACTCGGGGGGGGGGGGGGGGAAAAGTAAAATTGTCACTATTTGTAGATAGCATATTATATATAGAAAATCCTGGGGTGCCTGGGTGGCTCAGTCATTGAGCATCTGCCTTTGGCTCAGGGCGTGATCCCGGCGTTCTGGGATCAAGCCCCACGTCAGGCTCCTCCGCTATGAGCCTGCTTCTTCCTCTCCCACTCCCCCTGCTTGTGTTCCCTCTCTCGCTGGCTGTCTCTCTCTCTGTCAAATGAATAAATAAAATCTTAAAAAAAAAAAAAGAAAATCCTGAAGACTCCACCTTAACACTCTTATAACTAATAAATTCAGCAAAGTTGCAGGATACAAAGTCAATATACAAACATCTGTTGTGTTTCTATACCTAATAATGAACTATCAGAAAGAGAAATCAAGGGGGAAAAAACCCATTTATAATTGCATCAAAAGGAATAAAATACCTAAGAATAAATTTCACCAAGGAGATGAAAAATCTGCATACTGAAAACTGACATCGATGAAAGAAATTGGAGAAGACACAAATAAATGGAAAGACATACATGCTAATGGATTGGAAGAATTAATATTGTTCAAGTGTCCATAGTATGGGGGCCTAGGTGGCTCAGTCAGTTAAGTGGCTGACTTCCGTTTAGGCCATGATCTCAATGTCCTGGGGTTGAGCCCTGCCTCAGTCTCCACTCTCAGTGGGGAGTGTGTTTTCTCCCTCTCCCTTTCCTTCTGCCCCTGTACCTGTTCATGTTCTCTCTCTCTCTCAAATAAATAAATAAAATCTTTTTAAAAAAATAAAGTGTCCATACTATCCAAAGCTGATTCAATGTAATGCCTATCAAAATTCCAAAGGCATTTTTTTTTACAGAAATAGAACCAAAAACCCCCTAAAATTCGTATGGAACCACAGGAGATCCTGCATGGCCAAAGCAATTTTGAGAAAGAAAGCAGGAGGTATCACACTTCCTGATCTCAAGCTATATTCCAATGCCATAGTAATTAAAAGAGTATGGTATTGGCACAAAAACAGACACATAGATCAAGAAAACAATAGAAAGCCAAGAAATAAGCCCATGAAATATGGTCAGTTAATTTAGGACAAAAGAGACAAGAATATACAATGGGGAAAGGACAGTCTCCCCAATAAATGGCATTGGACAAACTGGACAGCTATATGCAAAAGAACGAAACTGTACCACTATCTTACATCAAATATAAAAATCTACTCAAGATGTATGGAGTCAAAAGACTTGAATGTAAGACACAAAACCATAAAACTTTCAGAAGAAAACAGGTGGTAAGCTCCTTGACTTGATCTTGGTAATGATTTTTTAAATCTGACACCACAAATGAAGGCAATAAGAGCTAAAGTGAACATGTGGGATTGTGTCAAACTAACAAGCTTCTGCACCAGCAAAGAAAATCAGCAAAGTGAAAAGGGAATTTATTGAGTGGGAAAAAATATTTGTAAATCATATGTTTCACGAGCAGTTAATATCTAAAATATATAAGGAACTCATACAACTCAATAGAAAAACAAATGAAAAAAAATGGGCAGAAGATCTGAATAGACATCTTTCCAAAGAAGACATACAGATAGCCAACAAGTACATAAGAAGGTGCTCATCATCATTAATCATCAGGGAAATTCAAATCAAAACCACGATGAGATATCACCTACACCTGTTGGAACAGTTATTCTCAAAAAAGAAGAAATAGTAAGTATCGGCAAAAAATGTGCAGGAAAGGGAACCCTCATGCCCTGTTGGTGGGAATGTAAATTGGTGCAACCACTATGGAAAACAGTATGGAGGTTCCTGAAAAAATTAGAAACAGAACAACCAAATAATAGAGGGATTTTACTTCTGGGTATTTATTTGAAGAAAATAAAAATACTAACTCAAAAAAAAATGTACCCCTATGTTCATTGCAGCATTATTTACAATAACCAAGACATAGAAACATCCTAAATGTCCATCAGTGAATGAATGAATAAGATGTGACACACACACACACACACACACACACACACACAGATACACACAATGAAATATTATTCAACCATAAAAAAGAATGGAATCTTGTTATTTGTGACAACGTGGATGGACCTTGAGGGCATTACGCTAAGTGAAATAAGTCAGACAGAGAAAAATAAATACTGTATGATCTCAGTTGTATGTGGAATCTAAAAAGCAAACAAACACACAGCAAGTTCATAGATACAGAGAACAGATTGGTAATTACCAGAGATGGGGGACTGAGGGGTCAACAAAATGCACAAAGGGAGTCAAAAGTACAACCTTCCAGTTATAAAAAATAATTAAGTGTGGGATGTAACGTACAGTGTGGTGATGGTAGATAATAATACTGTATTGCATATTTGAAAGTTGCTAACACAGTAGATCTTAAAAGTTCTCACCACAAGGGAAAAAACTTTTGTACCTATGTCTATGGTGATGGATGTTAACTGGACTTACGTAGTGATTATTTTGCAATGTATACAAGTATTGAATCATTATGTTATATGCCTGAAACTAATATAATGATACATGCCAATTATACCTCAACAAGAAAGAACCCAAAACAAAAGAGATAGAATTACAGGAGATTTTCAGAATAGATTGGAAAATACCTTTGGACAAATTTGGGAGGTAAAGAAGATGCTGATGGAACATCACCTCATTTTGTTTATGAAGTTGAGCCTAAAAGTGGAGACCTATTTTGAAAATAGAAATTGGAATAGGAACTAGCCCCTTTATCCAGACTACATTATCTGGCAGAACATTCTGAAAAGGGCTCTAGAACAAAAATAAGACAGGATTCAAGGTAAAGTGAAGCCCAGCAGATCAAACAGCTAGTTGATGAGGTTGCTTGTAGATCTCCTAAACTGGGAGAAAAATCATCCCAACTTACACACACACACACACACACACACACACACACACGCATGCATGCAGGCACACACGCATTCACTGAAGGCAAAGAAAAATCCCTCAATTCAGATCAATAAGGGTGCTCCAAAGAAGGAAATATCCTTCCATACTCTTCAACAGTCAAGGGGAATTATCCATAAATGTAGACGGCCATCCTCACCAATTGGGGGTAGATACTTTCACTACATTAAACCTGGCCACCTTTGATCAATGTCTTTCTTGGAGTAAACAGACCACACAGGTTGTAGGAATTTCAAATAGCCCAGAATTTTCCCTATGTCCCAGTCCTGAAACAGTCCATTCTGCCCTATGATACCACCTCTGCAAACTTATTAGAGACTTACTCGCTGATGGAAATTTGATATTAAATGAACACCAGAAGGACTATTTCTTGAGTTCCCAGAGGACTCCTGTATTTTAATCAAGTTGTGTCTGTTCTGACTAGAACTTTGCCCCTTCCGTTATATTTGATGCGGATTCCAGATCACAAACAATGTAGGCTTGGCGTTAACTTTGCTTTAGGATTTAATGGAACACTATGAACTTTCTGGAGAAAAGTTACTTATAATAGTTATTTAAACAACAGTATAGTATATATTCCTAATATTAATATTTCTAAATATTTGTCATTATTAGTTTAAAACAAAAACACTTTGGGGAGTCATTTAAGAAAATGTCCTAACCCTGAATTTTGAGAAAGAGATTTATATTTCCATTAGATGATCATTACAGGAACAATCTTATCAGGATTGATTACAGCAAGGTTGGTTTTTCTCTTGTCTTTAATGGGCAAGATGGGCAAGATGGCCAAATCTACATAGAAGAAACATTCAGGTAAAGCATTGGGCCTGTCTCGTCTGATGGGCCCAGTACTGACTCCCCAGCACAGCTGACTGTTGCCAGTGAAGAAGGAAGATCCACTTCTGTGCCCTCCACACACTCACCAAGAGACCAGGATCCACGTTTGACACATAAAAGGTTGATTTGTAAGTATTGGTAACTGATTCATTAAAACAATAAACCGACACTGTGCGGGCAACATAAAAAATGTGGGCAGGCAATATTTAGGCCATAGGCTTCCAGTGTATTACCCTGTGCATAGGGCCATGGTACTTCCTAGGCTTCATTTAAAGCTTTTGGAGACCATGGACATCTTCCCAGGTGCCCTTTCCTTCTTCTTCCCTGTTGCAGTTCAGGCACCTTTTGCTCTTACTGTTCATGTCATGTAAGTTAGCATTCTACTGATAACCGTGCTTGCTCTGTGTAGCCTTCTGTCACACACCTGCTCAGTACTCTCCAGATCTGCTTTCTCCCCGCACCAGCTCCCAGTTCACAGCACCACCCTCTACCCAGTCCCTCGGGGTGGGGAAACTGTGCAATACTCTTAGTCTCCTCCATCTTCCTCTGGATACTATCAGTCACCAAGTCTTACCCATTTTATAGCCTAAATATATTTTTTTCAAATCTTTCCTGCATCCCTAGGACGACTGTTTGGTTCCAAAGAAGACCCTTATCGTTTTTCTGACCAATTGCGGCCATCTCTTCAATTGGTCTTCCCACAACTGCTCTTGTCCTGTGTAAGTTTACCCTCCATGCAGCTCCATAATGGTGTGACCGACACATGAACCTGACCAATCTCTCCCCAGTGTAAAGCCTCTGGAGTGACAACAGGAGCAAGTTCATGATAGGCCCCCTACCTTTCTCACCAAGCCTTGCCTCCTGGCCAACTCCTTTTCCTAACTCACTTTTTTATGTGGCAAGCTCCGCAAGTGCCCATGCATAGCATATCATCCCTCTACCTGAAATGTCTGTCCATCTCTTTGCTGTCTCACCTGTGAGGGCTACCCGTGCACCCTGAAGTGTAAAGCTCCCTCCCCTGGGTTCTGTAGCACCTCTGAACCCTCATCAGTCTGATTGCTCATTGTATTACATCAAGTCTATCTATTTGCTGGCTGATTACTCCCTCGTCAGAAATCTTCTTGAGGGCAGAGAATGTAGTTTATCTATTTTTTTCCCCACCACTTATTTTTAACATGTTGTATATCTTGAAATTCACTTTTTTATTTAAGGCACAGCAAACACCTAGGGCAGTGCGAGAGAGACTAAGTCCTGTGGTTGGTGCTAGACAGACAGTGACCCACACGCCAGCTCTCTGACCTCCCAGCCAGTGACCACACAGCCCCCAGTTTCCACCTCTGTGAGGAGGGAGTACTCTGCCTGTGCCAGGGCTTATGTAGCTTATTTATTTTTATTTCCAGGTGCTAGCACTGGTCCTGGTATATAGCAATGAACTGACGAATGTTTGTTGAACTAAACAGGTCAAGAATGGTTGATCTGATTCTATGCCTCCTTTCCCCAACAGCTGCTACCATTCTAGCCTTTGTGCTTCTGAAAGTGTCCTTCCCTTAGATAGGGAATGTTGTGGACTGGGTGTTCATGTCCCTCTAAAATTCATATGCTGAAGGCTTAACCCTCAATGTGACTATATGTGGAGATGAGGCCTTAATGGGAGTAATTAAAGTTAAACAAAGGTCATAAAGGTGGTACCCTGATCCGATAGGATTAGTGTAATTCTGAGACACCAGGGAGTTTGGAGTCTCTCTCTCTTTGTCCACATGTGAAAACACAGCAAGAAGGTGGGCAGCCATCTACAAACCAGGAAAAGCGCTCTCACCAGGAACTAAACCCTGCTGGAACTTTGATCTGGTACTTTCCAGCCTCCAGATCTGTGTGAAACAAATTTCTGTGTTTAAACCACTCAGTCTATGGTATTATTATTATTTTTAATAGCGGCCAAGTGGATCAATATAGGGATCCACAAGGAAAAACCAGCAAGTGGCAAAACCTGTCTCTCCTTCCAATGCCAGGAGCTGAGATGACTTCTTAAGATGCAAAGTGTAAAGAGATAAAGTACATTCTCTTATTTGGTCTGAGAGTAATACTACTGTCTTTTAAGCTACATGATGACATGTGCCCACATCACAGTAGGAGGTGGACTGGCCCCTGTGGTGGTTTCTAGTTCAGTCAGGATTCTTTGGTTGCAAGTGACTGAATTTGAACTCACATTCACTTAAGAAAAATAGTAGATAGCTGGGTAGGATAAGGGCAAAACCAGAGGTGGTCAGAATCAGGGATGTTGAGCTGTTAGCCCTGACTCTCCCCTCTCCCCCAGCTTCTCTCTGATTCTGCATGTCTCTTCTACTCCAGATAGGCCTTATCACAGAGCCAGGGCCAGCACCACAGGGGACTCACTCTCTTTTTTAAGACTTTGTGACCAAAGAATTAAAAGTTCTTTCAGGCCAGGTAGAGCTAAACAAAAGTTCTGGAATGGGCTGGGGCAGCCAATGTCTAGAGGTACATCAGGGGGTACTGTGATGGTATCCCCTTTAGGCCATATGCTTTGAACAGACATTTTCTGGGCATACAGGATAATGGAAATTCACTTTAAGGGGCACCACTGACTGTTCACATATGGTGTCTGCAGCAGCTTCTCTTGCCTATAGAAGAGAAAAGGGACATGACCTGGGGCCAGGACCAGGGATGTTTCCATGTTTACCTTCTGCAAGCCAGTTTGCACATTGCATTTGGCATTATGTTGGCATTTGTCTCATTTCATATTGGAAAAAAAAATTTTTTTTTAAGTAAGGTAAAATTTTAAAATATCCTCCTAGGAAGGGAAGATGGTGGCAGAATAAGGGGACCCTAGGTTTTCCTTGTCCCACAAATACAAATAGATAGCTATCAAATCATCCTACATACCCCAGAAATCAACCTGAAACCTGGCAGAGCAAACTCCACAACTAACGGCAGAGGAGAGGCCACATTGAAGAAGGTAAGAAGTATAGAGACTTGGTTTGGGAAAAAAACATATCATGGTTGCTGCAGTGGGGGGGGGGGAAGGGTGGGGGGAGCCATGGTTGAGTAAAAGGGCCAGAGACAATAACACACAGGGAAGCACATGGGGAAAATGAATCCTCATAGCAATTGGCTTGGAAAGCAAAAGAGGCTGAATTTCATGACTTCTGGCAACCAGCAGGCTTAAAACCTGGAGTTCTAAAGGTCAGTGGGCATCCCTTAGGGACAGCCCAGAGGCACTGAGGCTGCTTTGAGAAAGAAGGAAGGACAAACAGCCTTCAGACATACAGCATGAGAACAGCCATCTGAAGAGCACCTGGGGCCCACAGTGGGAAGGTTATTTGCTCATCTTGGAGTGCATCACTGAGGCAGGATACACAGAGAAATCCCACTGGGAACAAAGGAACTGGCAGGGCCATTTCCCTCCCTTGCCCCTCAGCATAAACATAGAGCCACCTGGAGGAATGAGCACAGCATGGGCTCTCACTACCTAACTTGCTTACACCAAACCCTGCCCCCCAATGCTCCAGTGGTACGTCTCTTCCCAGTCATACCTGCCTCAGTCCCAGCACAGAGGGCTCCATTCCCCAAAGACCAGCCCAAACCCCTATTCACACTGTATCTCCTGACTTGGGAGTTTTGCAGGGCCTCAGTTCTGGCAGCAGTAGCAACATGTCTCATTTCACAAGCAGACCAGAGCACACCTAGTAAAAACTCACCACATTCAGGTCAGGGACCAAACACTGCCCACAATAGGCAAGGAGAACCTCTGCAGACCACTGGCCTGAAGAATAAAGCAGGTAGGACACAATAGCAGAGCACACACAGCACACATTGGAGACATCCCCTAAAGTGCCAGGCCCTGGGAAACAGGGGACACTACACTGTAGGGCACGATAGGATCTCCTCTTCATAAGGCCATTACCCTCAAGAACAAGAGAAGTAGCTGACTTTCCCAATACATAGAAACAGGCACAGAGACTTAGACAAAACGAGAAGACAGAGAAATGTATCCCAAATGAAAGAACAGGACAAGGCCATGGCCAGAGATCTAAGGAAAACAGATATCAGAAACATGCCTGATGGAGTATTTAAAACAATGTTCATAAGGATACTCACTGGACTTGAGAAAAGAGTAGAAGACATGAGTGAGACTCTTAACACAGATAAAAAAAATTAACATAGCAGAGATAAAGGGCTGAATGCATGAAATGGGAAACATGGATTGACAGCAGGCTGGTAGAAGCAGAGGAATGGATTAATGACCTAGAAGACAGTATTGGAAAGTAATCAAGCTGAACAGAAGAGAGAAAAAAGAATTATGCAAAATGAGAATAGACTTAAGAAACTCAGTGACTTCATCAATGTAATAACATTCACATTATAGGAGTCCCAGAAGAAGAAGAAAAGGGGACAGAAAATCTATTTGAAGAAATAATGGCTGAAAATTTCCCTAATCTGGGGATGTAAACAGATACCCAGATCCAGGAGGCACAGAGAACTCCCAAGAAAATCAACAAAAGCAGATCAACACCAAGACATCTTATAATTATTATTTTTTTAAAGATTTTATTTATTTATTTGACAGAGAGAGAGACAGCCAGCAAGAGAGGGAACACAAGCAGGGGGAGTGGGAGAGGAAGAAGCAGGCTCTCAGCAGAGGAGCCTGATGTGGGGCTCGATCCCAGAATGCCAGGATCACGCCCTGAGCCGAAGGCAGACGCTTAACGACTGAGCCACCCAGGCACCCCTAGACATTTTATATTTAAAACAGCAAAATACAGTGATAAAAAAAAAAAGAATTTAAAAGGAGCAAGACAAAAGAAGACAGTTATATACAAGGGAAATCCCATAAAGCTATCAGGGGATTTTTCAGCAGAAACTTGGCAAGCCAGAAGACAGTGGCATGATATATTCAAAGTGCTGACTGAGAAAAATCTGCAGCCAAGGATACTCTATCCAGCAAGGCTGTCATTCAGAATAGGAGAGATAAAGAGTTTCCCAGACAAAGAAAAGCTAAAGGAGTTTGTGATCACTAAACCAGCCCTGCAAGAAATATTAAAGGGGACTCTTTGAGTGGAGAGAGACCAAAAGTGACAGTATGAAAATAGGAAACACAAAAGCAGTGAAAATGAGCATTTTTATAAATATCAGTCAAAGAACTCACAAAATGAAAGGATGTAAAATATGACACCATATACCTAAAACATGGGGAGGAGAGGAGTCAAGAATGGGTTCAAACATAAATAGCCATCAACTTAATACAGACTGCTATATGCACAGGATGTCATATACAAACCTAGAGGTAATCATGTCAAAAACCACTAATAGATATGCAAAGAATAAAGAGAAAGAAATCCAAATATATCCCTAAAGAAAACCAGCAAACCATGAAAGTGAGACAGACAAGAAAGAATCAGAGTAAATCTTCAGAACAACCACAAGACAGGTAAAAAAAATGATAATAAATACATATCTATCGATAATTACTTTAAATGTAAATGGACTAAATGCTCCAATCAACACATAGGGTGTCAGATGGATAAAAAAAACAAGATCCATCTATATGCTGCCTACAAGAGACTAATTTTAGACCCAAAGACATCTGCAGATTGAAAGTGAGGGAATATAGAAACATTTATCATGCAAATAGACATGGACAAAATAGATTTTAAAACAAAGACTGTAACAAGACACAGAAGGACACTATATAATAGCAAAGGGGACGATCCAACAAGAAGATAACAGTTGTAAATATTTATGTACCCAGCATGGGAGCATTCAAATACACAAAACAGTTAATAACAAACATAAAGAAATCACTGATAATAATACAATAATAGTAGGGTGCGTTAGCACCCCATTTACATCAATGGACAGATCATCTGAACAGAAAATCAACAAGGAAAAAATGCCTTTGAAGGACACACTGGAACAGATGGATTTAAGAGATATATTCAGAGCATTCCATCCTAAAGCAGCAGAATACACATTCTTTTCAAGTGTATATGGAGCATTCTCTAGAACAGATCACGTTAGGCCACAAAACAAGCCCTGACAAATCCCGAAAGATCAAAGTCATACCATGCATCTTTCCTGAACACGACACTATGAAATGTGAGGTCAACCACAATAAAAAAGCTGGCAAGAATACAAACACATGGAGATTAAATAATATGCTACAAAACAATGAATGGGTCAACCAGGAAATCCAAGAGGAAATAAAAAATACACGGAAAGAAATGAAAATGAAAACACACGGCCCAAAACCTTTGGGATGCAACAAAAGCAGTTCAAAGAGGGAAGTTTATAGCAATACAGGCCTAACTCAAGAAGCAAGAACAATCCCAAATAAACAACCTAGCCTTACTCCTAAAGAAGTTAGAAAAAGAACAACAAATAAAACCTAAAGCCAGCAGAAAGGAGGAAATAATAAAGACTACAGCCGAAATAAATGATACAGAAGCTGAAAAAGCAATAGAACAGATCAATGAAGCCAGACATTCATTCTTTGAAAAAATCAATAAAATTGATAAACTTCTAACTGGACTTATCAAGAAAAAAAGAGAAAGGACTCAAATAAATAAAATCAGAACACTGAAGCAATACAAAGTTATAAGAGAATATTCTCAAACTATTCCAAAAAATAGAAAAGAAAGTTAAACTTCCAAATTCATTCTATGAGGCCAGCATTACCCTGATACCAAAACCAGATAAAGACACCTCAAAAAAGAGAACACAGGCCAATATCTCTGATTAACAGAAATGCAAAAATCCTAAACAAAATGCTAGCAAAGCAAATCTAACAATACATTTAAAAAATCATTCACTACAATCAAGTGGAATTTATTCCTGGGATGCAAGGGTGGCTCAATATTCACAAATCAATCAATGTGATACATGACATCAGTAAGAGAAAGGATAAGAACCGTATGATCGTTTCAGTAGACACAGAAAAAGCATTTGACAACATATAACACCCATTCATGATAAAAACTCTCAACAAAGTAGGTTTAAACGGGACAGACCTCAATGTAATAAAGGCCTTATATGAAAAACCCACAGCTAACATCATCCTTCATGGGGAAAAGCTCTCTCAGTCAAAGCATAGGAACAAGATAAGGATGTTAACTTTCACTACTTTTATTCAGCTTACTACTGCAAGTCCTAGCCACAGCAATCAAACAACAAAAAGCAATAAAGGGCATCCAAATTGGTAAGGAAGAAGTAAAACTGTGACCATTTGCAGATGACATGATACTCTGTATGGAAAACCTGAAAGACTTCATCAAAAAACTTCTAGAATTGGGGTGCCTGGGTGGCTCTGTTGGTTAGGCATACGACTCTTGGTTTTGGACCAGGTCATCATCTCAGGGTCATGAAATCGGGCCCTGGGTGGGGCTCCATCGTGCTGAGCATGGAGCCTGCTTGGAATTCCCTCTCTCCTCCCTCTGCCCCTCCCCTGCTCTCACTCTCCCTCTCTCTTTCTCTTTTTTCCTCTCTCTTTCTCAAAAAATACCAAAACAAAACCAAACCTGCTAGAACTGATAAATTCAGTAAAGTTGCAAGATACAAAATCAATGTACAGAAATCTGTTGCATTTCTTTACACCAATATTGAAGCAGCAGAAAGAGAAATTAAGAAAACTATCCCAATTACAATTGCACCCCACATAACAAGATACCTAGGAATAAACCTAACCAAAAAGGTGAAAGACTTGTACTCTGAAAAAACTATAAAACACATCAGAAAGTAATTGAAGATGATACACAGAAATGGAAAGACATTTCATGCTCATGGATTGGAAGAACAAATATCGCTAAAATATCTATACTACTGAGAACAATCTACACATTTAATGTAATCCCTATATAGATACCAACAGCATTTTTCACAGAACTAGTATAAATAATCCTTAAATTTGTATGGAACCTCAAATACCCTGAATAGCCAAAACAATCTTTTACTTTTTTCTAAGATTTTATTTATTCATTTAAGAGAGAGAGAGCATGAGCTGGGGGAGGAGAGGCAGAGGGAGAGGGAGAGGGAATGGCAGACTCCCCAATGAGCAGGGACCCCGATGTGGGGCTTGATCCCAGGACCCAGGGATCATGACCTGAGACAAAGGTGGATGCTTATCTGACTGAGCCACCTACGTGCCCCTAGCCAAAGCAGTCTTGAAAAAGAAAAGCAAAGCTGGAGACATCAAAATTCCAGACTTCAAATTATATTACAGAGCTATAGATATCAAAACAGTGTGGTACTGGCACAAAAATAGACACATAGAACAATAGACCAGAATACAAACTCCAGAAATAAACCCACAACTGTATGGTCAATTAATCTTCGACAAAACAGGAAAGAACATCCAATGGGACAGTGTCTTTAATAAATGATGTTGGGAAAACTAAACAGCCTCATGCAGAAGGATGAAACTGGACCACTTTCTTACAACCTTCACAATAATACACTCAAAATGGATTAAGGACCTAATGTGAGATCTGAAACCATAAAAATCCTAGAAAAGAGCACAGGCAGGAATGTTTCTTACATCGGGCATAACAAATTTTTTTTCTAGATATGTTTCCCAAGGCAAGGAAAACAAAAGCAAAAATAAACTCTTCGGACCACATCAAAATTAAAAGCTTCTGCCCAACGAAGGAAACAATGCACAAAACTAAAAGGCAACCTAGTGAATGAGAGAATATACTTGCAGATGACTATATCCTGGAAAGGGCTAGTATCTGAAATATACAAGGAATTTACACAATTCAACACTAAAATCCCACAACCAATCCAATTTAAAAATGGGCAGAAGACAGGAACAGACACTTCTGCAAAGAAGACATCCTGATGGCCAACACACACATGAAAAGATACTTAACATTACTCATCATCAGGGAAATGCAAACCAAAACTATGAGATATTACCTCACACCTGTCAGAATGGCTAAAATCAACAACACAAGAAACAACAAGTGTTGGACAGGATGTGGAGAAAAAGGAACTCTCTATTTGTGGGAATGCAAACTGGTGCAGCCACTCTGGAAAACAGTATGGAGTTTCCTCAAAAAGCTAGAACTACCTTACCATTCAGCAATCACACTACTGAGTATTTACTGAAAGAATACAAAAAACACTAATTCAAAGGATACATGCATCCCTATGTTTATGACAGCATTATTTAGCCAAGATATGAAAGCAGTCCAAATGTCCATTGATTAATGAATAAAGAAGATGTGATTTATATATATCATGGAGTATTATTTAGCCATAAAAAAGAATGAGATCTTTCCATTTGCAATGACATCGATGCAGCTAGTATTATGCTAAGGGAAAAGTCAGTCAGAGAAAGGCAAATACCATATGATTTCACTCATATGTGGAATTTAAGAAAAAACACGAGCCAGAGGAAAAAAGAGAGACAGGGAAAATAAGAAACGGACTCTTAACTCTAGAGAGCGAACTGATGGTTACCAGAGGGGAGGTGGGGGGGATGGGTGAAATAGGTGGTGGGGATTACAGAACGCACTTGTCGCGATGAGCACCGAGTGCTGCATGGAAGTGTCACTATGTTGTATACGTAAAGTTAATATAACACTGTATGTCAACTAACTGGAATTAAAATGAAAACTTAAAAAAACATATTGTCCTCCTATTTCTTTCTGGAATAGATGGGAAGAAGAGTGGAGAGGCTGAATGGTAATGAGGTTATGGGTTAGAAGGCAGCGTGACTTAGTAGAATGAAAATGTACTAGCCCACGTGGAATCCAGAGGCTTAGACTGTCTTGTTAGGGGGCCCAAGGGTAATCCACTTTAGACACCCGGAACCCTCCCTGAGCAAATACTAGTTTGTGATAAAAACTTATGTTATGGGTCACAGAGTAAAGTAGAAGCCTTAAATATAAAAACAACTCTCACCGATGTGAATTATCATAGAACAGTTTGATGTGTTTATATGGAAAGGTGTGAGAGTCTTTGTTTATTTTGTTTCAGGAGTTGGTGTGCTGTGTTTAGAAAGCCCACCCTTGAAATGTCTGGGGTCTTTGGATGCTTTCCTTTGATTCCAGAAAATGTAGGGTCCAGCACCTTTCTGTCTGGAATTGTCTGAGCAAATGATACATTCTGCTGGTCTGTGCCATGATCGGAGACTTTCCAACATAGTATCGCCGGTCCCCACCTGGAGGAGGCGGCCTTCAGTTGCTGGGCATGTGCAGGCTGGCCAAGCAAGTCTACTGTTCCCACAACTCCCTAGAATTTGCACCAGAACCAGCCCGGAGCAGTCAAAGTTGTACCCTTAATTTACCATTTTTCCTAGTTCTCCGGACAATGCTAGTGATGCGGTTGGGGAATATAGGTGCGGTTCAGTGGGGTGGAGTCCGGACCCGACGACCTAGAAAGAATTCTTGAGACATCTTTGGTGCAAAATTGGTGGTTTATTAAAGCACGGGGACAGGACCCGTGGGCAGAAAGAGCTGCTGCCCCGGGTTGTGAGGGGTGGCCGATTATATACGATGGGGTTGGGGGAGGTAAGGGAACAGGGAGGTTGAGAAAATACTTTCATATGTTAAAGAAGACTCACAGGATACCGGAGGCCTTGCCATTGTCAAGTTAAGGTTGTTTTTCCCTCTAGTAAGGTATTAACATGAAGATAGTTGGGAACTTCCCGGAGGCTGCAGATTATAAGGACATTTAATTCTATCTACATTTCCTTCCGGAAGCTAGGTTATTGATAGAAACGCTTTGTTCTTGTAAACTCCTAAGACATTTGCAAACTGAGGGAGACTCAAGTCTTGCAGGATTGTGGTCTCTGTAGGTTAACTATTTCTTTTTCCTTTAAGGCAGCCAGGAGTGCCTGAGGAATGTCACATACATCCCACCGGGGCCGGGGGGAGGGGGGTTGCGGGGTGTCAGTTTCTGCTTTGTCGTCAGCTTGCCTTCTGTTCCCTCATCACTAGGAGACATTCAAATTAACTTGCATTTCCCCCTTATGAGTCTAAGTAAAGACCTATTAATTGAAAGAAAAATAACTTGCTTCTAGCTCTACCCTTGGAACTCTACAGTTTGTCCAGCAGACTATATATAACATGCCCAGCCAGTGCTTGCTGTGTGACTTTGGATAAGCTGCACAATTTCTCTGGGCCATCATTTACTTACCTAAGAAAAGAAAGTGTGTTTGAATGATAACTGAAGTCGCCTCCCAGCTGCAAGTCGGCCCAGCACGCAGGCACACACATCCAAGTTTCTTTTTTTCATTTCTAAAAAGCAAGCTTCTGAGACTGTCTCTAACTCTACTACTAAGTCAAAGATACAATAATTATTGAGAGAGTCTGTTATTTTATGTTATTCCTTTCCTACTAGCTAATCTACTTTGCAAAATAGCCTATGATCCTCGTGAAAGGGAAGAAAGAGAAACTCGGAATCTGAATCTCACGTTTCATTCTAAGTTAGTTCTACAGATTAGTTCATTAGCTCTCAACTCTCTACGGAGGATAAACACCAACACCGGCCCACCTCCCAATGCTCTTCTGTCTTGGCTGCAGAAGAGCTCACTGTGCAGATCAGTCTGCAAGAAGGGGAATCTTTTCTTTAAAAGCCAACAGTGCTATGTGTTGTTATGAGCGCTGGGTATTATATAAGACTGATGAATCACAAACCTATAACCCTGAAACAAATAATACATGACATGTTAATTAATTGAATTTAAATTTAAAAAGCCAATAGTGCTAATGGTTTTTTAAAATTAGACATTTTAAATTTAAATCTAAAGTTTTTAAAAATTTAAATGAGAACTCATTAACACTGAGTGCTTAAGGACATTCTAAGGTCCTCACTGCATACACCATTGTTGTGTGTGTGTGTGTGTGTGTGTGTGCGCACAGCCTTAAGTTGTCAGCCTGTTTTCCCTCCAGCACTTCTGTTCCTCACTCACTCCCCTCCCCCACCATACGCAGCCCACTGGGCAGCATCTCAGGTGTCACTTGGGCCAAATTTTCCGATCTCAGTTTCAGGATTTTCTATTTCTCAGTTAAAATACATACATTTAAAAAAATATTAAAGATCAGTGTCAAATTCTACTACATAACTCTAAGCAGGCAACATTTTTAAATAGAAAAGAATTTAACATAATAGGCAGGGCTAGAGTCTATCTTTGGGGAAGTCTTTCTGAGCTGTGCTTGAAAAATATATATACCCCCTTGATAGGGTTTATTGCCGAGAAACTAGTTGGCAAACTACAGCCTGCGGGCAAATCTGGCCCGCCGCTGGGTGCTGTACTGTTCTTGAGTTAAGAACATTCTTTTCCATTCTTAAATGTTTGTGTAAGTACCCACATAGTATAGTCAATTTTGCTTCTTGGCCCTCAAAGAATAAAATATTTACTATCTGGCCCCTTAAGAGGAGTTTGCCGACCTCTGCTCTAATGGAAAGGGATGAATAACTAACTCATTTAGCGTTTCAGTAATGCCCACTGAAAGGTATATGCGGGTAGCACAAACCTGAAACCTTTGGTCAGAAACAATGAGAACGTTTAATTCGCACGATGCGCTCGTACCTAAGCTGATAAATGTGTCTTTGACGATACGACCAATTAGTGTGATTTTGTTAATGTGATTCAGAGTCCCGATGTCAGCGATTGTTCCATTTAGCAGACAAATAATAACCCCCCCACACAGATAAGGTAATGTCAAATAAAAATACAATTAAGATACAATTAAAGAGAAGTTTGTCAGAAGATCCTGTCTTGAACGAATGCAGTGGGTATATAAATTATTCCAAGAACAGCCCGGACTACTTTAATGTTTCTAACTCCAGTTATAAATTGGTTTTTCTCCCATGCATATTGTTGCTCTGTATGTTTATAGGAAAATTCCCATGTAGTTCCAAAGCTCTGTCGCCGGCAAGGTAAACAGCGTTGCTTTTCTAACCATGAAAGAGATACAGCGTATATCCATTGGTTAACTAAGACTTGGAAATGAAAAGCCATCTCTTTTAATGCTATACACGGAGCCAAGAGAAATAGATGGGTCATCAGGCTTTACAAAGGGAGTTCACAGTAGTCTCTGATAGGATGGAATAATATCTTTGAACGTTTCAAAAACACAGATAAGATTAACTCATTTGTATTTCTTGGGAATTACTCTTTTGAAACAGTAAATTCCAGCCAGGTTTAGGCTCTTCCGGCATACGGTCAATACCGCCACCTGCTGGCCTAACTGAGGAAGGCTACTTGTGTGACCATTTCTTTCACAGAAAGTATGTGATAAAAATAAATCGTGGTGCAAAGCTCTATTATTTAAAATTCAGTTTCTTTCCTTCTCTTTGACAGTGGTTTTAACAGAAATGTGTCCTTATATGCAAGTTTTTTATATTAGTGGATATGTATTGAAATCACATTTGGCTACAAACCGTTTCCAATATACTTATACAAGTTATAAGGATATATTACACATCTTTGCGGTGTTATTAATTCCTTTTGTAAATACCCCTGATTCCAACTTTTGTCTTTTCATTTACAAAATGAATCCATAGTGGAGATAAATTAAACAAAAGAGGGTGAAACTTACATCAGTCTGTTGTGTCTCATGTTGGCAGCATTTATCAAACATTTGGTAGAGGAAGTTTAAAATTGCTGGTGAAAGTGAGGGTCTGTGGTACTTTAAATCCATTCTTCAGGGGCACCTGGGTGGCTCAGTCGGTTAAGCGGCTGCCTTTGGCTCAGGTTATGATCTCGGGGTGGTTCAGGTCATGATCTCAGGGTCCTGGGATCCAGCCCCCCCACATCCCATTCGCTCCCTGCTCAGTAGGAAGTCTGCTTCTCCCTCTCCCTCTGCCTCTGCCCCCAACTCATGCTTTCTCTCCCTTTCTCTCTCTCTCAAATAAATAAAATCTTTTAAAAAATCCATTCTTCACAGATATAGAATGCTATTATTTTAATGACGTTTCACCGATTTTGTCATAATGGTCCTGATGTTTATATCCGTACTACCCTTTTATTGCAAACATTTACTTACCAATAAATATGTTGGGCACCACAGATTTGATTTTGGAAAATAACTTAACCAAACATTTTTGCTACTATCTCTGTAACATGGCTGAAATATTTGACATTATTTTTGTTGGTTTTTGAATAGAGTACGTGCAAACAATAGGAGCTGCATGGGAGAAACACAAATCAGCAGGATTTGTGCAGTTAAAATGAGCCAAATGCTTTATGAAGGAGGAGGGAGCAGGGTTGGTTTAGGGAAATCTCCATAGAAGCTCATATCAGCTAAAATACCGAAATCTGCACAAAATGATAATGCCACATTTAAGTGTTCCAACGTATGTAACTTGGAGAGCAGCATACATGCCTCAAACAGAGAAGTCTTTATTCCTAGGCAAGATTTTAGCATTGCAAGCTAAAACACAAATAAAACCTGGAAAACTTTTAATTATAGGCTTAGACTTTAAAATAACTTTTATGCTATTGGAAGTTGGGCGTAGATAACTAAAGTATGTCTGTATGAGCACATAAATAAAATATTTTGGTTGAAAACATATTTTGGTTTGTATCCATACAGCAACACAACGTGTTTTCAGCAACTCTGTCTCCTTGGACTCTAAGGAAGTTTTAAGATTCTTGGAAAACAGCCCAGAGTTTCTTATTTAGTGGTTAAAATCTAGTTGGAGTGCTTGGCATTTGTACTTCTTTACACATTAGTTCAAACTACTACAAAATGATGGTTTTTGAACTCAGTTTTTGAACTGAGAGATACCCTAACAGCCCCCCGATCCAACCCTCTTGTCAGGGAAATGGAGCTCTTAAACGGCCAAGTTAAGTCATCTAAAGTATCAAACCATGTTTCTAACTGAGTCAGGACTAGTATGTAGGTTTAACAAGGAGTGGGTCTGTGTTCCACTTCCTAATCGAATGAGTGAACTTACGTAGCACTAACGGAATCTTTTTTCTTTTTTTTAATTGACTGCTGTTCACACATTAATTGATCCACTCTATTTCCACCATATTTTAAAACAACCTTTTGGGTTTATAAATATTTTTTACTTATATTTTGTGTTGATGCATAAAATATACAACAAAAAACCCCAAGAGAGTCCATGTAATTTCAAAATTATAGTCTTACATTAAAGCTGAGTCCACAGACAGACTTTAGCTCTCCTTACAACCATCAGATCTACTGAAGGATAGGGAGGATGTGTGGCTGCTGCCGAGTGAGGAAGAGGAGGTGAATTATTGAAAATGATCATGCTCCCGAATAATCATGTTCCTACTGTCTTTTCTACCCTCCAAAGAAATGGTCCCAAATGATGAGCCTTCCTAATCAACTGTTCATCCATCCATCCATCCTGTATGTGTGTCTTTATAGAGAGCCGATTATGCAACCCCTGTGTTAAATAATATGAGGAAAGAGAAAAGAGGAGAGTTTTTTTTAAAGGTGCTATTGTATTTTTCCTGATTCTCATTTTTTCTTCTTGGGGATATTTTTAATTCCCTTTTCAAGCAGACCAGACTCTGAAGTTTCCTTGCCTTTTTCTTCTTTTTAGCCCCATTCCCCAGGGCTCCTTTCTGTTTAGAAGCAACATAATGTTTTATTTATTTAATAAGGGCTCCTGACATAGCTAGTTTAGATGCATATTTAGAATAAGCTGGCACACTATATTTTCACACTAAATTAATATGGATTAGCCTATGTACGACCAACTGCATTTTTACCTCAATCTTTTAAATATATGTAGCAATTTTTTCTTCCTTCCCAAAAATATCCTTTAATAATGAAGATTAATTTTAAATGCTCCAAGTAGTGATTTTAATTTGGTTGATTATCTATAGGCAAGTGTTTTTCCCCTTGTTTGTCTGGGATCTTTACTGTAACTCACTTGAATTTTTAGTTTGGTTACTTTGGTGTTCACAAGTATAAATTTAGTTGAGAAGTATCAAACTGGGTAAAACCATGTATCGTGAAGATGTTGTCAATAGCAGTTGGAAAACAACAATGTAAACTAATACAATGCTTAAAAAATGTGTTTTTGCTTAAACAATTTGGAAATGTTTGATTTCATACAGTAAGAAATCCAGGGGTGAGAGATTTCCGTTTCAGCAACTGAGTACCATCACAAAGAACTCAAGTTCTTTCCATTTTTCCTGCTTCTGAAATGTAGTCGACATTAAACCTTGGGACTCACCAAAGAGATCTACACCCTAATTCCTGAAATTTGTGAACACGGCAAGTAACATTCATTATAAGAAATAACCTTACAAAGGGGGCACCCGGGTGGCTCAGTCTGTTAAGCATCCCACTCTTGATTTTGGCTCAGGTCATGATCTCAGGGTTGTGAGATTGAGCCCCACATAGGACTCTGCATTGGGCAGGGAGCCTGCTTAAGATCCTCTCTCTCCCTTCCTCACCCCTCCCCCACCCTGCCCCCCACTTGCACACATGTGCTCCCTCTCCCTCTTTAAAAAAAAAAAGCCTTAAAAAAAAAGAAAGAGCCTTATTTTCTATTGCAAATTTTTGTCTGTCTTTCTTAAAGCAAATGTGTTCGTTGCTATGTGATATTTGCCATGGCTCACTGTAAACAGAATGCTTATGTTATAGCCCGCAAGCTGTACACATTGTTGCCTACAAACCAAATTAACATATGACATACCATAATCACATCATTTGCGACCAGAAAAGGATGTTTTAAGCATTTTACTCCTAACCTCGTATATTACTTATATAGAGCCGTTTCACAGTGTTGCAGCTAAGTTTTAGGAAACTGGTTGGGATTTGGGGTTGCCATGCAGTGTAATATAACTTTTTTCCATTTACAAACAGTGGGAAAAAGGCTCTTACTCTTTTTGCACAGAACTTCTGATTTTCAGGAGCAAGTGGGAATGCTGGGATATTCCGAATGCGCCCCCGTACCCACACCTGCACCACCGCCATTCTGATCTAAGCCATTCATTCTCACCTCGGCAACTACAGTCACCTCCTATCTGGTCTTCCTGCTGCCAACCCTGCCTTCCCAGTGTCTGCTCCACGAGGCAACCAGGGTGACTTTTAAAACTTGTAGTAAAATATACATAAGAGTCATTATTTTAATAGTTTGAACTCTACAGTTAGGTGGCATTATGCACATTCACTTTATCGTGCAAACATCACCTCCATCCATTTCCAGAACTTCAGTGCAAGCCTTGTGTTTACGTCCTTCCCGGTCCCATCTCTCCACCCTGCTTCTCTCCGCGATGCTCCCAGTAGCCCACAGCAGGGGGCATGTGTGGGAAAGCACTGGGTACACTAGGGCTCTAGGGACCCAAGGAGATCATGCACTTACAACACTTTGGAAGAACTAATTTTGGCGGGGGGGGGGGGGGGGCTTGACTATCTACTATTTGTCATTTTTAAAATATACCATAGAGATTAAGCATATTTCCAAGGTTCATGACCAAGATAGACAATAAATGACGAGAGCCCAGTGTCACCAACAGTCCGGCTCTAGAAATAGTAGTAATGGAAACCACTTCAGACCTATCAGAATGGCAACAATTAGAAGGATGGATGAGTCAAGCCTTGACGGGGATGTGGGGAGACAGGGCGTTGCTAACAGGAGTGCAAACCGGTACAGTCATTCTGGAAAACTGTCAGTTTCTTTGTGAAATTAAGTGTGCATCTGTCCTCTGACCCAGCAAGCCCACTCTTGACATTGTGCAATGTGCCGCTTTCACAACTGTAAGCTGTGGCCCTGATTCAAGACCACAAAATGAGCTGCCAGAATAGCTGGGAATAGGTCCTCCTGCTTGCCAGGTAGACCAAAGATCTAGGTCTGTCACAGCAACAGTGCCTGAAAAAGAGAAGACATAAAACCAGGGTATTTGCAGGACTGAAAAGGAAAGCAGCCCTGCCTTTGGGGGGAATCCTTAAGTCACTGGTGCCTGAAGCTGTGTGCCTCTTGGACGTGAGGCTTGGGAAGAGAATGCGGGAGGTTGTGTGGAGGGACTGAAGACTTGGAGCCACAGCCCTGGGAGACTGGGTGAGGGCGACCCGTGGGGACTTAAAAGAGAGACGGCGCAGGTGCTGCAGAGCATCTTCCCTGGAAGGACCTGGTGGCCGCGGCGGGGGTCAGCAGCGCTGACGAGCGAGGAGCCGGCTCCGAGGCGGTGCAGAGGGCAGGGAGAACCAGGCTAGAAGTGGAGACGGTGGCGGGCTGGGGGATGACGGGGCTTTCCCTTACTTGGAAGACGACTGTGGTGGAGGCTTCCAGGATGCCCAGATGATCCAGAAGAGGACAGGAAAGTGCATGTTTGTGATTCTGGAATTCCTGCCAGTCTGTAGGTGGAGGCTTGAGCTGGTTCTGATGAAATCCGGAAAAGCAAAGTAACAGGCAGTACTTGCGGTCCTCCAAGAGTCGTGGAGCAGTTCCTATGTGCTGCCCTCACGTAAATATCCATTTTCTTACTCGACAACAACAAGCGAAAGAATGAAACTGGACCACTCTCTTACACCACACACAAAAATACACTCAAAATGGATTGAGGACCTAAACATGAGACCTGAACCATAAAAATCTTAGAAGAGAGCACAGGCAGGAATGTCTCTGATGTCGGCTGTAACAACATCTTTCTAGATATGTCTCCTGAAGCAAGGGAAACAAAAACAAAAATAAACTATTGGGACTACAGCAAAATAAAAAGCTTCTACACAGCGAAGGTAACAACCAAGAAAACTAAAAGACAACCTACTGAATTGGAGAAGATATTTGCAAATGACATATCTGATAAAGGGTTAGTATCCAAAATATATAAATAACCTATACAATACCCAAAACCCCACAAATAATACAATTAAAACATGGGCAGAAGACATAACCAGACATTCTCCAAAGCAGATATCCAGATGGCCAACGGACACATGACAAGACGCTCTGCGTCAGTCATCATCGGGGAAATGCAAATCAGAACCGCAATGAGATACCTCTTCACGCCTGTCAGAACGGCTAAAATAAAAAATACAAGAAACAGCAAGTGTTGGTGACAATGTGGAGAAAAAGGAACCCTTGTGCACTGTTGCTGGGAATGCTAACTGGTGTAGCCACTGTGGAAAACAGTATGGAGATTCCTTAAAAAATTAAAAATAGAATTACTCTCCAATCCAGTAATTGCACTACTGGGTATTTACCCAAAGAATACAAAACACGAAATTGAAGGGATATATGCACCTCTGTATTTATTGGAGCATTATTTACAGCAGCCAAAGTATGGAAGAAGCCCAAGTATCCATCAATTGATGAGTGAATAGAGAAGAGGTTGAATATATATTATTCAGCCATTAAAAAAGAATGAAATCTTGCCATTTGCAACAACATGGATGGAACTAGAGAGCATAATGCTAAGTGAAGTAAGCCAGCCAGCGAAAGACAAACACCATATGATTTGACTCATATGTGGAATGTAAGAAACAAAATAAATGAACAAATGAAAAAATAAAAAAGAGTGACAAACCAAGAAACAGATCCTTAACTATAGAGAACACACTGATGGTTACCAGAGGGGAGGTGGGTGAGGGATGGATGGATGAAATAGGTGAAGGAGATTAAAAGTACACTTTAAAAAAAAAATGTAAGTTTTATGCCAATGTGGGGCTTGAACTCACAACCCTGAGATTAAGAGTAGGATGTTCTACTGACTGAGTCAGCCACGCACCCCAGGAGTATACTTATCTTGACAAGCACTGAGTAATACATGGAATTGTTGAATCACTATATTGTACACCTGAAACTAATATAATGCTGCATATTAACTACACTGGAATTAAATTTTTAAAAAAGATGCATCAATGTAAACTCATTTTTGTAGAGGCCAACTTGTAGTAGGAATGTATATTGTTAGCATAAAAATAGGAAAATGCCTCCGAAATTAAAAAAAATAAATACATACATATTCATTTTAAAAATTAGATAGTGACATTCTCAAAAGTAGAGCCCAACTTTAATTCTGCATCGTGTCTCCATGACTTGGCACAGAATCTGGGACACAGTGGGTCTCTGTATATGTTAGCTGAAGGAGCAAATAAGGGGACAAAGCAGACTGCAAACACAGGAGGACCTTGTGGAGGCCAGCCTAAGAGGGGGGAGCAAATGCAGTCTCAGGCATTCAGGGGAGTTCCCCAAGTCCCTCCCTATCCCCTTTGCTCTTTCTCTTTAACAGAAGGGCCTACCGCTTAGCCCAGATCGTTTGCTCAAACACTTGGTCAGGGTAGAGTCACCGTTTCTAAATCTCATTCCTAAAGAGCCAAAATGTGGGGAAAACATATTGATTAACAGGTGATAATTATTCAATAAGGTACCCACTATGCTTACTTTTTAAAAAACCTTGGAAGAGTATCCACATGGAATTTCACTTTTAACTCAGGTTTCATAGTAAACTATTCTGATCTATCCAACCACCAGTACAGCTCAGGTTAGAAACTTGAGTAATGATTGAAAATGGAAAAGCAAATCACTCACATTCCAAGAGCTTTTGCACATGGTAGGAATTTAATTCACATTTCTTGGTTGACTTCTTTCCCTAGAATATACATGCTTTCTTGTAATCCTTTGTGCCTGGGTGTCCATAAAGAAAATAGGGGTAATTCGCTTCTAAAACCTGGAGGAGAACTATTGAAAATTTAACAGCTTTAAAGATTTTTTTGTTTTATATTTAAATTCCACAAATCTTTGCTGACAGAGTTTAGTTTTGGCCTCTCTATGGTATTTGACAGATTCCAACTGAACTAAAGGCTTTAGCCACAGAAAATGTTAGTCTCTGGAATAGGTCAATCCAATCCATTAAGGTTGATTTACCAATTTTACAAAAACAAAGGCATATACACTCTTTTTAGATAGGCTCTGTTGAGTTTGGTGACTAATGGTATTGATATAGACCCAAGTAGACCAAGGTTTTAGCGATTTCTTAAATATTTTATCCTATCTTTGGAAGAAGGTGCATTTCAGTGTTTTCCAACTATGTTAATACATGAAAACCCTTAACAGATTATATGAGATAGACTTTGGAACACTCATACATAGTTTCATACACAGAGTGGGGCGGGCATTTCCACAGGTGACCTATATCTGGTTTACCTCTTACATCCAAGTACATAGGAGAACTGCATTTCCTTGTCCCAGCATTTAGTCATGGCTTGTGACTTGCTTTGGTCAACAAAATGTGGTGTCTGATTTTCTAGCTTTTTGTTCACCTACCACAGGTATCATAGAAGCATGTTTCACTTGGTCTCTCCATCATTCTGGGTCCCTGAATAACTGGGATGGGCAGAACTACTCCTCTGACCTGTGCTGGGTATATGGACTTTTAGTGAGAAATAAGCTGAGATATTTAGGTTGTCTGTTACTGCAGCATAACCTAGCCAGTCCTAACTGATATAGAAAACTATGTATTTATACACATAGAAGTACATATATGGGTAAAAATGCAGAGGTAAACAGTAAATAACAGGAATAACGGATATAACAATGCAGTCGCCAAATTTTTTCCTTTCCTTCTTTGTGAAGTTGGGCACAAAGATAGGCAACATTGTTCAGCTTCTCTTGCAGGTAGGAATTCTTGTCAATGAAGTGTGGAAAGAAGAGCTATCAGCCATTTCTAGGCCTGACACATAGAACAACATCTCACATACAATATCCTACATGTTCTCTCCTGTTTTCTGCCATCCAGATGCAGAGAATTGGTGGAGGCTTCCAAGGCTCTGGGAAATGGTAGCAGCAGCAGATGGAAGGAACATGGGTCCCTAAGTGACTGCAGAGAGCAGAGCTCTCACAGTGCCCCATGATTCATGGTGGGCTGTGATTTGTGATTTGAGTGATAAACAAACAAACCAACCAAAACCATCTTTATTTGTTTAAGCTACTGAGACTTTGGAGTTGAAATTGGTAATAATTGGATACATTAGTTTGAAATGAGTGATAATTAGATATTTCCTTAAAATAAAAGATACCTGTTTCAATCTCAAACCAGCATCATGCTTTATGGGGAAATACAAATATTCTCACTAAAGTTAGGAACAAGACAAGGATGTCCACAATCACCATTATTAGTTGGCACTGTTCTGGTGGTACTAGCCAATGCAATTAGATAAGAGAAAGAAATCATGGATTTTAGATATACCAGAAAAATTACAGGATGCAGGCCCATGAATAGGCAGGCCCTAAAACCTTCAGAGATTTCAGGTTTCAGTATCTGTTAAAGGGGACATAAAATCCACGTAGAATAAATGGGTCATATTAATAAATGATGTTAGGACAACAGGACAAACATCTGAATAAAACTGGATCCCTGTCTTAAATATTAGCTCCTTATAAATTCTAGACCCACTGATGTTTTAAACATTAAGCAAATGGAGTGATGAAAATACTGTTAAGAGAACATGAATTTAAAAAATAATCTCTGAAGGGGAAAGGTCTTTCTAGTTATGATACAAGACTCAGAAGTCATAAAACAAAAGTTGTGAATTGCAAATATAGATATAAAAATTCTGAAAGTTCAAAAGTAAAAGGAAGAGTAGGAAAAATCTTTAGAAACTTTCATAAGCAAAGGGCTAATTTTTCTAATATTGAAAACACTTTTTATGAATCAATTAAAAGCACTTTCAACAGTTTAATAGAAAAATGGGAAGAGGATAAAACAGGCAGATCTTGAAAAAGTGAACACCAGTCAGTGTCTCTTTTACCGAGCTTTTTACCGTGGATGACTGCAAACCTATTGTAAGGTGGGCAGAGCAGGACAACGAGCTTGCCCTGTCTGTACCCAACCCCGAGCTCCAACATTTGTTACGGTCAGTCTTATTTTGTCCTCCATCCATTTCCCTCAGAAATGCCATTTTCTACTCTCAGAAAGACAGAGATTTAAAAAACAACAACAGTTTTTCTCAGAAAAAAGGTAAAAAAAGAAAACAAAGTCTCATATATTGTTGGAAGGCATGTAAATCATTTATAATCTCTAGGATGGGGGGTAATTTGTTTTTATTTATAAAAACAGTAAACACTTTGACCCAGCAATTTTTTATGCAACTCTACTCACTCTGTGCAAAATGACGTGTCTACCAAGTTATAAATTATGATAGTCAATGATTGGAAATAACCTAAATGCTAACACTTCCTAGGTATGAAAAAAAAAAGGAGGAGATTGCCTGATACGGAGTGATCGCCAAGGTATATTAGGAAGTGAATGCAAGGTGCAGAACAGTGTAACGGGGTAAGCTCCCACGTAATAGAAAAAGAAGAAAACACAGAAAAAAGTTTGGTTGACAGTGAGCACCCAGGGGCGTCTGCAGGAGGAAATTCGGTAGCTCAGGGAGAAGGACAGAGGAGAGAAATTCGCTTTTCCTCTACATATGCTTTTGAATTACGTATCATTTCCAAGCACTCACAATTCAAACACAAATTTAAGTTAAAAATGAAAAAAAACAAAATCTGGCAACTACCACACTCTATGTTCAAGCAGATCACACGACTTGTCTCCTGTCAGCCAACAGATGTCCTGAGGACGACTCCTCTTCTGAAATTTAAAAAAAAAGGCTCATTTAAAAAACAGTAGTCTTTCAAATAAAAAAGAAATTAGTGACCCCTGATCTTGGTTTGTAATTGTAATTATAATGATAAAGAACCGTCATTCTGTGGAGAACATATACTTGAACTAAGAAAAGCAATAAAAATGGGAAAGTGTTGACTCGTGTTCTAAATGAGAAATAAACATCCCGTGGAATGTACTACGTGCCAGCGTGAACACACACACACCCACACACACACACCTCACACTCCTATCTTGGCAACTTGGGTCTCTTCCCAAGTAGAATGGAATACCACGCGGATGCGTGTGAACGCGAAGGCTGGCTTCTAACGTGCGGCGTTGGGTCCCTGGGCTGAGTCTTGGCGCTAGAGGGGAGGCTCTGTTTGATCAAACACTATGTGTTCGGAACTGCATTTGATTTTACAGCTTTCCAAAGAGCTGTCCAAAACGCTCCCCAGCCCCTTTCCACAGAGGAACCCCAGCCATCTCCGTGTGTGTCTCTCACCCAGCTGGCCCGACTGGAAGGCCGGTGCTGGGTGCCAGCAGGCCCCTCGTCACTCACGGAGGGGGGTGATGTTGGAGGCGGTTTCTGTCTCATTCCATCATCGAGGATTGCTGTCCACTGCCCCACCCGCACCCTCTTAGGGGATCCTGGCACCAGCATTGAGATGCCTTTGCAAGTGGGTCGTTATGCTGCTTAAAATGGACTTTATGCCTACATTTGTAAAATTCTACAACTCTTAAAAGAAATAAGGGATCCACATGCTTTAGTAGTGGAAAATTTCCACACGGATAACCCAACAGAGAACCCGGAATGATACTGACACGATAATCAGTGTTTGTGAGGCAATGCTTGTTTGTCTCAGTGCTAAGTGACCGATAAATTCATGTTGAGCCCTTCCCATGTGCAAGGCTCTGTGCTGGGTGCTAGGGATATGATGATAAGTAGAAAGACAAGATCCAGGCCCTCCTGAAGCCAATAATCTAGTGATGTAAGATTTCTATTTCATGCTAAACATTCAGCTGAGCCTTGGAGTGGATACTGTCCTACTTGGATCAGCCCCTCAGACCAGTGGACCTGTGCCACTCAGATTCCCATAGCGCTGGCAGGTACTTGCAGACCCATTAGTATTGGCAGCTGCCAGCCTTCAGCTGAGCCCCTTTGAGTCCTGCCCTTGGCAGAGGAAAACGGCCTCCGGTCCAAGGTCTCATCTCTCCCTGGGAGGGATCTGCATCCCATCACTGATTGTCCGGGATGGGTACACAGTCCTCCCTATGGCTTCTGGGACTGACGTTTGTTCTTGTCCTTTTCCTTCAAATGACCTAATTCTTTTGCTAAGAATTAGGACATAACGACGTTGCTCATTTCTTAACGGATGCCTTATTTCCTTGAAATTTGTGCCCCAATTACAAATACACTTTTAGACTAATTTTTCAAACTTGGTGTCTCTTTTTCTCACTGTATTTGATACTTAAACCAGGTTGGTATTTTAAAGGTGGTCTTCCAAACTAGAAACTTTTCTTGCATTTAGAACCTTATAAATGAAAGTAAGCTTTAAGTTTATTGAAAGTAAATGGTTCAAGGGATGTCTGGGTGGCTCAGCCAGTTAAGCACCTGCCTTCGGCTCAGGTCATAATCCCAGGGTCCTGGGACTGAGTCCCGCATTGGGCTCCTTGCTCAGCGGGAGCCTGCTTCTCCTCAGCCTTCTCTCTCTCTCTCTGATAAACAAACAAACAAAAAATCTTTAGAGTAAATAGTTCAAAAACAAGCAAACATGAGGTTTACTGGTGGAATTGAATTTATACTATTCTGCTTTAAAATATTTTTAAGAGATGATCAAAGAATATCATTCATATGTGCTGTAACAGCTTTCTGTTTGTTGCAAATGACAGAAACATTGCTGGAACTGGCTTTAACATAAAACAGTGGTTCTCAACGTGGGCCGACTTAGCCTCACAGGGGACATCTGGCAATGTCTAGAGACATTTTTGGTTGTCATAACTGAGAAAGTGAACCTAGTGAGTAGAGGTCAGGGGTGCTGTTCAACATCCTTCAGGCACAGAACGGTCCCCCCTGCAAAGAATCATCTAGTCCGAATGTCAGTAAGGGCCGAGGTTGAGAGTCCCTGATGCAAATGACAGTGATGTCTCCAAGATTCACACCCTCACCACCTACCCTTCAGAAGGAGAAAGGAATTGCTTCTGATAGCCCCTCAGAAGGGCAAGAACGTTCTCGTTTCCCACAAGTCCCAGCAAACAGGTGCCCCAGCCTTACCGCCCCAGATGGTTGTGCTCTCTGTGGCCAGACCTCAGAATGGGACATGTGGACAGGTTAACTCAGTTAGGGCCTGACGCTGGAGCTTGAGAGGGGTGGGGGGTACCCAGAAGGAGACTGACATATCGTTTCATCAGAGAAAAGTGAATGTTCAGATAGTAACAGGAATGGGGGAGTGAGATGTCCCTTCTACTGATTGTACCGAGTAAGACCAGGACTTAGATGCAGGTACTCAGTAAAGTATATTTTGGGTGTTTTCCTTCCATAATCAATGAAATATGGCTAAAGAAAGTCAAAGCCGTGCTTCCCCACTGGTCAGTTCTAGCACCGCCGAAATACGGTTCTCTGATAAGCAGCCCGAGACAAGGGAGATCCGGGGCCCCAGGCAATTCTGGGCCCAGACCATTATTCCCATTGGAACCAGGTGGATTCAGCAGGATGGTAGGGCCGGAAGAATCCTGCTGTAACACCCAAGTTCTGTATGTGTATGTGTTTGCGTATGTGTGTGCGTGCGCACGTGTTGGGTTGGTGACTGTGGGAAGTGTTGTTTCACTTAAACCTCCAAATCCTTCAGAATAGTGTTTCTCCACCCGCTTTTTCTCCATTTCCTTTCTACCTTCCCCACCCTCATAAGAATCATTATCCACAATGAGAAATAATACTAATAACCAACACTGTTGAGTGCTTACTGTGGGCTAGTACAGTGCAGCGTAAATACACTTTGTCACGAGAGCCCATGGGAAACATGCTTATTTCTTTAGACGATGAAGCAATTCATTCAAACGGTTAGACAACTTGTCCGAGACTAAGCGCAGGGGGACAGTGTGGGGGCAGGAGAGCCATGGAGAAGGAGTGCTCTAAGTCTGGTCGGAGCGCTGTTGTTTGTTCACAAATATATCCCTCCCCTGCTGGGCTCTGTTTGGATGGGCCCTATTTTGGTTAGTGGAACGAGTGTCCGTGGGAGTGACACGTGCTACTTTGGGAGGTAACTTTGGCAGTCAGCACGGGGTTCTCTTTCTCTTTCCCTCCGCTCCAATGATAGCCATGCTCTAGGTAGTATCGGCTCCCTTAGCCTGGGTCCCCGAGGGCTCCAGAGCACCGCTAGAGTGACCTGAAAGGGTCATGTGCTGTGATCAAGTGAGGAAATCTCCGACGGAGTAAGTCCCTGAGATTCTGGGGCTGTTGTTATCCTAGCATAGCATGATTCATTTTGACGGATTCAAGGGCCCTTGGAACTTTTAGTTTTACAAGGTTTGGATCCCTAGAGTACAAAGCTGAGAGTGAAGCATGTCAAACAGTCTTTTGGTAACTGTCCCACTGGCCAATGGTTACTCATCGTGGAGCAGAGGTGTGCTGGAGGACTTACAACAATGACGCTGTGGTGGCATTGGGACCCACGATCCTACACATCCTGGGGACAAGAGTGAGGGGGAGAATAGTGGGTGTCGGGAGGTCCTCTGAGGTTCATAATCTGATTTCTATGTAGACTTTTTCCTATTATGAAAACATGAAGTAAGGATTTGTAGGATCTTTTATATGAGATAAAATTAGGTCCAGATGCTTTCACTGGTCAATTCTTCCAAACATTTAAGGATGAAACAATAATGATGTTTCAGAAACTTTTCCAGAACATAGGAAAAAGGGAATACTTTCTCTTTTTATGATGCCAGTCCACTGTGAATATCAATACCTGCAAAGGACATTACAAGAACGGAAAATTATAAGATGCTAAGTTTTCTAACAAAATATTAGCAAACTGAATCCAGCCATATATAAAAAGGATAATACATCATGCTCAAGTGTGGTTTCTTCCAGGAATCAGAGTGCTTTCACATTTGAGACTCAATCAATGTAATTCATCAGATTACTAGAAAAAAGGGGAAATCATACGACCATCTTGATGGATGAAGAAAAAAAAAAATACTGGACTACATTCAGCACTCCTTCCCGATAAAAACTCCCAGCAAGCTAGGAATGGAAACTTTCCTAATCTGATTAAGAATATTTACAAAAACCCCACAGCAGTAAAATCATACTGGACGGCAAAACATGGAGCATTGCGGGGAAGTGGAGGCCTTGAACAAGTCCGCTTCCGACAGGCGCCAGGGTCCCTCACTAGTTTGCTCGAGGCACGTATACACCAGCTTCATAAACCTTTAACACTTTGTCTCCAGAAAGACCCTAAAGCCTGAGCCCTTTCTCTCTCCATGTTGACTGTTTGAAGTGTTCAAACCTGATGAAACCAAAGCAAACAGGCCAAAAAGACACCAGACATCGGGTCGAGGCTCTCTGCATATCGTGGAGTTGTTGTTGTGGGCTGATAGAGTTTAACTTTCATCTAGACCTGTGGTTCTTAACCTTGGTAAATGTCCACACAAACTTCTTCTAGTGAAAAAAAAAATGTCTCACAGGATCTCCCAGTGTATAAATAAATCATCTTTGTTTTAATGCTTAAGTATGTACAGTCGTAAAACAATGTATAAACTTTCTTATAAACTCTATAAGTCCATTATAACATTTTATACGTTTATATTTATAATGATTTATATATATATTTAATGATAATGATTTATATATTAATCAATTCTAGAAGTGATTCTATACCAGATCATGGCTTTCCATGGGAATATGGTATTGACAGCTAAGGTTTCGTTTTTTTCCATTTTCTTTTTTTTTTTTTAAAGATTTTATTTATTTATTCGACAGAGATAGAGACAGCCAGCGGGAGGGGGAACACAAGCAGGGGGAGTGGGAGAGGAAGAAGCAGGCTCCCAGCCGAGGAGCCTGATGTGGGGCTCGATCCCATAACGCTGGGATCACGCCCTGAGCCGAAGGCAGACGCCCAACCGCTGTGCCACCCAGGCGCCCCATCGTTTTTTTCCATTTTCAATCTGCTATGACCACCGCATCACCTTCTATTCTCCCATCATTTCTCTCTGCTCAAATCACTGGCAAGTTGCCCTGTAACACTCTGCTGCGTTGTCTGGCCCTCGCTTGGCTCTATGCAGTCTGTAGATCAGGGGCGGGACAAACACAACCACAAACTCTTTTTGTAAGTAAAGCTTTGTTGGAACCCAGCCATGCCCGTGTATTTACGTGTTGTTTATGGCTGCTTCCATACTACATCGGCCGAGCTGAGCAAATGCAACAGAAATGGACAGGCCTGCAAGCCCTGGCCCTTTACAGAGTTTGCGTGCCCCTTACTTACGTGACAGATCTGTTACTTTAAGAGCTCGTGGAAATTAAGGTAATACTTTTAGGCACTAATGCCCTCATAAAGCCCAATGCAGAAGTGGGCATTGTATCAAGTGGTGATGCTAAGTTATGGCAGGTGGGTTTTTAGATAATTTAGAATATATGCACAGATTATTGTTCTTGGGGTAATTTAGACCACTTCACACTACCAGACACTAGGTGTTCAGCACTGGCATAAAATTAGAGGGAACAATTTATCGGCTAAGGCAAAATCATTTACAATTTATCTAATTTGTACATCGATGTTACATAAAGGTGTTTTCTTGGTCTATGTGAAAAATGGGCATTACTCAACAAACTTTTATTGAAAATCTACTAGGAAACCAAAAATGTATCAGATGCAATTCTTGACTCAAAATTGTGTGGAGCTAGAATTTAGAGGTCTACTTTATTTCAACACTTGGAATTCAAAGTGTCCCTAACTCTCTGAACTAACTTTTTGTGGGAATCTTCGATTTTTGGCCAGGGTAAATGACAGCTACTTTGGCCTATCTTCCACACTCCTATGTTTCTATTTAGAACTACAGTTGATCCTTGACTAACATTGAACTGCCTGGGTTCATTTATAGGTAGATTTTTTCCCGATAAACACAGTACTATAAATGCACAGTACGTAATGCATATAATATACAAAGCATGTGTTATTGACTGTTCATGGTGTTGGTAAGGTTTCTGGTCAAAAATAGATTATTAGTAGTTAAGTTCTGGGGGAGTCAAAGTTATATGTGGATTTTTGACGGTGCTGGGGTTTGGTGCCCCTAACCCCCACATTATTCAAGGGTCAATTGTATTTCACTAGAGGAAAGTGGTCAAGAAAACAGGGCTGGAGACAAAGAAGTTGTTTTCTTTCTGTAGTTTGAAAAGAGGTATTTTGCATACAGCGTTTGAATCCAGAAAGGGCATATATCAATCCATCTTTCCATCCAACAAATATCTGCTGAGAATTTTCTATGGTCAAGCACTCTGCTAGGCACCGGGGAGACAGTTGTGAACAGGAAGACACGCTTCCTATCCTCAGATAACTTCCAGCCTAGCACAGCACACAGCTTGACGTGGGTGTGGGGAGATACATCCAAGCACCATGGGGTCCTGCAGGAGGGGAAAGTAGGTGAAATCAGGAGGCAGGAAAAGCATCTTGAAAGAAACCAGATTTGGGCTGAGACTTAAGTATGGTAGGAGTTAGATAAGCCAAGAGGATAGGAAATTTGCAGGCGGGATAGAGAGCCTGTGGCTAGGTATGTCATTGGAAACTTTTGAGGAATGAAAAACGAAGATGTCTATAGATATGATGATCACCTGTCACTGAGATATTTGCAAACTCTGCCTTTCAGTTTTTTCTTTTTTGGCCTGGGGTCCATGTCAAAAAATCTAGACATCGTCTTTATGATAGCTCATTGCTTGAGGTCGATTGACATTCGATTCTACATCTTTTTTTTTTTTTTTAAAGTCAGCACAGGAGGAAGTTATACTTTCCCACCCACCTAGTTTCCACATAATCTCAAAAGTAATAAAACAGACAGACCAGTCTGTATTTGCCAAACTCTCTTATGCTCTGAGCTTGTAATATATTGGCCTCTTTCTCCTTCCCTCAAAGAAGGAAACTTTGCTCTCATATTTCTTTCTGTGAGCAAGACAAATGCATACACACGTATTTCACGGGAGTTTAAAAATGCCTAATTTCACGTTCGAGAATGTTCCTTCGTGATACTTTCTCCGCTTTCCTCATTCAGGTCAATTAGATAACAGATGTCCTCAAATGAGAATGGAAAGAGTATCATTCACTGCAAAAAAATTTATTTTAAAGGAAATACATAATGAGTGAGGTCTGCTTGGACAGACTCTACTTAACATCTGTGTGTGTCCTCACTCATGACAAACCATGTCCAACCTCTTTCCTGGAACTGGCACAACAAGGTGTGTGTGTGTGTGGGACAGTGTTTGCAAACAGATTCCCTTTAAAGTACCTCTTTAAATGAAGTCTGTGGTAAAGGCCCTCTTGCTCCCTCGATAAAACAGTCCTGAGCCAGCTTGCTCTCCATTGCGCTTATAATCTCGGTGGGTGCATGTGGGAGCTGGGTGCAGAGAGCATGCTTTCAGTTCCCAACCTGGTTCTCTGCAAACTTGCTAAGGCCCCTTGGGCAAGTCATTTTATACATTTGAACCTCAGTTTCTCATCTGAAAATGAGGTGTTTGCACCAGATGACCGCTAAAGTCCTCTTTAGCTGGAACATTCTGTGAATGAATCTATTGACCATGTTTAAAATCCCTAGATGGATGGAAATGGAGGTTAGAAGTTTATTTAGTACAACATTTTATGGGGAAACTAGCATAATCACAAAAGCTCTTGCACTGCTTGCTACTGTCATCTGTGCCCATCGACTGTTTGACAATACTAATAATTTGATTTGGTTTCATCTCCAGAAAAATTGGGATTGAGGGAAAGTTATAAATTTGGGTGCAGTGTCTAACAGATGACATCCCACAGGTGTGTCCTGCCCACCCCCAAAAGCTCTTATCTGAAAGACCACTGTTCCAGAACACCTGGAACTTCTCTACACGAGCATCACGTTATTCTCATTAAGTGCAAGAACACGCAACAATTATGTAAAAGTGTGCATGTGGGGAAAATTCAGCACATTTCACAAGGGAATGGGTATACAAAGCCAGCTTTGAACCCGCAAACGCAGGCCGGCCGACATGCCCCAGGTGAGAACGTGCTAGTGAGGGGGTGTCGACAGTGCTAGAGCCGTTAATTCATTTATCCTCCGAGACACTCGGGCAATTATTCGGAGTTTCCGGTGCTTCCAGTGCGGTCCTCCTCCGTGGCACGTGCAGGCAACGCCGGCCCAAAGGTGTCTCCTTTGCTCACTCCCGGTTTCATGTCTTAAATCTTTCTGTCTCTCTCTACCTGTCTCTCTCTCTCTCTTTTTACCTTTCCATTTATCTCCTTTACTTCCCTACTTTTCCTTTCTTCTCAATTTCCTTCTCTTTTGTTCCAAGGCAGCAAACACGGACAAATTAGAAAGAGCAGTAAAAAAACGACGTACTCATTTAATGTTTGATAGTCACTGACGTAACCAGCATCCTGTAAAATGCAGAAAAGCCAGCTGGCAACCGTTAGTTTATCTGTAAGCCTGCATTGCTCTCCCAAGTGTGCGCCCGCAGGATGGATGCATGTCTTCTGCCCACGTTCTGCGAGTAGAAGGCTTTGGCCCTGGCAGTGACCATGGAGGGTGGCAAGAGAACGAGTTACCAGCTCTTTGTTTGGGGTGGAAATCCTTCTCGTTTGTGCCTGGAGCATCTGCCCTTGTTGTACACACACCCCATGCTTGCACACATATACCACACACATACACACAGGCACACACCTGCACGCACTCACCTGGCCACCACACACACACACCTCATGTACACTGCACCCCCCAACATATCCCAACACATCCCCCCACCCAATGGACAAACCATATGCATGTACACACATGCACACACATTCTCTCCACACCCAACGCACACACACACTCACACAACCTGACTACACATACATGCCCGGTGTGAGCACGCCCACAACTAGAGGGAGGAAACCAGGCCTCTGCAGCGAGACACAGCCAGAATCAGGATGAGAAGCTGAAGAACAGTGAGGTGAGAGGGCAGTGGGAAGGGACACGGGCTTAAGGAGTGGAAGGGCTCCCTTCAAATGAAGTTTCCCAGTCTGCCTTTCCCATATTCTAAAGCTTGATAGCTTTTACACTGATGAAAAGGGGCATATTTGCCCGAAATCTTTTATTTAGCTCTTTCCTTGGTTTCAAGATCTCATAATTCTAAACAAAGCAAAACACACTCCCTTCCCCCCAGTCCATGCACACACAGCTCGGTGACTGCTATCGATGGCTGTGGTGGGGCCCAGACTTAGGCTTCAGGGTTTGTAGCAAAGCAGGAAGGAAATTTCTTTCCTCCCCAGCAGAGAACACCTTTCTTTCTAGGACCAGCCTGTCTTCTGGCCACACTGATAAAGAATGAAGAAGGTCAGGTGAGAAGAGCAACGTTCTCAACAACAGGCCAGGGAGCAGTTTCTCGCAATGCTTTCCAAAGGCTCCTCTCCACCGCCTGCCTCCCTGCCCACGCTGGGCAGTATGTTTGAAGGATTGCCATGGTAATGATAATTTACGAGCGTGAGTCACCTCTCTGTTTTCCAGGGAGCTCTCGCTCTGCCATCTTTTTTAGCACATTTCCACTGGGTGTGGTTTGGCTGCCAAGTGCGATGTGGCAGCAAGTTACTTGAAAACATTTCACGAAAAGCCAGATTCCCCCACCCTGGCTTACCTGCGGACCACATAGACGGCTGTAATTGCAAACAGCTGCCCACCCACCAAGTCACAGTAAGAGAGGGCATTCGAAAAATGGTTAAAAATATCAAGCCCTGGGAGCAGCCAGTTCCTTTGTTGATTCAAAAATGTTTGCCACTGAGAAGAGTGTTCTGAACATACACCTCACCTAATTCAAAGAAGGTACGCTCAGGGCTGGCCCAGGGGTTAACCTCAGAAATAAATAATCATAATCATGGCTTGTATGTATTATTTACGGTGTGTGGCTCTTCTGCTCTAAGCATCATACATGTACTCACTCAGCAAATCCTCCTAAGTCTGTGAGGTGAGTACTGTGGCTTCTCGGAAGAGAAAGCAGTCACCTGCATGATGATTTTGTGAGAGGTGTTTCACGGAGGGCCCTCTTCGTTTTGTGTCATAAGTCGTTCTGTGAGACTAGAAAGTTCCTCAACTAGTCTTGTGAGGTGCTCTGAAAAATAGGAGCGAAGAAAGGAAGAAAGAAGAAAGGAAAGAGGGAAAGGGGGAGGGAATGAAGATAAGAAAGAGGAGGGAGAGAGAAAGGACAGAGGGAGGGAGGAAGACAGGGAAGGCCAATGGCTCCAGGTTTCGGGGCTGTTGCACGGGGTTGTGACCGGGAACTCCTCAGAGCCATTACTGTTTCTCAGAGGAGCTTGGCGTAGGCAACATTTCCTAAACTTGACCCCAGATCCGTTCTTTCCAGAACTGGTCTTGTCAGTCCTATATTAGACTTGTCCCTAAGGGTTTTCACCAATGCCCCTCATGAGGAAGGCCTCTTTTATTTTTATTTATTTATTTTTAAGATTTTATTTGTTTGAAAGAGAGTGAGAGGGAGAGTGCACATGAGTGGGGTGGGGAGGGGCAGAGGGAGAATCAGATTCCCTGCTGAGCAGGGATCCTGATGTGGACTTGACCCTAGGATCCCTGGGATCATGACCCCAGCCCAAGGCAGATACTTAACCCACTCAGCCACCCAGGCGCCCCGAGGAAGGCCTCTTTTAAATGCACATAATCGTAGGGCTCTTAACACATTTGAAGTAACTAGTTCCTGGAATATTTTGTTTTACAACAGAAGTACCTAAGACAGTTATGGAAGATTGTCCACTCCTTGTAATATTTATTGTGCACCTGCCATATGCTAGAAGAAGCATATAGCTTTGGGGAAGATACACCTTAATAAAGTTTTTGGGCGTGTGGAGGTCCTGGAGAGTGGGAAAAGTTATGAAAAAGAAACATAAAGGCATTCTGAGTCTTAGTGGATTTTTGTAAATAGGTGCAAACTAACCACCAATTTAATAAACTATAAATCTTTGTCAACCTAAAAAGGGTCGGTGTCACCAGGACATATAAAATTTCGTAGAAGAACATTAAATGATCAATGACAAAAGTATCAATGCTGATTAAAATAATTGATGATGATGATTATGTTAATAACTAAAAACAAAGGATAGACACAAATATATAATTTCATTTCCCCAGTCGCCTTCTAAGGTCGGATAGGTAGTAAACTCATTTGACAAGTGACCCATCACAAAGTTATTCTCAATGAGAAGATGTAGGATGGAACCCATAGTATGCTGAAGGAGCATTGCAAAACCAGCTTGTACAGTTTGTGTGTGTAGGACAATTATAGCTTTTCCTATTACATTTTCTCAATGCCAAACAGTGTTTTGACATGTGACGTACAGGTGTACATAAATAGAGCCCAATGGGTCCAAGTGTCCAAACCCATCTTATTCCTATTCATTGACATATGTCATTGTACTGACACTAATTTGACTGGGTTATTTGAGATAATTGCATTCAATCTCAATCTTACTTTCTGCCTCAGGACATGCACTGGAGATGGAATTCAGGAATCAAGGCAGGAAGACGTCTTGGGGACTCAGTTGCATGTCCCAGAGTGCTCCCTGGAACAAAACAAAAAGCTGCCTCATGCAGCTTAACTCCTAACTAAGTTATTATGTTGTGGGGGGAAATGGGTTGATGCGAACTTGCATATAGTGTTATCGATATAAAGAAGGTATATTCATGGAGGGGACAAGGTGTCGGTCTCCACCCCACCCCACCCCCACCCAGCCCCATCAGGTGATATAAAACATAAATTCGTGTTTAAATGTTTGCAACTTAACTTGCTTATTCGGCAGTCTTTTCTTGCACAACCTCATTAAAAACAAGGGAAGAAGAAAGAATGATTGTCACCTGCTGGTCAAGTTACGCAAACATGTAGTCACTCTACTAAAATCTAACGTAGTAAATCAAGTAGAAAAGTGACTGTCATTGTGGGAAGACCCATTGTCCCAACTTCCTGGCTGTATAGACCTGAATCAGTCACCTCATCTGGAAATTTCCATTTCCTTATCTATACAATAATCTATCAATCAATCAATCAATAAATAAAATATAAATGAAATAATCTATAAGACACAGGCCCTATCTACCTCACTGGATGGTTATGAAGACCAAATGAGTAATTTGTTAGTTAATATCCTGCTTTGTTGCAAAAAATACAAAGAAGGATGTAAAGCAACTGACTCAGTGTGGGCGAGCGCTTGGAAACTCTAGCTCACTACAGATATGGTAAGCGTTATTACCGATCAAGCCAGGGAAAGGACAGAATTCTCAACAAGCCTAGAAATTAATATGTGGAACTTAGATACTGGAGAAGAAAACACAGTTACAAGCAGTTCCCAGTTCCTGCTCACTGTCTCAGTCATTTCTCCAGTACTCCAGCAACTTACAGGAGAAGAGTTTGCATCTTAGGTGCCAGGAGGGTTTCAGGATTTAGCCCGGGGGAGAGCCACAGAATGCCCAACATGTTATTCACCTTTACCTTGTGCCTTTACAATGATAGCTTGTCAGCGACTTGATTGCAATATTTGCTTCATGTCTGTCTCCCCTTTGAACTATAGGAGTCACGAAGGCAGGGTCTATGTCTGTTTGGCTCACTGTGGCGTCCCTAGAGCCTACTGTGTCTGGCACATAGTATGTCCTTACGCATGCTACTTGAATAAAGGAATAAATGGAATGACCATGTGACGCCACCCTCTCATGCTTCCTAATTAGCTATGCTGGAGAAGGCGGGCAGGCTCCATCAAGGAAAAACTAACTATGGTCCAAAGGAGGGAGGGGCAGGCCCCACAAAGTGCCCAGGCAAGGAGAAAGGGCTCCCTGTCTCTATGCATATGCTTCTCCTGGCCAAGTGCCCTTCCTGCACTCTGGGTAATGTACATATGTTCTGGCCATGCTCGGTTGAACTCAAATTATAGTATTTTGTTCCCCTCTCCAAACAGAGAGCCAATATGAACGGCTTTCCCGATAGCTTCAGTCAGTGGAAAGACTGAGCAATGCAACCCAGCCTGTGGCCAGCGAACCTTCAGGACAAGCAAATCAAATAGATAAAGCCCAGCTTTTGTCTACATGGCAAAAATACATGAGGATACACATATCCTGCACGTATGTATATGTCGCCATCTGTGAAAGGTTGCTTGTGTTAAGGAATCAATAAGGGCATAGCTGATGGAGTAAATAGGGTTCACACTCACTCACACACACACACACAGAGTCAAAACAGCAGTGACTGGATCTCCCAGATGTATGATTAATGTATGAATTACACATCATCCTTGATTTAGGAAATAATGAATATGGAATGTGAAGGATATGAGCTGGGGGAGGAACTATCATGACGATATTTCTCTTTGGGTAAGAAAAATCTCCTAATTTCACTAAATTTTTTCAGCATCGACAATATGGAGTAATTATACATAAATAGATAGGTCTATCTAATTTTGGTAGAAAACATTTCCCCAAATTGAGGGAGAAGTTCATGTTAAAATGTTTTGAATAAGGAACTCATTCTTTGGACACTCTGCACTTTCCAAAACCAAGATAAAAATGTCACTAAGGAAAGTAATCCAATTGGATGAGTAAAATGGCCTCTACCTAATTATTACCGATCCTTTCAGAAGGCACATTTAATCTTTAGATGATTATTCTAAATTTGACATCTGATTCCTTGCTGAAGTCATAGGCTTACTGCCTGCTGTTTCCTACTATGCTTTCTTTTAGAAATAAAAGCACTAATTCTCTGAAGGAGTACACTGTATTGAAATTAAGCAGGCATAGAGAACCCAAGAGTCACTGTCTTTGATCAGAGTGCAGAATATTGCTTTATGCTCAAATGAGAAGTTTAAGATGTCTTTACTTATGTGAATTAAGAAATGAGGGCTGTGTTGAATATCATAACGTAAATAAAAGACATTCTTGGATCATACTGGAATGCCTTGTTGCAGGCAAATGTCAAGTGCCGGAAAAATGAAGATAGATTGAACGGTCCAGGAAGCGAGCCAGCACAGGGCTGATGAAGGACAAAGCTAGTCACCCTAATTTGATCCTGGCCTACTTCTCCTTAATATCCTCCCCACCCTTCCCCCATCCTGGTGCCTTAAGAGAGAGACATATTTTAACATGTGGCCAGTCTCCTATTTAGTTCCTGGCTTCCTTAAATTTTGTTTTTTTTCCCCCACAAAACCATTATCCCAATTACTTCTGTCTGTCCTGACTAGTCAGGGGTAGATAATTGAGGCTGCGTAGAAACCTTTCTCTCTTGCATCCTACTCAAACATCTATCCACACGACAGGGCAGCAACATCTCATTACATAGAGTGGAATGTCGGGAAACCAGGTACTGGTCGTCAAGACAGCCTTGTCTAGGAAGTGACTAGCAGCCCAAGTCTGAATTACTGTTGGCAAACTTTGCAAGACTGTTCTGTTCCAGGAATAGGGAGATGATGACCATGAAACTTGGAAAAATTGGTTTGGGGCAAATGATATGATACATGATACATTTTCCTGCTATGGAGAACGGCACGAACAGAGGAGGGAAAGGTAATCCAAGTGGTCTTTGGTTAAGAATGTGTTAGGCTCTGCAAGTCTGCGAAGGTATATGCGCTCAGGGCCTGAAATTCACATGCACACGGCAGATGTTTCAATTTCTGTATTCATTTCAGGAATGTGAGATCGAAAACAAAACTGCTTAAAAATTATCTTTGCAATTTTATGGTAGGAGTACTTACTATGCTGTGACATTTTATGGGAAGGAATTTTTAAAAATACGCGAATGTGGAACTTTGAGAAAAAGAACCCTTAACTACTTGAAAAAGAATGATTTCTTTTTCTTCGTCTCTTACCACTTCGGTTTTTATCACCATTATTATAATTTTCTTGTAGTTTTGGCAATTGACATTGTGAACTCCTGGGTAAAGAGGTTTGAGTTTAAAATTGTAAAATATCTCAGAGTAGCAATTTCACACCCGTCTAGCCCACACTCGGTTCATCTCCTATTTCCAACGAGGACACTCGCTTGGGCCAGATTTTTGGGATCAGTTTTCCATAATATGTTGGTTGTCCAGAGTCCATCAAGACACTTTTCAAACACGGGTGGTTGCCGCCTCATTATCAGTTGCTGGATGCTGTCAACTCCAGTCTCATGCAGGACTCTGACATGAAATATAATTTATATATCCTTGATGAATAAATTCTCTCTTCATGCACGATTCCCTATTTTTTTCCAAATAAAAGGCTTATTTTTTTACATGTATTTATATCACAACCAGTTCTTCGGTATGACTCCTGTTTGTTTGTGATGATATGTTCAGTATGGTTTCTGCTCATTCCTGATTCTCAAAGAACTCAACCATGCACATGCCAGGTCATGGGCTTATCAGCCACACAGGCTGTGTGCTCATCTTTCTGCTATCTGGAGAGGGCAAGCACAAATTTCATCTTCTGAAATATGTAAGTCATAGGCAATTTTGAAAAGAGATTCAGATAGAAATAAGTGTTAATGTTCTCTCCATTTTTGCGTATGTTTGAACATTTTCTTATTAAAAAGTTTTAAAATGTCTGGACAGTCTCATATGGAATTGGGCCTCATTATTTGCTACTCTATACTTGTAAATTCACCTACTTGGTAAAAAAAAATTTTTTTTTAAAGATTTTATTTATTTATTTGAGAGAGAAAGAGAATGAGCGCGTGTAGGAGAGCACAAGCCAGAGGGAGGGGCAGGGGCAGAGGGAGAAGCAGATGCCCCACTGAGCAGGGACCCCCAATGCAGGACTCGATCCCAGAACGCTAGGATCAGGACCTGAGCCGAAGACACACGCTAACCAACTGAGCCACCCAGGCGCCCCTACTTGGTAAAATTCATTTGTAACCCCCAAATCAACACATGCAGGACTTTTATGGTCATACATGGACATGCACAGAGCATCAAAAAATTTGAGTCAACTAATGGACACGGTCCCAGGTGAGGTTGAGCAAGATGCCGCTCTGCCTCCTTGGTTCAGCTCTCCTGCGGTGAACGAGTGTCATTTTCACGGTCTAGTTAGTGCCCCAGTTTCTGCATTTTTGTGCTTTTTAATGGTGATTTTGCTATTTAAAGCGATCCCCAAGCAGAATGCTGAAGTGCTTACTGTCTGGTCTTCCTAAGTGCAAGGAGCCTGTGATGTGCCTCAAGGAGAAAATACAAGTTTTAGATGCACTTCATTAGGGAGGAACTACAATGCTCTGCACGATAAGTTCAATGGTAACAAACCAACACTCCATATTAAAAAGCTGTCTTTCAACAGCAATGCACATAAAAGGTCATGTGTTGATCTGTCCATAAAAAGGTGACCTGAGGCTTGAAAGGAACCAGACCTTGGATTTCCCCTGGAAGCATTGGTTTAGTATTGGCTAATTCAGGGCACTGCAAATAAAGAGACTCAGTCGTATTCAAATACAAATATAACTCATCCGCATCTAAGTAGCACCGGAAAGAGCTGATTCTGTCACTTAGTATAGAGGGGGCACCTGGGTGGCCCAGTTGGTTAAACATCTGACTCTTGTTTTCTGCTCAGGTCATGATCTCAGGGTTGGGAGATTGAGCCCCAGGTCAGCTCTGTGCTTAAGAGTCTCTCCCTCTTCCTCTGCCCCTTTCGTGGTGTACGTGCTCTCTTTCAAAAAGAAGGAAAGAAAAGAAAGGGAAGGGAAGGGAAGGGAAGGGAAGGGAAGGGAAGGGAAGAAAGAAAGAAAGAAAGAAAGAAAGAAAAAAGAAAACTACTCCATGATGCTTGGCTGTGTATGCAAGTTAGGCCCCTAATTGTCTCGCCCACCTCCTATTTACTTGGTCCATTGTAGACATCACCTGATTCTACTCCTCAGATTGGACTGTTATCCGTGATGTTATCAAAATATTATTATTATTATTTTATTCTAATGATTACCCTCTTTTTGCTTGATAAGTATCTTGTAAACTCCCCGGTAAAGAGGTTCTGTTTAAAATTATGATTTCAGAAAAAGCTGGCAGGAATATCCTCATTGCTCCTTTCTCAATGTTTCAGTGTCTGATAGACTAAGATCAGGGAACTTGAGCCTGCCTGCACTGGTAAGATCTTATTTATGCCCCAGACCTGATGTGGCACCTGGCACCTAGTATGTGCCCGATTGGGTGAACGAAGTTCTAATTAAACGTGGAGCTATAACATGTATTAATTTAAAAACCTTACAAAATAGGTGGTGATTTACATTTAATGCAACAGCTGGGAAACGGTGCCCTTAGGGCAGAAGCCGTCTTAGATGTTTAGAGACTTAGTATTGGTTACAGAACCTATAAAAGGCACAAAAATTTTACCATAAATGTCTATAAAACACACATATTTCTTGTGATAAATAATAGAGCTTAGAGCTTATGTATTTTATTGGTTTGGCAACTGACATCAATAACTATCAATAAACAACTGAGATAAACTTTATTAGACACAGAATAGTGAAATATTGCCCAGGGGACAGAAAAGCAAATTTAAATGATGACATCCTGGCTTGGGAATGATTTCACAATTAAGGTAACTTCTATCAAGAGGGCAATATTTTCCAGCTGTTCTCTGCAACCTTTACCATTTACATTATACGTTTTGTTTTTGTTGAGTAATGGAGGCAATTCATTCTAAGCATTATAGTTTATTCTGCATTTGGGCATAATGCTTCTCAAGAGCTGATTTTTTTTAATCTGGCCAGTTGAACAGGATATAAATGTCATTTTAATAATAGGAACTGAAAATTTAATAATATGGTATTAATCTGTAAGTATAAGTGAATAATACTAGTCCTTGCTTACTTCCTACATAATTCTGGCCTATTAATGGAATATTTATTCAAGGGAATGCTATATTGCATGATTTTTTTATTAAGCAAAGAAGTTTTCAACAGAAACTCAAAGGAAAAAATTAAGATAAATGTTGAGGTACTTCTATGGATATGGAGATATTTATATGAACACATATATGATTAAATTGCTTGAAATATCCAGAAGAAAAACAAAACAAAACAGAGAAGTAAAGGTGGTTTTTAGTTGATTGGAACGTTTCCTTATTTCTTCAACTACTTGAGGCATATATACACACACAAACACACACATATATACATATGTATACATATATATATCTCAAAGAATAGGTTTGAAAAACCAAAAGGCATTTGCATAACATGAAAAATAAGTGAAACAGAAGCTCTCCCCACCAAACAGAAGTAAGGCAGGTGCTAGTCTCGCACATGAGAATCGTCACGGAGGGCTGGGGTTCATACCTGTGCTAATGTTTGCTAAAGAGATGTCATTCAATGGCTTAAGTTAATTCTTCAAAAAATAATAATGATAATTTCCCTATGTTTTATTGTGGCACATTGATGGAAATATGGCTAATTTATGGTAGTAAAAAGCCTTATTAGCTCTTTTATAGTCTGGGTCACAGAATTTTCACTGAAATGAAGAAAAACAAAATGTTATAAATGAACAGAGATGTTTGATCCATTAAAATGAGAACATATGTTTATACCTAGCTACTGTGTATTTAAATATTTTCTTGCTAAAAACTTCTCTTCTTGGGGGACCCGTGTGGCTCAGTCGGTTAAGTGGCCGACTCTTGATTTCGGTTCAGGTCATATCTCAGGGGCCTGGGATGGAGCTCCACATTGGGCTGCTTGAGATTCTCTGTCTCCCTCTTCTTCTGCCCCTCTCCCCTCTCCCGTGTGCGTGCACATGTATGCACTCTCTTTCTCAAATAAAAAAAATAAATCTTTAAAACAAAAAAAAAAAAACCACTTCTTTTCTTTCCTTTGGCCTTTCTAATCCTTTTTACAAGTCTCCCTCTCTTCTGGGCATACCGCCTTATGCCATCTGAGTTACTATCCAACATGTTTTCATTGACAGCCGTGCAACAGACTTCAGCCCTGACCAATCTGGGATGCAAAGAAAATCAAAGTTTTCTTTTAGTTGTTTGCATTTTGGAAATTAAACAGAAATAAACCCCAGTCTTCCTCTTCCACTGGCCCAAACAAATTACATTTTTTTTTTCTGGAGTTCTTTCAGCACTGAGGAATGAAAGATTAAAGAAATGGGATACTCTTTTAAAAATCTTTTTTCCATAGACACACCTTATACAACGGGCTGTGTCCCTGGAACTCGTTGGTCTTGGGGCTGTGGGCAAGGTGACCATTTCTTGGCTAAAAGACAGATTTCAAGCAAGTACTTGCTCTGTATTCACCCAGCAGGGTCCAGAATCTTGCCTGCTCACAGGTGATGGGGCTTTTGTGCCACTAGCTTCTGGAAGGCCAAGAGGAAGTACACACAGTATTTTTATTATAGGACTGTCCTTCTTAAAACATAGCCCGAGGAGCCTGTGGTTTGAATTATAGAGTGTCTCAGGAGAACTTCTGGCATCTGGTTTGACAATCATCTTTTTAAAAAATGTAGTCTTTTGTGAGCTTGTGACCCAAAATGATATGGTAAAACTAATGCTGGAGACTCACGGCGGCTTAAATTGCAATAGTTATGCAACTAAGAAAAGAGAATAGAGAAGCCTGAACATGGGATGGAATTTAATAAAATGTATTATAAAATGGAAGCCCCCTCTATTGTCTACCATTCAATTCTCAGAACCTGTGAACGTGAACTTAGTTGGAAAAAGGGTCTTTACAGATGTAATTCGAGTTAAGGATCTCGAGATGTGGAGATGGTCCTGGATTATCTGGTAAATCCTGAATCCAGTCTTACAAGAGACATGTAGAGGAGACACAGCCGGAAGAGGAAGCTGGACGGCCATGGAGGTGGAGACTGGAGGGAGGCAGCCACAAGCCCAGGAACACCAGGAGCCAGCAGGAGCTAGAAAGGACAAGGAACAGGTCCTCCCCTGGAGCCTCTGTGGGGAGCGTGGCCCTGTTGAAACCTTGATCTTGGACTTCTGGCCTCCAGAACTGTGAGTGAATATGTTTGTTACCTTAAGCCACACGGGTTGGGATGATTTGCTATGGTAGCTACAGGAAACTAATTGTCTGTCTGCCAGTATCCTCTTCATATCCTCACTGTATTCCTGGTTTTGGCAATTTATTCTTACTTCTTCAGTGACATATGTTTAATAATCCCATGAACTCCAAAAATAGCTTACCCATTAACTGAAAAAATCATACATTCCAACCATTCCCAGTTTGACGCAATATTTGATTTCTGTACTCACATATGTATTTTATTACATACATACACATATGTATTGAAATATATACATCTTGTTAAAAATGAACTTTATTTTGTGTCCATCTCAGGATGTTCTTTAATGTTGTCTGTATTAGACCTCAAGCGATCTCAAGCCTCAAAGAAAAGGAAACTATACCCCTTAGAATCCTTTATAGCAGCCCTGATGACAATGTCTATTATGGATGACAATTTTTAGGCATGTCCTTTTGACTTTAAATTGAGGGCTGCTGGAGGGGAGGTGTGGGGGATGGGGTAACCGGGTGACGGGCATTAAGGAGGGCCAGTGATGTGATGAGCACTTGGTGTTATATAAGACTGATGAATCACTGAACTCGACCTCTGAAACTAATAATACACTCTATGTTAATTAATTGAATTTAAGTAAAAAAAAAAAGTAGATCTGAGGGGCTCCAAAGTGGCACAGCGGTTAAGTGTCTGCCTTCGGCTCAGGGCGTGATCCCGGCGTTATGGAATCGAGCCCCACATCAGTCTCCTCCGCTGGGAGCCTGCTTCTTCCTCTCCCACTCCCCCTGCTTGTGTTCCCTCTCTCGCTGGCTGTCTCTGTCAAATAAATAAATAAAATCTTTTAAAAAAATAGATCTGAATGTATGTTAAGAGAGTAACAAAGCCAAGAAACCAAAGCTCATCCCACAAAACTTGCTTCCGTTCCATTATTCCTTACTCCAGTCAATGACATGGAGACACATCGCGTCTTCCAGGCCAGCACCCCAAGAGGTTCTTATCCTCCCTCTCACTAGGTGCTTCCCACCGCCTCTCATGTCCCCGTATTCTCTCCACCTTCGGTGCACCGAGCGAGGTCAGGCCGAGTCGTCATTTCATCCATCAGTTACTCTGATGCCCCCCCTTTGCCTTCCTGCTCTTTCCATTCTTCTGTCAGCACACACACACACACACACACACATGCCCATGCACACGCACATACATGGGCACAAAAGTACACCCCACATGTGAGCACACATGCACACATACCCACCCATTCATGGGACTCTGGAGGCCCCTCCATGACTTAGACCAGCCAAGTCCCGGTTCTCCTGGACCATTCAGGAAAGAGTATAACTAAAATTAATAAGTGAGATATTGAGTATGTGCAAACACTTAATCATAGACTCATACTTTGTGTCCCAGCAATTCTACTCTTCGGTAGATGCCCATGGGAAGTAAAAACACGTGCCTACAAAAGTCTCATGTGTGAATGTTCACAGCAGTGTGATCCGTAATCGCCAGAAGGCAGGCACAAGATGGACAAGGACGAATCCACGTGCTGGCCCTTCCCTCCGAGGTGCCCCGGTCCTGTCCCTCTGCTGGCCGGCCTGCTCCGATTCACTGCGCACATGCAGACAGCGGGCTGCTCTTCCCTGGAGTCTCACTGCTCAGCACAGCAGTCAGACAGGGTAGGGTCTTTCGAGCATGTTTGTGGATCAACTGTACAACCCAATTGTACCGAGTTGCCCCAAGGCCATTCCTGACATGGCCACTTCACTCAGAGAAACCTGGGAATTTTGTTGGGCTTTGGTCAAAGATCTGTGGACTATCTACCACACAGCAAGACTCCTGAGGTCATCTCTTCTCTAGAGTCTCTGGCTTCTTCTCCCTTTCTCTCCATTACCCGGCCCTCTCTCACTCTGGTCTCTGTCCCCTTTTCCCAGTGCAGGCTCGCCTCAGCCACCGCACCTCATCTTTCCCAGGTGCCTGAGTGAGCCCACTCTCCACATCTGATGGCTCCCCTCCATCTCCTAACTCAGCCAGCAGCACAGATCTGGACACCTCAACTGCCCGAGCAGTATCCTTTCTCCTTAAAAGATGAGGAGGGAAATGATTACAAGTAACCTGCTGTAATAACTAGTTTCCTCTCAGTCTCATCGCTTATGAATGAATGTTGTTATATGGTTCTTAACTTGGGATGGAAAAATCTATTTCACGTCCCTGTGTGTCTGCACCCGCGTTTCCTCTGCTTGGAAATCTCTTCTCTTCCCCTCTCTCCCAAGCCACTCTCATTTGTCAAGATCCCTTTCCTGGGGCCCACTCCTTAGTGAAGTATTTCCCTCCGTGGAGGTGGAGCTGGAGGCAATGTCATACCAAAGGGAAACTCTCATGAATTTGAAACAAGACGGGCCCAGGTTTGAATCTCAATCTCACCTCTTATGAGCTGTGACACTTTGAACAAGTTTCTTAAACACATGCATCCATATTTTCCCCATTTGTAGAGTTGAGAGGCTTCAGTGATGCATTGAATGCACTCCTGCCTGGCTCTCCAGCACTGGGAGGCCCCCAGGAAGACGTTAGGTGGTGCTGAGATGTGGCTCCCCACAGCCTCTCATGGGCCGAGCCCGGGCAGATGGCCTCCAGCTACGAGCAGCCTCCTGAGCTTACCCGAGTATGTTACTGGGCTATTGTCATTTTTCAGATGAACGATGATGTGGAGAGATTGGGAAGCAGCGAGGGGATGTTGTCAAGTACTAGGCACGTCATAGGTGCTCAATAAGTATAGGTGCTTTCTCCTCTTGTTCCCTCCCGCTTGTGAGCAAGCCTCCATTACAGCATCAGAAAGCCCAGCCTTGTTTCACGTGCCTCTGTGACCGCACCTGCTGTTTCCTCTGGAAGTAATTCAGGCCCTCATGCTTTATCATCATGATTTGTTTGCATGTCTGTCTCTCCCTCTAGACTCTAAATGCTCCAAGCCCAGGGACTGTGTTGCACTCACTGCGGGAGTCCCAGGAACTAGTGCACAGTCGACACTCAGTAGATATTTGTTGAAGGAATGGATCAATGGATGACAATTTCATGGAAGAATCACTCCCTGAAATTTCCAGCCACAGACTTATGAAAGTTGGGATGGAAACACATCATGTTTCTTGCCCAACCCTCACCACACTCCTTAGGGGTGATCACAGCACTGCATGTTTTCTCCAGGAAGGACCAGCTCGGCCAAGAATGAGGGTGTAGGTCTGTGCCGGGCACTTCCCGATTCTGGGTGTGGGGAGAACAGAGGATGCCCACAAGTGAGAGGGGGAGCCAAATGGGACAAAAGAAGCCCAGAGGGCGAGTTTGCCCTGGTCAGGCCCAGGCACATTGCTGTGCTCCTGAGGTACTTCCAGCCTGTGTGCAGGGCTGCCGTGTCAGATGTCTGCAGATGGCTCTGGAGTGTTCTTCCATGTCCTCAACTTGCTCTCAAGAATCACTCCTGATGCTCTGAGTGAAAAGAAAACTATCTTCCATGAAGTGTCCCCAGAAAGCTCCATCAGGAAGGAAGTGTCATTGAGAAGTGTCATTGGCACCACTTCTAGCTGAGAGGCCAGTCTCCATGAACTTGCATGACCTTGAGGTGTCCCTGAAGGGAAGCAGCTTTCACTTTCCCACGTGCAAGTGTGGGACACTTGCAAGCTTTCAGGCTTATGCGATTGTGACTGGGCCTAGTTCTCGGGTTTCATCCTGGGGGAAGGAGTTTCACCAGTTAATTATTCCCTCAGGCTGATTCCTTAAAATGGGAAATTGGGGCCCAAATGTTTCAGAAAAGATCTGTGAAATAGATACATGGGGACTGCATTTAGTTCCTAGTTAAGAGATTTCATGGAATAAAGATACTGACTTTGTAGTTGTCTTAATTGTCATATATGCATTATGGGATGGGACAACATTTTGCAGAGGGGAACCTTGCTCCCTTCCTGCTTCTTCCTTCTCCACACCCCCCTTCCACCTGTGGGCACCCCTTTCAGACATACAGGAGGGAGTAGCGTGCAGAACCTCTCAGTTCTCGAAGTTGAGACGGGCCGCACCTGCGTTATCTGGGTGCCTATTAGAAACGCTGCAACTCAGGTTTGCCTCCGACCTCTAGAATCAAAATCCACATTTTGACAACATTCTCCACGAGACTTGCATGCACATTCAAGTTGGAGATGCAGTGATTTAGTAGTGAAGGCGGCAGGTTTATAATATATGCCAAGTACTATATGCCAGACAGTCCTGGCTCTGGTTTTGATCCCAAATCCTGCAACATAGTAACTGTGTAATGGGGGCAAGTTATTCTGTGTCTCTTTGAGCCTTGGAATCCTCACTTGTAAAATGTGCACAGAAGTATCTATTCTGTATCGATGGTGATGGGGTAAATCCGTGGCTGGATATGCAGCTCTTCGCACCCAGTGTTCGGTAATGGTGGCTCTGAGGATTATAATCCTTCTCCTTTGCCCTCCTTTGCCATCCTGGCTCCTAGGACTCAGACCAGTGATCTTAGCAGGAGGGATTGAAGAGCTCTGGCCTGACCTGTTGGTGCTCAGAACAGGTAGCACTAAGTAGGCCTTCTAGTCGATTTCGTATTTGAAGCACCTCATTCACAGATGTGGACAGCAGTGGGTACAACTGAGTTATGTCCTGCTTCTATTATAGCAATGGGTGTTTTTATTAATACTGCTGTTTCCATGAGTTTTCAACTCGTAAATGCAACCAAATTTTAAAAATGCTGTCTTTAAAAGTTATGGTTGTAAGTTTTAGGTCCTCTGGATTAGTGTCCCCTGGAGCCAAAGTCCATCTTGCCCTAGGTATCTGGGTTTTAGACCACAGATGACACAAAGGCTATATCTTGGGGTGGGGCAGAGTAGGGCTGCAGGGTTCCACTGGCAGCGTCCCCCTGGGCACAGCAGGTGTTAGCAAGACCCTGGTCTGACAGCAGAACTGGAAACTGGCAAGGCTGAACGTGACAGGGAGGACTGCGAGCACCTTAGCCCAGGGGCATGCTTGTTCATCGACAAATCCCCTGTGGTTTGGTTTATAACTTGAAGTCCATTTTCATGGGTCTCTTTGCCTCGAAGAAAATTTTCCATCTTTTCTGTTAGGATCTTCAAAGTCTTTGGCACATGGCTCTGACCTAATGGTAAATGAATTGCTTTGCCACCAAGCCTTTGACACTTATCAGGGCAGATGTATTTTCTTAATATGCACTCCTAGCCCAGTCCCCTTGGGCCCACTTATTTCACTTATATTGAGGGAACTCAATAAAAATACATCTTGGACAAATGCCTATATCATCGTTATTGGTTTCATGGTCGGGACAGATGTAGGGAAGGGAACAAAGTCAAGAAATGTGAATATAAAAAGGATATTAAATGAAGGAGGCAGGAAGTCAAGGGGCATAGGTGAATAGATAGGGATGATTTTTTTTTTCTTAACACTCTTCATATTTGGCCTGGAAATAAGGAATTCTAAGGCTACTCCATGAATTGTCATTGCAGTAACAATTAAGGTTTTCTTGGACAAAGCCAACTATCACACATCTTGGATGATTATTAGGAATAATATCAGAAAGGTCAAAATGGTATCTTTATGTGTTTTCAAATATCACAGTTGGCTTTGTTCTAACCAGGCAGGCCACGCCAACACTGTCCTGTGGCATCATCATTCAGCAAACGACCACTGCTTGCTCCAGTGAGCCCTGTAAGCATCATGATAACTGCCAGCTAGGGAATGTTCCCTCCTGTCTTACCAGTTCAGTCTTTCATAAACTGGTTACAATTGCATCTGTGGGCTCCCGTATGGCTTGTATGCTGTAAGAAAGTCACTTCACTGTCTGGAAACCCTGGAAGCCTGAAGCACATTTCCACATAATTCAACCCATAGAATGCCTTCACTTTTTCCTCACTGATTGGAATATTTCAAACAAACATGCTCTCTTTGGCCAAAGTTGTACCGCAGTTTCCTTGACTCTCCATTTTTCTGGTCACATATCCAAAGAGACTTAGTGCTCCTTATACACGGGCTTAAGTATGCACATACTGTGCAATTCACTGGGAAAATCTCCCAGGGCTTAACCTGGTCTGTGTCCTGTTTTCTAAGTTAGAAAACAATTATCCAGCTTTGGGCTGAAATTAGTGCCCAGTCTGGCATTAATTTTTTACTTCTTCTTCTTTTTTAATGGAGAGGTTATGGTAGATTTCGAAAAGTGGTCAGAGAACAAGAGCAACAGTCACTCACACTTACTGAGGACATACTATGTGTTAAGCTGTGTGAAATAGTTCTCACTTAAACCCTTTGGCAATCTAAGGCCAACAACATGGAAGTTTGAGAATTTAACTTCCTTGCCCCGGTGTCTCTTAACTGGAAAGCAGCAGAGTCGGGATTCTAAGAGTCTAAGTTCAGTGGATGCTAGAGCTTCTCGTCTCTTTGTCTTACCTATAAGTAATGGGCACAAGTTTATTAGTAGTAAATAGGATGCTGGAAACAATAGAAAAATTATAGGCTTGACTATGCGTTCCTTTTCATGTTGGAAAGAAAGATGCTGAGGGACCAGCTTGTCTTCTGTCCCACTTTGACCCATCCACTGGCCTCCTGAATTTTCTCTTCTCTTGACTCCCCAATTCTCTTTGTCTCTTTCCAGAAGAACACAAACTCCTCTAGGACCCTTACTGAAAATTCATAGACTTTCCACAAGTTTCAATAACTAGCTGTGGCTTCTTTTTTAATACTCATGGGTAGGCAGGTCCTGGAGTGCTTTAAAAGCCCCCTAATTTTGCCAGCAGACTGAAGAAGGGAAATTCAAGTCACTGGAGACAAAGGGGCAAAGCCACGAGTTTGGCGGCAGAGGGAAAGAAATGGTGTGTGACCAGGACTTAAGCCGGCTGTGTTGGCTCTGGATGACAGTATACTCCTGCTCCAAGGCCCTTAATTGGCTGATAGAGTGATTGCTTTGGCCAAGTGTCCAATTAATACCCAACATTTGAGGATTGGTTTTCCAACCCCAGTTGGATGAGTTTCTTGGCAAAAAAGGGTAACCACTGTAAATTCAATTCACTTCCTTAACTGTGCACCCACTCTATAATGTAAGGATATCACTCTGTCTGGTTAATTCCAGACATGGCTCTGTGAGCAGATGGGGAATTCGGATTTTCAAATTTGAAAAAAAAAAAAAAAAAAGCATAAGTGAGTGTAAGTTTTAGGCAGTTACCTTGGTACTCCATCTTCTGGAAAATATACTAAATCCCACTATGGTAGAAGGCAGAGCTGCAAAAGTCAAGCAGGGCTGAGCCTGGAGTTTGTGCTTGTGAGAATGCTCCGACCAATCATCTGCTACGACAGGCTATGGATCTGTTGAAATCTCCACTGAACCAGAAAACGGAGTCACTCAGCTCCCTTGTGTTGCAAGCGATAGAAGATACCAACGCAGTTGTCTTAGCCCAGAGGGGCTACTACTGTACATTCTAGAACTTGGCAACGGCAGACTTGGAGCTGTGGGTTCAGATCCTGACTCTGAAATTTACTTAGTTGCATGTACCTGATTCAGTTGCTTAATCTAATTTATAAAGCAGGGATGATAACTGTCCTTTCAGCTGGGTTGCAAGGATTACGTTAAAGGATAAATGTAAACGCATAAAGGTGTTCAATTAGTGCTGGCTCCCTTCCCTTAATACCACGGACGGCTGCCCCTGCTCCGTCTGAGATACTCATGTGCCTTGGTATGTTACACTACCTTGGAGAGCCACATACAGCCTGACGTCTGGTTTCTAACTAGCAGCCACATAATAGCAAATTTCTAGTAAAACAAGCTTATCATCATAGCAGATGGGTTGTCTTAGAGCCCGAATGTCAATGTTCTTACTCTCCTCAAATGTATGATGGGCTGCCCACCCATTCCTGCTTCTCTTTACAAGGTTTGCCTTGGCTTTTTTTTTTTTCCTTTTTCTCTTGTTTACCAGATGGAATGAAGTCTGTTTGTCAAAACATCCTGTCCCTCTGTTTACTTTGACCTGATTTTGAAAGCAGCAAGTCACTTTATTTGGGCTGCTGGAAAGAGCACTAAACCAGATGTTGAGGTGACTGGGATTTCTGGAAGACATTCTTTTCTCTGATGAGACACGTGATGCATGAAGTAGGAGCCTCTGGCAGGAAGCCACAGGCCCTACTGCAGCACACGTGCTCACTCACGTCATTGACCTCACGTTTCCCATCATTGTCCAGAGGGCCAGCTACTTCAGGATCTGACTGCTAATCATTCTTTTGTGTGTTACCCAGACTAACCTGGCTTCCCTTGGTTGTGTCTGTGGGTGGGCAATTCGGTAGCTGAGGGCAGAAGCTCCTGATTATAGGGAACCTACCAAGCCCTGGAGTTTGTCAAATGGTCCAGTCCAGGTCTGTGTCATTTGGGAAGGCAAGGAAAAATAAAATAAGATAAAAACAGAGAGAGAGGCAAACCATAAGAGACTCTTAACTACAGGGAACAAACAGGGTTGCTGGAGGGGAGGTGGGTGGGGGATGGGGTAACTGGGTGATGGGCATTAAGGAGGGCACGTGATGTGACGAACACTGGGTGTTATACGTAACTGATGAATCACTAAACTCTACCCCTGAAACTAATAATACACTGTATGTTAACCAACTTGAATTTAAATAAAATTTTTTAAAAAAGAAAACTCACTGAAGACTCTTTACTTTTATTCTTGACTTCTTAAGTGATCAGTGTAGAGAGAGATCAGGATGTTTTTCAAGAGTCATTACCAACCCTGGCCTCATCTTAGGACAGGCGCTCTCTGCTGTAAAGTGTTGTCAGTAGACAACCACCTCTGGGTGTCCTGTGTAAGTGATGAGCCCGGCAGTCTTTGCTTGCCCCTCCGTTCACTGGCTGATTAGCTGGAGCAAACTGTGACTCTTCAGGGAGCAAAAGGAGCATTTTACTTTGCGTCCCAGATGTGGGTCTTCATAAAACTGAGCCAAGTGGAATGAAAGGCATTTATTCATGCATTGATGCATTTAATTAGCCATTATTTGCTGAGCATCTATTATGTGCCAGATACTGTGGGCACCATGGAGAGAAGGGCGAATAAGACACAGTCCTTACTGGGGGGTGGGGTTGGTGGGCAGGGACAGACAAAGAGGCAACTATGATAAAACTTGTAATGCAGTATGTCAGGGTAAGCGTTGGGTGCCATAATAGCTCCCTGGGAGTTGGGGGGAACCTCCCAAGAAGAAGCAGTACCTTGGCATAGACCTGAAGGATGAGTGGAAGCTGGTTGTCAAAGGGGTGGCTGGGGGGAGATGTGCATAATGCAAGGGGGTTTACAGGTGAGAACTCCAGACAGAGCAGAGACTCTGAGGAGCCTGGGAGATGCTTGGGGCTTCTGCAGAGGCCGATTCAGGGCAGGATATGGACTCGGTCTGGTAAGGGCCTCTGAAGTCAGATTGGACACTGGGCTCCAGAGCTGCCACTTCTAGCATTAGTGGAGCTGCATTTCCCTGTCATTGTCCCCAAACTTCAAAAGTGTCTGAAGCAGTGAGATATTCTAGATTAGTCTTTTGATGGTATGGATTTGGCCCTGTTCTATTCTTCAGAAAGAGTAGTCTTTTCCATAGAAGACCCAGAGTCTCCCTGGTAAGACCAGAGTTATGGAGAGAACAGGGCTCCCCATAGACCAGAAATCTCTGGGGTCACTGCAGAACTTCTAAGACATGCAGGCGATTTTATAGTCCTGTCCTGGTCTCACAGATACAGCGGTGCAATCTCATAGCTAGAATCTGTCTTTTTGTGTAGGTGAATAGGGTGTGGGCTAATCTACCTGACGCGTCTAAATTTTCTTGCTTGCTGTATACCACTGACATCTTTTACCTTCAACCAATTTTCAGTGAATGCAAGGGTGACCAATTATCTCAATTTGCCTGGGGTTGAGGGAGTTCTCCAGATGCCAGACGTTCAGGGCTAAAATCAAGAAAATTCTGAGTAAGCCAGAATGAATTTGTCCCCCCAAGAATGCTGACCTTGTGCCAAGATCTTCTGTGTTATGTGATCACATTTACCCTTTAAAGCAGAGCTTTGAGGTGGCTGCTATTATCTCAATTTTAAAGAATTTGTAAATAAGAGGTGAAGTGAGTTTCCCAAGCCTCCTTATCCAGTGATAGAGCTTGGATTTAATTTAGGTTGCCTGCTTAGTTATCGACGGCTGCATAAGAAATCATTCCAAAACTTGCTGGCTTGAGTCAACACTAAAGGGTTGTTAATTCATAGTTTCTCTGCACCAGAAATTCAAGAGCATCTTAGCTGGAGGGTTCTGGCACACGGTCTTCCATGAGGCTGCAGTCCCGACGTCAGCAGGGGCTGCCTGATCTGAGAGCTTGACTGAAGCTGGAAGGTCTGCTTCCAAGCTGGCTCCCTCGCATGACTGCTGGCGGGAGACCTCCGTTTCTCTCCACGCGGCTCTGCTGTCCCGCTGCTGGAGTGTCTTCACAACATGGCAGTTGGGTTCCCCTCAAGATGAGCCACCCAAAGAGAGAAAGGGAGAAGCCACAAGGCCTTTGGTTGCCTCGCCTAGGAATCATGTGCTGGAAGATTATCATTTCTGGAAGATCCTATTAGTTTTCCAGGCCAGCCCTGCTGCGTATGGCGGGGGACCACACAGAAGGTGAGGACCTAGGGCATCCAGAAGCTGGCTATCACAGCCAGGGTGTGTTTCACAATTCCACAGCCGCCTCCACCTGAAGTGGGCATTTGAGAGGAGTTTGTGGGCTGAGACATTGAAAATGCATACCTGTGCGCGCACACGCACACACACATGCGCGGACATTCATTAGGTATAAATACTATTATGTTCATACTCCAGTGAGTGTACTTTCCAGGTAATCAGAGCCTTGGTAGGCTAAATATTTATCCTAATGATGTTTGATTACAGTAAATATTTTTTAGTCTGTCACTGATAGACACAATTATATACAGAATTTATATATCCCAGGATAATTACAAATATATATACCATTACCTGGAATTCGAATCAGGGAAATGGTGGGGAAGGTAGAGAGGCCAAAAGCCCGTGGATGCCAACAACAATGCTGGATGGCAGGTACATGGGGAATACTTGGAGCAAATTTTGCCCAGTCCCGGCACAGTGCAGCCGGGTGGTCTGTATTAATTTAAAGGGCCTGGAAACCCATACTTTTAGGACCCTAGCTACTTCATTTGTATAACAGACGAAGATAGCAGCACTGTGTTTTCAACCCCATAGAGCTGTTGTAAAAAACAAACATGAGAAACCGTACGAGAAAAAGCTTGGAAAAGCATAAGGTCTTAGACGAGTGGAAGGTGTTACCGTCACCAACATCTGAGCTGTTATCTCTGGAAGTGTGCCAAGACCTCCCACAGGGCAGGGTTGGCGCTCCCAGAACCACGCACGACTGCTGCTTTGCAGCCCCTGTGAGCCCTTCTTTGAGGAGCGTTAGCCCCATGTTTTGCTCCAGTTGTCAGACACCTTAGCCACTGTGTTTTCTTAAGCTCTGCTTCCATGTGCTGCCTGGAAGGGCATGGTTGTGCAGGGGAAGCAAGGCTGTTGGCAGGGCTCTGTCCTCATGTCTGCTTGCTCATGCCTGGATGTCAGGTCAGGTGAAGCTCGGGGTGCCCGAGGCCTGCCACTAGTGCCAGTGTGTACACAGGGCTGGCATCAGGCCGCAGAAGCCCCTGAGGAAGCAAGGACGGGTGCTTCCAAAGGCAGTAACCAAACATGCACGTAAAGCTGCGACGCTGTTTTCAGTCTTTGCCACGTTACCAAGGCCAAAACAGGAAGAGAAGTGGGTTTCTTTGACAAACATTTCTTTTTTACTCTTTTCTTATAAAATTATCCCCAACCTGTCCGAAGAGTCTGGCAGCCATTCATGTGTCGACAACACACAGTTTTACGAGGATGGCATGAACGAATTCCCCGCTAAGCTTCTCAGCTCTGTAGAAAAGCAAGTTGCTGTTTAATGAAGTCCAGCTGCCTTCTGAGGACTCCCAAACTTTATATCTCGATGCCAGACTACTCCCCTTAATCCAAAGAGTGGGGTGCCGGGAGAGGTTTAACAACCAGTTCTCCAAAAGGGGGCGGGGAACCCACCTTGAACTGTAGCATTTGCTGATTTCCACGTGTGTAAATATCCTAACTGGGTCCAATCGCGAGCTGCTGACGTGGTATCCCTGAAGGACGCGGAGCTCCAGGATGCCTCTGGATCCAAAGGTACTCAGCAAATGCATCCTGTATGTATCTCCTCGGAGGCAAAATGAGTATGTCAATATCAACATGTGCAGAATGGAACTAATAATCTCTCTCTCTGCCCCACGCTCAGCCTTGTCTTCTTCCAGGGTTTCCTATCTGAGCGTGTGGCATCACCTCACCACCATTTCTAACCCGTCACCACCGTCTCAGTCTGTCTACGTCTCCTTGGCCTATGTTATCATTCTTAATCACTTGGACTATGGCCAAAGGCTGCTGAGTGGTTTCCTTGCTTCTACTCATGCACACGCATACATTCAACCCATCTCCTCGATCAACGCGTGATCTCTGAGAAATGCAGTTCTTCGAGCATCATTTCTCTGCCTAGACACTTTAATGGCCTCCCATCGCTCAGGATTACCATCAGAATCCTTACAGTGGCCCGCAAAGACATGGAGGCGGTTTGCCTGTCTGTTTAGTCGAATCCTCAGCTTTTCTGGCCCCGTGCTCGTTGCTCCGTCTGCCCTGGCCACGCTGGCTGTCTTTCCGTTCCTCAAACATGCCAAGCCCTTTACCAACTCAGGCCTTTGGACAAAGTGTTCTTTTTGCCGGGAATTACTTGGTCTGACCAACTTTTTATTCTATAATCTCAGCTAAAGGTTTGTAAAAAGGCCATCTCAGATCTTCCAATTTGAAAAGATCCCTCAATTTTTCTCTTCCGTAGCATCTGGTTCTTGGTTGACACTCCCAACAGCAGTGTATGAAAGTCCCATTTGCTTCACATTCGAGCCAACCCTCGATATTATCAAACTGCAGAATTTTTGACAATATGCTGTAATGGTATCTCCTTGTAAACTTAGGCATTTAAAAATATGTTTATTGACCATTTGGATTTCCTGCTGTGCACGATGCCAGTTCAAGTTGGTTGCCCATTTTTCTATTGGGTTTTCTTGTTTTTATTAACTGTTAGTAAGCTCATTTTATATATGATAGTAGAGTTTGTGGGTTAAATGTGTTGCAAGTATTTTCTTCCATTCTTTGCCTTATTTTCTCAACTTGTCAAGTGTCTTTTGATGAAAACAAATTTTTGAATTTGAGGTCATCAAATATTTTATATTTCTTTTCATTGCTACAACTTTTTGTAATTTTAAGAAATTCTGCTCATTTAAGGGTCTGTTGAGCTAAACTCTTGCATTTTTTTCTAAAAAGATAATTATTTTCTCTTTATTCCTGAATAAATAATTTGACTAGGTAAAGAATTTTAGGATGATAGCAATTTTCTTTCAGTATAGTTAAAGCAATTTTCACTCTTTTTTGCTTTCATTATGACTGATAAGAAGTCAGGCTTCAATACAATCCCCTTCCTTCAAAAGTTTCTTTTTTCCCCGGGCTTACATTCAAAATATTCTCTTTGTCTTTGCCGTTGGATTTCTTTTTGTTTATCTCACAATCGATTGGGCTCCCTTCGTCTGAGGGTTTGGTCTTTCGACTAGTCCGAAAATTTCTCATTCATTGTCTTTTGGATATTGTCTCTTCTTTCTTCTCTCTTATCTCCTACAGAACTCCAGTAAAACAGAAGTGACAGCTTTTCATCCTCCCTTCCATCTCTTCGTTTCTCTGAGTTCCATTTTGAATAATTTCTTCATATCTTTCTCTCAGTTTAGTAATTTTTTGTTTAGTTCCTCTTAATCTGCTGTTTAACATACTGACTGAAGTTTTAAACTGAGTTATTGCAATTTTCATTTTTAGAAGTTCTACTTTAAAATTCGATTCTCTTTACAATGTGCTTTGTCGTTTTAGACACCCTAAAAGAATAAAACACTTTTTAAAACATTAAAATACCTGTTTTAAATTCTGTTTGTTAATTTCCACATTTACAATCTTTACCTGACCTATTCTGATATCTATCTATCTAACACAGAGATGTGCCATCTACATTTGTCTTCAAGGAAAGAGTTGATGCCCTGCTGTGGGAAGAAATGAGGTCAACAGGCAGCCCCCATTTGCAGAGAGCTGTCTCACCGAGGGCCATGCCCTACCCAAAGTAGCCTGCCTGGAGACTGAGTGAGGGTATCGAGGTCTGAGCATTTTGGCCCAGTGTAGGACAGCTCTGATGGACAATATTCTCACGAGTGCTTTCTGCTGGGGTTGGACCAGGTTTTGTCAGAGCTACATAGCAGTTCAACTTTCTCCTTCTGCATAATCTTGGTTTCTCTCTCTCTTCTTCATAAACATTTTGTATCTGAAGTTCTGACCTGGCAGCTGCTTTCACAAAACCCAAACAACAATGAGTGTGTGTGTTCTGCTGCTTCTTACTCATGGTACCTCATCTCCTTCTGTGTTTATGTTTCTTGAAACTTTATCTGTTGGAATTCTTTGAGACTTGTTTTGAGGTTAAGTTCCTTTTGCGAATGTATGAGATTTCTTCTATCAGTTGCCCGAGGGCATGACCAACTTGGGACCAGTTTAAGTTAAATTGTCTGTCTGTGTTTTTTTTAAACCACAAATGTAGTGTGTATTGTTTGCTAACCCATGTGAGTGGAAATGACAGTTATGAGTTAAATAATAGGAGTGTTCAAAATGGGCATGTTTCTTACTTTCCCTTTCTATGCTGGGTTTGTTTCCCGTTTACTCATATACTAAGTAGACATTATAGGCCCCACCTTATGTAGTATTTCTCCACCTTGGGTGGGCTGAAGTCTTAATTTCCTGTTTCTCATGCCACTGTGTAGCTCTCCAGTGGAAATGAAAGGTCATCAGAGTTCAGTACATAGTTTCAGGGTGAAGGCTGGTTTGGATCTTGCTTACTTTCCATGGTTCCAGGCTCAATGTTTCACTTTGGAGCTGGAAACTCATGGTTACAAGTTTCAAAGTAAGATAGACTCCTTACTTTACTGCCAGGAGGCTGATTCATTAAATTGTTATTTTCTTTTGTTTCATATTTATCCAGACTTCACTTATTTCCTTTTCTGAACAGGGAGGCTGAGTCATTTAAGGTTTCTAGTCCACCATACTGATGGAAATAAATGTCTGGAGTCATGTTCTAAAAGGACCTTACGTAAGAGGGCTTCCAGTAGGGTCAATAGGACCCCACCAGAGAGAGTTTGCATTGACTGGACAATCAGGAACAAAGGGAAGTTGAAAGTGGCTAAACAGAGGAAGTAGGAGGTTATTCGTAAGATATTCACAGTTACGAAGAATGTCTCTGAAGAATCCACAAATGGCTTCCTAGAAGAAGAGTTCTGAATGGACCCAAAGACCAGTGGTAGTATGAGAAGATGAAGACACTATCTGTCAAATAAGATCTTCCCAGCGCTGCCTTTCCTCNTTCCCTTATGCTTTATTTGATGAAGGAGCAGAAGTGGAAGCATTAACCTTGGAAACAGAGAAAAGAGACACCTCACCCCAAGGCCTCAGGACACAGCTGGGAGAGGGGAGCAGCTTTAAATGGAACCCATGATTACTACAGGAACAAATAGAACACAATTGTTAGAAGGTGACTATTCTTGTTTATTTCTTACAATTCAACGTGAGCAGATAAACCAAGGTGTTTGCCCAGTATTCCACCCAGGCAAGGACAAGCACAAACTCCACAGAACAGTTTGGAATGAAGGGGGGTAGAGAATAAAGATATTTTCTAGCAGAACCTGGTGAGTCTGCTCTTTTAACATAGAAACTGCCTAAACTTCATACTAGAATACCAAGTAGTTAGAAGGAAAGCGGGGTTAAGGTGTTGTTGTTGTTTAGATAAGAAGGGTTTGAATGCACATATATGTTGTTGGGATTGAGCCAATAGAGAAGGAGGCATTGAAGAGAAAGGGAGGAGGGGGATAATTATGAGGGACAGGGATCAGATCTAGAGCACAGGTGAAGGTATTAACCTTTGATGAAGAAGAGGGTGATCTAATTTTATAAGGAAGGAAGAGGAGGAGTGAATATGCTTGTAAGTTGAATCTGTATGTTCTTTCCATGGAGGAAATTTGAGGGATTTCTAATTTCTAATTTGATGACTTCTTTTCTCTCTGAAGTAGGGCCAGGGATGCTTTTTGAGAGTGAATGAAGGCCCAGGTAATGGGGTGATGAGTTTTAGGCAAGTGTGAGAAAGGGCAAGTAGGATGGTAGAGTCCACTCTTGGCCCAACAAAAGCTGGAAATCGCTAATTATAGAGGAATTCATCTGTGCCATGGCACGGTATCGTCCGACAGCATAACCAGCTTGGATGCAGGGCAGGAAGGGCACAACTGAACGGTCCCTGTGCAGAACAGACTAAACATTTCTAGGGTCCAGAATGTGCAGTCTTTTGCACAAACTCTCTTTCTCCCTGTCTAAGGAAAACACTCTTGCATTTCTCTACTCTCACAATATTACATTACTTCCACACTTTACCTCCGACACCAAATGTGTGGATTTTCCACACATCACGCAATTCCTGGGGGGTGTCTCACAATTTAATTCTGACACTATGCATCACATCTCACAAGTGGTTAAGGGCTCAATCCCACAGAACTCAGTCCCACTCTGCCCCTGGCATTTCAGGTGCCAATCTCAAGGCCCCTGTACTTCTGACCAACTGGCTATAAACTGGGGCTCCCACAACCCCTTCACTGGGTTCAATGGTTTGCTACAGTGGCTCACAGAACTCAGGGAAACACTTACACTTACCGGTTTATTATAAAAAGATATGATAAAGGATGCAGATGGAAGAGATGTGTAGGGCAAGGTGTGGGGGAAGAAATAAGGGTAGGGTGCCCCCCTCCAGGCATGCCACCTTCCCAATACCTCTGCATGTTCAGCAGCCTGGAAGCTCTCAGAACCTCTTACTGTTGGGATTTTTATGGAGGCTTCTTTATGTAGGCATGATCTGTTGTTACTTAGTATCGAGCCTCTCTTCCTTTCCCAGAGAATAGGGGGGTAGGGCTGAAAGCTTCTAGTCATGGTTGGGTCTTTCTGGTGACTAGCCCCCATCTGAAGCTACTCAGGAGCCCATTAGAACAAAAGATATTCCTATCACCCAGGAAATGTCAAGGGATTTAGAAACTCTGTGTCAGGAACCAGGGACAGAGACCAATGTATATATTTTCTATTATCTCACATCCTCCCTTTCCCTCTTTCCTTACACAATTTCTCAATTTTGAGACTCATTCTTCTGATTTAAGTTTTATTTCAATCAGATATTTGTTTTTCTTAATTACATTCCAGCACTGTGATTTGATGGAGCATGTTTCTCAGTCTTTCTCTCTAAGATGAACACATAACACTTCTGAGAATGCATGATTTCTGAGCATGACAAGAATGTTCCAGTAAGTAATCATTCCTGCTAACTTCAACCTCAAAGATTAGTAATCTTAAAATTTGGGTACATCCCACAATAACTTTCTATATGTTGACTATAGTGTAGGAAACAAGACTAAAGACTAAATAAAATGCTTGATGGTAATACTGTAACAAACTTTTGCATTCATCAGACTCACGTGGGTCCTGATGGATTTATAAGAACCCAGACTGCTGGATCCTGTTCGTAGAGTTTCTTACTCAGTTGATCTGGGACAGAGCCAGAGAATATGAATATGAATTTCTCCCAAGTTCCCAGGTGGTACTATTAGTCTGGGGATCATACTGTGTGAAATAATGAGACAGGTGATAATAAATCTTCACAATAATAATCAGGTAGTATTCATCTTTGATCTAAACACATGTACTCAAAGGCAAGCTTATTTATTTATTTGAGAGAGAGAGAGAGAGCACGCACTGGGGGAGGCGCAGACGTTGAGGGAGAAGCAGACTCCCTGCTGACCAGGGGAGCCCAACTTGGGGCTCGGTGCCAGGACCCTGAGGTCATGACCTGAGCCAAAGTCAGATGCTTAACCAACTGAGCCACCCAGGCGCCTCAAAGGCAACTTTCAAAGGAACTTTATCCAAAGGAAGTCATTTTTCTGGATCCTTCAATTTCTTGAAGAAGTGTTCTGCTCATTTATTTCTGTGTTGCACTTATTTAATCAAGTCCACAAAAAAAAGAGGAAACAAGGGGATCTTGGACCCTAAAGATATGAAGGATGCCCTTAGAATTGTGCCATCCCAGCCTCCTGGACACAAAGATAGATGAAGAATAGCTAGTGGGTTTTTGCTGACCTCTCTTTGTTAATATTACAGATTTTAATATTTGATGAAAATAAATGTTACAATATCCCAGTGACCCAAATCAACCAAAGACATGTCAATTTAGCACCATTTTGATATTGACAATAAAATGATTAAGGTCACAAAAAATCAAAACACATAAAAATTTCCAAAGCCAATGATCCAGAGAATTTCTGAAGTAACGGACCAAGCACAACTGTAACAGGGTACCTGGGAAGGTAATTTGGGTACAAGTTCCTTGGAACTGCCTATGTTTTGTCTTTGGTCTCAAAACTCACGTTTATAATCAAAGATATTCTAAGATGGTGACCCTAGCTTTTTTTGCTAAATGAGTGAAATAGGTACTTTAGAAAGAATTAGAATACAAATAAGAGTAAAAATGGAGAGGCAAATAATTGCATGGAATTAAGTCTTTGATAAACTATTTTGGGTGTAAATGCATTGATCTGTTTTATATTCATTGTAATAATGTGTCCCTTTTTATGTGCTTAAAGGATTGAAAAAAGTTATACCCATGAAATCTTTGGAAGAGTCTGATTAATTTTTGATATCAATCATTTGTTTAAATGTTCATGTTCAGAGGAGTCAAATTTGTTAAATTTACAACATTATATTTAATATTTAGCAATTCAGCTTTTTATTTAGTAATTAAGTTTATGGAAATAGTACATAAAATATTTTTTAAAAATCGATAGACAATAAAAAAGTACAAACAGTGATGAGAATATATTCCCTTCCACGTATGAGCCACTGAGATACTGGAGAATTTTCAGCATTGAACAGGTTGGCCAGTTGAGGAGCGGACAAATTTCTTCTATGGAGAAAAGGGTGCTATTTATTGAATACAGAATATAGTACATTTTCTATTTATCAGGAGATTTCTTTCTCTCTTGACAAATTTTTGTTGCTGTGATACTCTGCCTTGTCTATACCTTGACATAGCTCACTGCTGAATTTGTAATTCTTTTCTTTTTGCACAAAGGGCATTATTACTTATTACCTGTGAGCATTTTTCAATTCCATGAGAGAATAAATGAGCTGCACGGTCCCTGGAATCTTGTAAAGGCATTTGGCCTGGAAGATGTTCCTTGCCTGTGTGCCAATAACAATGGGTTATAGGGACAACTTTCAGTTAGTCCAAAATGAGCAACTTGAACCTTTACTATTTAATTTCTGCTCAATTATTCAAAATTGGCTCAACTTTAGTCAGAGGATGAAGTTTACAAAAAGGAATTTCCACGTCCGAGAAAGGAACTATGAACACTAAAAGGTTCACAGTGTAAAAAGAAAAGGAAAAAAAAAAATTCTATGTTACAACAGATTTTATTAATTGTCAATTATTATTTTTAAATATTTAATATAGTCTCCTAGCTTATCAACCTGTATCAAGTCACTGAATTCACACACTCATTCTGGGAAGCCAGTTGGCAGGCAAACGTGGAAATTGCTGGCTCATAGCTGGTGAGAAAACCAACAGATAGATGGTAATTTTCTTCTGTTTTATTTTCCTCTTTCTCCTCTCCCTTTTCTTGCCTCTTGCCTTTCTCTCCATTTACCCGCTTTCTTTTTTGGCTATTGAAGATTTATTGCCTTTCAGTACTTACAGATGATGTTTTCATAGGCTCTAATGAGGTCCCAGCAGTTTTTAACAATAACAGGACATTACTGTTTCTAAGATATATTATGTGTTTTCCCTCATCTTTCTCCCTTGAATGAAAAGCTTAGAAGTATGTTAACCCCCAATTCCCTTTCCTTTACTATGATAAATGGTGTAGTTACTTAATAGGGCTAAATACTTTGCTATGACTTTTATAATACTCATTTGAATAAAATCTTAAAAAGAAGAGCATTTATGTGTTTTTGATGCACTTTCTGGTTGAGGACCTGAGCACGTGCAAAACACCTGTTTCTTAGCGGCCTTGGAAGTCCTCTCCAAAGCCATCTTTGCTAGTTATGCATCCTGGAGCTGGTTTTCTGCGACATTTCCCAATCTTCTTGGAGAGCTGTAAGGGTGATGATCCCCGTATCCGCCGCCCCCACAACCCTCCACCCCCGGTTGCGATTCTGGCTCCAAACCCGTCTGACCCTATGTGAGTCTGCGGCGGGCTCTCCCTCCGCCGAGCTGGCTGGGCCAGTCCGAGAGATCTCCAACAGCTGTCTCAGTGCGACGCTCGGCCATGAAGATATTTTTTTTAATGTTTTTTTATTATATTATGTTAGTCGCCGTACAGTACATCCCTGGTTTCTGATGCAAATTTCGATGATTCATTAGTTGCGTATAACACCCAGTGCACCATACAGATATTTTTTAAGAGGAAACAACATGACGATGGACAAGTGGCTCAGCGTTGCCTAACTTAGCTTGGCTGCTCCCAGCACTTGCTCTTCTGCGGTGACAGGGTTGGGAGCCAAGTCTAGAGGTATTTTTTCTCCTTAAAGGTCAGACAGATTACCAGTCAGCAACAAAGAAAGGAACCACGCTGCGTCCCATGATGTAACACACAGGGACTTCGACAAAAGCAGGCATTTTCCTTTGAGGAGTCAAGCTGCGGGGACTGCCTCCCAGCCAGAAGGGGCTTTGCTGGAGGACAGCGCCACCAGGTCCTGGAGCTGCGGATTCTATTTTGGTTCTGGGCTAGCTTCGGATCAGTGGCTTTCACTCTGCCCTGAAATTAGCATGTTATAAACAGACGGGTTGGGTCTCGGATCCAGCAAAGAAGCCAGCTTGAAAAATCATTCTGGGAAATGCACTGAATCATTTGTTCCAGGCACAGACAGCCACTTCGCCCCGAGAAGTGGGCCGGCGGCAGAGTCCCCAGACAGTGCCCCAGATCGCGGTGCCCCCTTCGTTCCAGGCTTTCCTTCTCCTGCGTCACGTCACTACTCAGGTTATTCAGGGCTTGATTGCTACTAATAGGTTCTCTTTAGAGACCTTCTGGAGACAGCTTTTCAAGAGCCTCCCCTTTCCGGATTCCTGTGGGACAGAAACCACGGAGCTATTAATACAGTCTGCGATAACCCGCATTTTCCATCCTCCGTTTTCTGGGCCCCTGCCTTTGCTCTGCGCACACACGTGTAACGACTGGAAATGAGCTCCAGGCCAGAGCAGCCACCCGCTGGCCGTGCTGTCGGCCCCACGCGGGCCTGATGCCGGGTCTGCGGGCCCGTGCCACCCTCCGCGCCCCTTCCGAGCCTGGCACCCCAGTGCTGCCAGGGACCCCACTCCTCGCGCCCGGGGGCCGGGGCGGTGTGGGGGACGCTGGTTATAGCTCCCGTGCCCGCTCTCCTCGGTATTCACTGGTGTCCCTCCATTTCCCCCGCTCCAGACAAGCAGTCTGTCCCAAAAGAGGATCAAATGGAAAACTTTATAAATACTTCAAATGGTGGAAACAGGAAGTGGAATAAAAATGATGCAGCTATTCACAGAAAACATGCTGTCATTTTTTCTCCATAAATATATGCTATTCATTTTCAGAAAGCAGCTATGCCTAAAGCAGAAGGAAAAAAACAACTTGACAGTGTCTCCTGACTTTGCAGGCTGTTAAGAGAAGGTCCTTGGTGGTGGGCGGATGTCCTCGGGTGGGCAGGGCACGACTAAGAGGCCATGGAAACCTTAGAAAAAAGCACGGACGGTGTGTAGTATGGAAATGTGAAGTGGTGCCTTGTTGGGGTGCGCAGGTCCCAGGGGTTTGTGCCCTAACACATACTTCATCAGTATCAATCGTATCAATGAGCAATCCCAATTCCAGTGATCTAATCCATAAGCCATACCCAATTTCTTTCTGTTAACCTTGTTTATATAATAATTCAGCGCTTACCGTGTTCAAGGTACCATCCTAAGTGCTTTACATGTTTTCTGTGTTTGCAAATCTCTTTCCTTTTTATCTTGATGGAAGGCAGTTTGGTTTCTCTTATGTGCTTTGCTTTCAATGTGTTGCAATATGTTGTTTTGGTTGAAATGTATGAATAAAATTGGGCTCACATAGATAGGTTGTGGCAAAAGGAGTAATATTTTAATAGCCTTTGGGGTAGTTATAAATATTCTTCCTGTGTCTGAGTAAAAATTAAATGATAACTTTTAGAAGTTAGTTGTAATATAAATGACTTATATTTACTTATTTATTATGTTATCATACTTCCCTGGTTTTCCTTCCCCTTTACTGATTGCTCATTTGAAGTCTTGGCTGGCTGCTATTCTGTGCTCTAACGGCGAGGCAAACCAGGGTCTTGATCCTGAGTCCTCCATGTCTCTAGATTTACTTTCTATGTAGGTGATTTCAAGCAGTTTTGTGGTTTTAGATGCCACCTGTAGGCCAATTATCTATCTATCTATCTATCTATCTATCTATCTATCATCTATCTATCTATCTATCTATCTATCTATCATCTATCTGTCATATATCATTTCTGCCATTCCAATTAGATCCAACTCTGTAGGGTATGGCTCTACTTGGGAACCATATGGCTGTCGACAACTAAATGTGACCACAGCACAATTCTTGATTTCGTTCCCCCAACCCATTCCTCCTCCATCTCAATTAAATGATGCCACCATCCTAGCCCAAAGTTAATGTCATCTTTTGTTACTAGAGTATTTCAAATTCCTGGGAGACAATTCCTGGTCTAGTCAAAGGGCCAGGAATCTCCTTGTGGCCAAAGGGCTGCAGTTACATAGAATTTCCATGGATATTTGGGAGAGGAGAAGTGGTCAACAAAGAAAACTATCAATTATTAAGAAGTAGGATGAGAACCAAGAGAATAGTAAGAGGAGAATGTTTCAAGGAGGCAATCAATAATGCTGAATGGTTCGGGTAGGTCCAGTAGAATAGTTTATTCATTAACTCAAGAATTGCTTGGTCACTTACTCAGGGCCACACATTATCCTAAATAAGACCAATGATGTTCTTGCCCCCGAAATGAGACCAATACAGGTCATGGTAAGGACTTTGGGTCTTATTCTTAATGTAGGAGGCCATTGGGAGTTTGAGCATGGGAGTCCTGTGATCTATTAGATTTCTATGCTGTGTATCAAATTACCACCAACCGAGCAGTTGGAAACAAGACACATTCATTATCTCACAGTTTCTGTGGGCTAGTACTCTGGGCATGGCTTAGCTGGTTCCTCTGCTCAGGGTCTCATATAAGCGCAATCAAGATGTCAGCTGGGCTGTGTTATTATTTGGAGGTTCAGATGAGGAGGAATATGCTTCCAAGCTCCATTTGGCAGAGTTCATTTCCTTGTGCCTGTAGGACTCATGATGACTTCCTTTTTCAAACTCAGCAAGGAGAGGGAGACTGCAGAGCATGTCTCCTAGCAAGGTGGGGTCTTATATGACATCATGGAATTCCATTATCTTTGCCATATTTTATTGGTTAGAAGCAAGTCACAGATTCCAACCACACTTGGGGTGGTTGGGGGTGGGGAGGTTGAACATGAGTATCAGGAGGTGGGGTCATGGAGGCCACTTTAAAGTCTGTTTACCACGTCTGCTACATGTTTAAAAAAGACCTTTCAAGCTGATTTGTGGAGTATAGATCTACAGTGGCGGGGAGAGAATAGTTCAATAGTCTACAGGGCCTTGTGATAAAAGGAAGTCTTATTTGGAAATTAGGAAATCACTGGGGGTGGTTTTTCAACAAATATTCATTGAACCCACTATGTGACAGGCACTGGGCTGGGTTGGGCATTAAATGAGGAAGAAAGAGTTCTCATTTCTGAGAAAATATTTTCTTGAAAGAACAAGGGACAAAGTTCACATTGGGTGAGTAGTAAGCAGGAGGTGAATATGTATTGATAGCTATTTAGAGTATTTTCATAAAGGTTGGAGGTATCTAGAAGGAGAGATGAGACGGTGAGTAGCTTGGGGGAACACAGACTCAAGAAGTTTGGTTTTTTTTGTTTTTTTTTTTCAAAGTAATCTCTACACCCATCATGGAGGCCGAAGTCACACCCCAAGATCAAGAGTCAAACACTGCAGTGATTGAGCCAGCCAGGCGCCCCAAGACAGTGTTTTTTTGCATGTATTTTCTTTTTTCAAGCTAAAGAGTAGAAACAGAAGACAGAGGTAGAAGGTACAATAGACGGACATTCCAGAGAGAAGGGTGGAGATAGCCTAAGGAGCATGGGAGGGAATTATCTGACAAGGAAGTGAAAACATGTCTTCTGAAACATTGACAGTAAAGATATTAATAATGTTAGTAAAGGAGTGGAGGGAAATTGCAGGAGGGCATCTGTTTTCTCTGTCAACTCGGAAGGGAATATTATCTATGAAGAAGTGCAAAGGAGTTGTCATTTTGAAGACTGTAGGCAGAGCTGGGTATGGCCTTTATGGGAGAAGGAAGAGAAGGGGGACTGACCCGAGATGAGTGAGAGCATTTCCGGGCAGGACTTTGCTCCAGGTGAGACTGAGAAACATGGATTTGCAGTCAAATACGTCTTTAGCAGTATTTGGAGAAAATTTTTGAGGAAATTGAGGAAGAGGAATGGAGAAAAGAGATCATCAGGATAATCCAGGGTTGGAATTAGCACAGGCCAATGAAGCAGAAGGTCAGTGTGGTGAGAGGTTGGCTTCAGGAGAGAGGGAAGGAAGGAACTGAAGTCCTGCTCAGGTGAAGGGAGGGTGTGTTCACAGAGGGGAAAATTCTACACTTTAGCATCTTCAAGGTAGAGTGATTTTGAATGTTAGTGGAGTCTAGTTTAATGAGAAGTGGTTGAGTTAGTAAAAGGTTAATGTTAATAACGATTTCCTAAAAGAAATAGGTCTTGAGTTATACCTTTACACCAGGGACCTTTCTGTCTTTTATGAAGCACTGGGGAGGCCCGCCTGGTCCTGTCAGAGGCCACTGCAAGGAGACAGGGTTTCCAAGGACTCACCTCTGTCTGCTTAAATCTGAGGGTTTTTTGGGGTTTATCTGTCTCATCTATTAGGAAATTGAAGGCTGATATTTGAAGAAAAGGTTCAAAAGCTCAAATATTTGAAAACTACTTAAAGGTTTAGAGCGTGGTTGTCATGGATATGCGCATGGATATAAATTACCTGGAGGGCTGCTTAAAGTGCAGATTCCCCCATCCTCACTGCTGGAGGGTCCGGTCCAGGTGGGCTTCAGAAACCTGTACACACATACATACACATACATATACTCACATTTTTAAGAGCAGTTTTAGGTTCATGGCAAAATTGAGAGGACACTACAGAGATTTCCCATATGCCTCTGCTCCCACACATGTCAGCTTACGGCGTGATCAGTATCACATACATGTACACTACAGTGTACATTTGCTTACAACTGACGACCCTGCCCTGTCGCATCACAACCACCCAGAGTTCACAGTTTACGTTATGGTTCGTTCCGGGTGTTGTACATTCTGCAGATCTGGACAACTGTATAGCGGCATGGGTCCACCATGGCGGTGTCATACAGAGCAGTTTCGCTGCTTTAAAAATCCTCCGTGTTCCGCTTTTTCGTCCCTTCCTTGGTCAGTCTCTTCAGTTTTGCTTTTGCCAGGAGGTCCATAGATGGAAAATACAGGATGTGGTCTTCTCAGAGCGGCTTCTTTCACTGAGTGTTATGCACTTAAGTTCCTCCATGTCTTTTGGTGACTTCATACCTCGTTTGATTTTTAACACTGGAGATATTCCACTGTCTGGATCGGCTATAGCTGCTTTATCCATTCACCTGCTGAAGGACATCTGGGTCGCTTCCAAGTTTTGGCACTTACGAAGAAGGCTGTGTAAGCTTCCCTGTGCAGGTATCTGTGCAGATGTAAGTTTTCATCTCCTTTGGGTCAATATCAAGAAGCATGATTGCTGGATGGCATAGAGTATGAAGTAAGTGAGTAGAATTAAGTTTCTTGAGAGTTGGACATAATTCAGATTATGTTTTAAAGAAGCATGAGCAAGCCAGAGAGAAGCAAAGGAGTTGGGGATACGTGCATATTCACTCCTGAATTTAAACTGAATAAATGTAAAGGGTCTCACTTGAGTGTGAGGCCCATGAAGAGGCTGGATCAATAGATTAGATGTGCCGGTGAGATGAAAGCATTATTGCCACTTGGAGTAAGAGGAACTGAGCAAGAAAGAGAAAATGGTAGTCAGAGATCAAAGATCTTAAGGCTATGAGAGATGGTGTTTTCTTTAAGAACAGGCAAATTCTTCAGGAAAACAGACCTTTGGCATAGGAGATAATAATAAAGAAAGGGGGGCACTATCAAGTGAAACATAAAATTATTTATTGATTATCAACTTTTTACACTGCTGTGTGCTCACCTTTGGGAAACTTCTAATTTAGTTAGCTGTACATTTTCTAAGAATTTCTAGTCAAGAGCTAAACCGTAGTGTACTGACCTTTTAGCATTTCCAGTGTATAGAGAAGGGAGGGTGGCCTTGGCAAAAGGGGTGCACTAGTGGTGATTCTTCTACGGGTCATGTGTCTTTGGGGTTAGTTCTCATGGTTTTGGGGCCAACTCCTTCTCCTTTCCCCCATCTGGTATGTTCATATTGTGTGTGTGTGACTCTTGAACAGCATGGGGCTTTGGTGTGCTGAACCCCTGCATAGTTGAAAATCCATGTATGACTTTTGACTTCCCCAAAACTTAATTACTAGTAGCCTACTGTTGACCAGAAACGTTACTGATAAACAGTCAATTAACACATATTTTGTATGCTATATATATATGTTATATTCGATAATCTTACAATAAAGTAAGCTAGAGAAAAGAAAATAGTAAGAAAATTATAAGGAAAACACATTTGTAGTACTGTATGTATATTTATTGAAAAAAAATCCATGTGTAAAAGGTCCCATGCAGTTCAAACCTGCATTGTTCAAGGATCAACTCTATGTTCAAACTTGAAAACACAGGACTTGTGTTCCTGACACTTTTGAGTAAATTTGCCAAGACAACAAAATATCTAATTTAAAATTCAGCACTGTCCTGAATATTTCATGATACGCGGCCAGTGTTTATTGAAGAAATACAATCGCTGTGGCAACATTCATTCCCATTCTGTTCCCTAGTGACATCCAATGTAAATGGTGTCCCCGGAGTTGTAAACACGGTGGTCCTATGTCTCCTCAGAAGTACCGACCAGCATTCCTGACTGTCCAGGGGCAGGCATCACAGGAAGCTAGCATCCCCAACACAGGTAAGCAGACTGCTCACTCCCCTTATCTGTCCCAGTATCACCAGTTCCGCATAGCCTTGTGCCGCAGGTGAAAACGTCATTGTTTCCCATAAAGTTTTTATTTTTAGGCTCTTTTCTACTCAAGTCCTCATAGATTATAAATGTGTGAGACCACAGAGCAAATGAATATATCATTGTGTTTAACCTGATGACTGAATGAATGGAGTTGGGTATCTGAGAGGAGACTCTCATTTGCTCCCTCTGGGGCAGACCCAGGCAGAAAAGGCCTATCCTCTCTTTGTGTTCATTCCTTTTTCAACTTTTCCTGTATTTCTTATCAGTGCCTGCTAGCCACAGAAGATCAATGACCTTGAATTCACCTTCATCATCACCCTGTGCTTAAATTACTTACTTAATCATTTTGTATTGATAGTCTAAGCTGAATATGCGGGAGGTCATTTTTCCCCCTCTTGGAAAGATTTCCAAGGGGGTAGAAGGAGACCTAGAGAAACACCAATAAATTCTATTGACTTCGTGTTTGCGCTTGAGTCATGCCTTAGGGCAGTGGGTTGGGCAGGGGGCTGGGAGGAGGGAGTGAGATGCAATGAAGACAAAGGCTTGAGTCCAAACCAGAAGGCACAGTATCGTGCATTCCTTTTATCTTTTCTTTGAGGTAAGACTTCACTTCTTTTCCTGCAAACTCAGGCCAAGCTTGTGGTTAGATTCCGCCCATCAAAGAGAGTAAGAAAAGAAAGAGGTGGCAGCGAGTCTCCTGGCATTGTCCGGGCATGGTTCTCATGTGGTAAAAGTCCATTTCTCATGCCTCATTGGCTTTTCCATGGTATTTACTTCTTCTAACCAGTAAAAACTGAAGCAGGTACTCGCAAAAAACTCCACAAATTTGGTTCCTTGATTGGTGAGGTTCTTTTCTTCTCATGTTATTCCTGGGGCATTTGTTGAGATGCCTGCTGAGGCTCTGTTCCTGCCTGAACATATTTCTTGGGCAAAAGCAGTTGCATTGACCCGCAGCTCCTTCCAACCTCGAGTAGAATATATGGCTCATTCCTTTCCTTGGCAAAACAAGCAGATCTTCCTGAGTCCTCCTAAAACAAATTTTTCAGATGATGTCTTATTTATTTCAAAGACTGTTTATTGAAATTATATAGCTTTTAAAAAATTGAACTTACGAGTTCTTTAAGGAGAGGGGCTTGTGTCTTCCGTTAATTGAACTTTTGGCCAGCTCTTGAGATTTTGATGCACTTCTTTGGAAATTCATCTAAGAATATTTGGTAATAATGCCACAAAGATATTTGGCATTAAATTTAACTTCTTACAAGAGATTTGTTGAAAAATTGTTTATGATTTCAAGAGCATTTTGCACTTACTTGGTATCTACTCTATTGGCCTGTTACATAGGACAAAGTGATAGGTGTTGAGGGAAAAAAAATCAAAGGACAGATCCAGGATTTCCACTTCCGGCCAAATACCTCAAAAAATGAGTACTATGTCCATAAAGACGTGGGCCAAAACGTCCACAGCAGCAAAGTTCTTTTTTTTTTTTTTTAAGAGTAGAAAGGGGAGGGAGGGGCAGAGGGGGAGGGAAAGAGAGAATCTTAAGCAGGCTCCAAGCCCAGTGCAGAGCCAGACCTGGGGCTTGATCTCACAACCCTTAGATCATGACCTGAGCCCAAATCAAGAGTTGGACACTAATCTTAACCGACTGAGCCCCCCAGGAGCCCCAGCAGCATTGTTTTTAACAGCCGCAATCTGGAAACAATTCAAATGTTCCATAACAGAAGAGTAAATACATACATTGCGGCATATCCATTCAATACACAGCACTGGATCAGGAGCAGATTACAGCTGTATGCAGCAAGCTGGGTGAGCAAACATGCTGAGCAAAAGTAGACATTTCCCAAGACCACACACTCTCTAGTTCCATTCATATTAAGTTCAAAATTGGCAAAACTAATCTATAGGGACAGAGGTCAGAACAGTGCTTAATTTGGGGGTATTGACTGGGAAAGGCCACGGGGTAGGTGTCTGGGGCACCAGAAATGTGTACTTCGGGATCTGGCTGGGGGTAGACAATATGTACACATTGTAAAAATTGGTGGAGTTGTATATTTAAGATGCTTAATTTTGATATATATAAATTATACTCGACCAAATAGCTTAAAAGGAATGATGACTAATACAGAATCCCTGGCCTAAAGGAGCGAATATTCTAGTGAGAGAGGAAAACATAAAAAGGAGTGATTTCTTTGCATGTTCTGAGTGCTACCATGGAAGTGTGCAGGAAGAGGAGTGAGAAAAAGACAGGTGAGGCATGCGGAAGGAGAGAAGGTAGAGACACACACTGGTTCTCTTGGAGCAAGGCAGACCAGCATGCCAGGAGAGGGACAACACAAGCATGTCTGGTGGAGACCAACCTCCAGATGACCAAATCCAGCATGTATTTCCCAGCTTTCCTATTTTTTGGTCTTTCTATGGCATTTGGTTTTGCCAGTTGCTTTCATTTTTAGAAACATTTTCTGGCTTAGCTTTGGTGACGTTTCTTACTGATATCCTTTCTCCTTCCTGGCCATTCTTTTCTTTTCCTTCTTGGTTCCTTCTCCTTAGTCTTGCCTTTTAAATGCCGCCATCCTGCAATGTCTGTCCATGGTCATGTTTCTCTCATCCTCATCTCTGGGCAAGCTCATTCATCTGTGCTCGTGGTTTTAGCTACCTCTCCACCCATGGTGTTGACTCCAACCTCCAACCTCCATTTCTGTCCTTGCTCTAGGACTCACATATGCCGTGACAACTGGACACCATCGCTCATCTGTCCTACAGACAGTTCAAAATTTAATATTCCTAAAACTGAGCTCTTCATTTCCTTCTCCTCCCCAGCCTGCATCTGCTTTTATTTTCCCTCATCTAGCAAGTGGTTCTTGAGTTGTCTTGTCTTTTCTCCCAGGCTCAGTAAGGTTATCTTTCTCTATGCCTCCCTCATACTCTGCATATACTCCCGCCATAGCACTCTTAGGTCAAAGTTGTAAACAAAATGGTGCCATCATGGTGGTGTATTCTTACCTCCAAGAAGCCCATCTGAAGTGATGGTTAGTGGCACGTGATGAAGCCAGCATTCCTTATTCTTATTCTTGCAGTTGCTTCACAATGTGCCTGCTCTTCTTCACAGCTCTGTGTGAACGCTGGTATGATGAACCCCATATTTAGCTTCATCAAGTGATAGAACTACAATGGCAGACAAGCAGAAAGGGAATGCACTGAAAAGCCTGGGATTTGACCTTGGACATAACTGAATCCAGGGGCTTCGATAGTGTCAATTAGATCTGGTCTCTCCCCTTCCCCCTCCTCTCTGGTTCTCAGATCTGCTTTTATACCTATTGGCTCAGCTCTCAGGTGGGCCACTGAAAGCTATAGTTACCTGACCTTAATGACTGACAATTGCAGCAGAAACAGAACGCTTTTCTCTGTGTCTTTCCAACACAGTCTCCTTGGCCTGACTTGACTCATGAGCTCACCGCAGAGCTGATCACTGAGGCTGGCGGTGGGGGAGTGGGATGAATGTCCCAATGATCCAGGCCTGAGCCTGTGCTTACCTCAGGAGTTGGTGTGGAGCCTAGGGCAGGGTGGGACCCCATAGTAAAATGGAGGTGCTGTTACCAGAAGAAGGAATAAAAGCTGGCCAGGCCAAAAAAAAAAAAAAAAAAAAAAGAAAGAAAAGAAAAGAATACTTGTCTGTGAGGAGGAGTTGGTGACACTGCAGGCTCAGGGCAGGGCTCTAAGTTGGCAACAACACTGTGATCCCCTGGGCCAACCCTTCTTTCTTGATTGTGGTTTAGCCTCTGATTCACTCCACCCGTCAGCTTGTCTCTCCTGTCAGTCACACACTTCCTAGGACAGGTCACTGTCAGGGGAACAGGAATCAAAGAAAGGGAGCCTTTTAATCTGTATTTTCTATTCACCCTCTGTCTCTACCTGCCATGCCCTGTCCTGTGTCGTGGGAATGAGGAAGGGTGATGCAAGCCGCCGGTTCTAGCCAGTCTGTGTGAATCATCTGTAAGTCATGCAGAACGATGATATCAAGGGGTCAGATTTCCAGGAACTGCACCTCATGCATCTTTCTTATTCCACAGTACCTGGCACAGGACTCTGGCTTCCATCCCTCTGCTGCTCACCCACCCCTCAAACATTGCTCAGACTATAAATTGAAGGTCTGTGAGGAGGAAATAAAGAGCTACTGCCCTAAACCCAAAGCCAAGAGGAGTCACTGACAGTGGACAGAGCACCGGCGTGGTTGGGTAACTGGGGTATTTGACCAGTGTGCACTGGGATGACCACATTGGCTCTGTGTGCCTCTATGCTCTCATTGGTTGGTGCTTGGTCTCACTGAATCTCATCCATGTTTCTAGTCCTGGCTCTGTCACCAAATTAACTTGTGTTCTCATGCGTTCATTGGCCCCGTCCTTGCTCTCAACTTTTTATCAGTAGAACAAGAATCTGGGACACAAACACCCCTTTTAACTCAAAACATTTCTATCATTCTGGGATATTTTATTTAGGAGAAAACCCACCACACACACACACACACACACACACACACACACTACAAATCCTATATTCTGGAGTTGATTTGATAAAAATCACCATAAACCATTTAAAGTATCCAGTAATTTACTAGTGATGTATTTTCTGATGAGGGGATGGAAGGCCGTGGTTTCTCTCTCTCCTACTGATTCAATATGTGCTGTTCCTTAAAATAAAAATCAACTTCATATAAAGTTGCTGAAAGTTTTATGTAGTCTTAGCACACACCACACCTAAACTCAGCAGGACATTGTTTCCTTGTTAGAGGACACATAGCACAGAGTTCCAAATAATAGCTCAGTTGTCCAATGTATACTTAATGGATTAGCAAAGTTAACAAATGATATCTTATTCCTGGCTCCTTCTGCTGAAATGTAATACTTCCAAAGGCGAATAAACTGTTCCCACTTGGTGACCTTCCTTCTTTCAGGGAACGAACACATTTGCTTCTCTCAACCTAGGCCTTTTCCCCTCCCCACAGAATAAACCAAAACATCTGGAGATACTGTGGGGTCTCTTTCAAGAAGACTGCACGTTCTTTTCGGCTCTTACTTTTCTGGGAGATGAATCTTGACAACTCAAAATTAGAAGCTGGTGTTATGGCCACATGTGAGACCAGTCTAACTGTCCCAAGGGGTCTTCGGTCCTCCTTTCTCCCTGTTTTTCCCCTTCTCCCTTCGTTCCTGTCTTTTATGTCTTTCCTTGCGATGTCTCGCTGAACCTTGAGCATGTAAGGCACAGAGAAGCTTCCCTCTCCTCCTCTCCCATTTCCGGCCAGAGAGAGGCCACCTGGAATGAGAATGCAGCATTGCCGACACCAGCTACCTTTCCCGCGGCCTTAGCCTCAGGCCAGGGCTGCTGGTTCACGCGCCAGCATTGACCTCACTACTAGACATCACAGAGGCCATTGAGCTCTTACCTCTGGGTGGGAATAAGTTACAGCATGGAGACTCTGAAGCCAGATGGATCTGACTTGTCCGTCCCTTCTGTGATGAGGGGCTTTGCGAATGCTGCCGTGTGTGTCATTTCTAATCACTCATTTATTTCCCCTCCACACTGACCTTCCTTTAGTCAAGGAGAGGGACCTGGTGCACGTCTACCATGTGACAGATAGGGGGCTCTTGGCCAACCAAAGCTCTAGAACCATTCAGGCTGAGATAAAAGGAAAAAGGAGATGTAGGACACTCATAGAAAGGAGGTAGGTGAGTTATATGCAACTAGTGAATCATCGAACTTTACATCAAAAATAAATAAATAAATAAATAAAAATTAAAAATTAAAAAAAAAAAAAAGAAAGGAGGTAGGTGACTTCTCAGGGAACTCTCCCCCTCTGCTCCCAACTGACAGCTGTTGGCTAGGTTCTTGAGGTCCAACTTTCACTGATGTTTGGTTAGAGAGAAGAAGGGTGAGTCAAACCGTCGCTTAGGTGCCGATGGGTAAAAGCCTTCCAGTTGCTCTGTAGAGTGGGGGCCTGTGGGGGGAGAGTCAGTGAGTCATAGGACACTGGAAGGATGAAATATTCTGGGGAAAGATAGTTTCCCTTGGGATATGGACAGTGGTGGGGATGTGCGTGTGTGTTTGGTGAAAAGTGGGGTGACAGGGAATAAAGAGAATGATGGGAAGACACTAATAATTGAGGTGAAGAAAGGTCTAAAGAGCCTCCCTTGTCTGCTTTGGCTGATTTTGCTACAGGTGGAATGTGAAATATGAACTGTTTACACAGCTCAGATTTCCATGTACTAAGAAAAACAGAGAAAGCTGGGCACAGAGCTATAACTGAGCTCCCTTCTTCTCAGCTCCAAACCACTTCTTTAAAATGGACCGTTAGATTTTGGAGGAAGCTGTTTTCCACTAGACCTAGTGGTGCTGGAGCAGACTATGTGCCACCAGCTGAGAAAACAAACCCGAGAAAGAGAAAGTATACTGGGGTTAACGGGCTCTAGGCAAGAAATCCTCCTTCCCCTCCCCTTCCTGGTGGGCCCCAGTCCCCTGGGGCTGGAATCATGGGCTTTGGCAGGAGAGGTCCTTAGGTAGGGGATGAGGACTGGCTGCCCTGCAGCCACGTAGAGAACATGAAGAAATTTACAGTCTTCCACTCCTGACTTTTATTTAATGGAAACCAGAGGTATAAAAACGAGGCAGCAAATAACACCATCACAGGAAATAAAAGGGGAGAAGGGGGAGAAAAGCCTGCACTTTGAATGGAGTGCACACTTGTGACACAGGTACTCACAATTACAATTTTTATCAGCCCCACTCTGCACAGGTGATGTGACAGCCCTGAGCGTCGGGGGGTGCTTGGGGGTCACTGCATCTAGAACTGACGGTGAGAAGTTTCACCTTTGCTGAAATCCTCAACGGGCTTAGAAATCTTTTTTTTTGGAAGATTTTATTTATTTATTTGACAGAGAGAGACAGAAAGAGCACGCAAGCACAAGCAGGGGGAGCAGCAGAGGGAAAGGGAGAAGCAGGCTCTGGGCTGAGCAGGGAGCTGGTCACGGGGCTCGATCCCAAGACCCCAGGATCATGACCTGAGCTGAAGGCAGATGCTTAACCAACTGAGCCATTCAGGCGCCCCTTGGAAATCTCTGTTTATCTGAAGAAATGTTTCATACCTCTGTTTCTGGTTTGTTTTATACTTTTCTGGAAGTAGTTGGATTAAAAATTACTGGCGGCCCACAAACCCTTTATGGGGTGTGCATGTGAAATAGAAAGTATTCCTACTTTTTTCTTTCCAGTAGCTGGCAATCTGAGCGAAATCTGACATTCTGAGCCCTTGTCTATAGTTTCTGAGTGGGCATTTTTTTTCTGCAGCCCGTGGTCCTTCCTAGTGACAGATCTCTCATCTGACTGAACAGTTCCTTGTACTGAAGAATAAATCCCATTTTTTAGAGCCACAAGTGTTTTTTCTCCTTATTCCAAACTCATACCTGGACTCTGATTCATCAGCTAAATTCAGGTGGAAGAAATCAGATGCTTATAAAAATATTCTGAAAAGCCATGCCTAACCTTTAAGGGGAAAGGTCTAGATGTTTCATTAAATATTTATCACTTTTTTGGGGGAGGGGTGAAGAAACTCTATTTTTCTCCCCTGGGGAATTACCCAGAAGCAATAAAATGCTGTTTTATAACTGAATATCCCAGTTTACCTCTCGTGGAACGAAGCAAAATAAATATAAACTTAAAAAATATGGTCACGGCCCATATATTTTAAAAAGTGTTGTCACCACGGACCAACGCAGCTCAAATATGTTTCTTTCATGTTTAATTGTATGGCGTGGATAGATCTTTTTCCCCCACTATAAGTCTCCTTTCTCTACTAAGTGTCCGATTTCTGCTGTACTGTGTGGTTAGAAAAAGAGGAGTGGTAATGGAATCTTCCGTCTTATTTCAAAGTAAGATGTTGTCAAAATTTAAGAATAGTTTTTAAAAATGAATTCCTTTTCCCCCTCCCCCACTTGGCTTTTCAAATTTTTCTTCAGTGGCTTTACTTTTGTTTGTTTTCAGGTTTTACTTTCCCGTGGAATTTATACGTGCCTTCTCTGTGCAGAATTTACCCTGGTTTAAAATCCTTCTCCCTACATATTGAAGTATTACAAAGGAAATGGTATGAGGTCTGGGATTTGCTTCAAAACAATCCAGTGGGGTGAGGTGATGGAGGGAAATGGGTGCGGGTGCAGGTGAAACCAGCTGGGGTGTGAGCTAATCATTTTTGAAGCTGTATGTCGGGCACAGGGAGCTTTATTACATTATTCTGTTTTAGAATACGTTTGAAATTTTCCGTAAAAAAATGTTCTCCTCAGTTCTCTCCAGGATTCACTCTTCTCATTTACTGGACTCTGGCTTGTCGATCACATTTTTTTCCTTCTAGACCCCAAACGTTTATTCTGCTCAGTTCACCATCTCTGACAATGGCATTTTTGGAGTGCTGTCTGCAGATATCTCAACCTGCAGGGTCACTGCTTATCTCCCTCGGTGTCTGTGTGTTCTTACTGTAACTTCCATCAGGGCAAGTGTGGCCCCACCAAGAGCACAGGCTCAGGGGAACAAGGATGCGCTCTGTGAATCAAAGCTTTCTCCTTTCGGGTCCAGTTCTGCTTCCTTCTCTTCCCTCTTTTCCCCTTCTCTGGGTCTCCCTTCACTATTTCTTCTTCCCATCCTTTCTCTTTTCTTCCTTTCTTTCAGTACCAGGTCAGCTCCATGTCCGATATCATGTGTGGGAAAGCTGTCCTATTCCTCTGCCCAAATCCAAGCTCCTCTGGGAAGGTGCTCCAGAGCTCCCATGGCTGTGGGGCGTCCACCTGCTCTGCTCGAAAGAACCTACTCAGACACGTAACACACTGAAACAGGTGTCTAGAGATGGCCCCCATTTGACGTGGGGCAGAGGAACTCCAAAGGAAAAAACTCTGACCTCGATCTAAAATTGGGGATTAGATACGTTCAGACAAGACTGACAGGGTGTGTCGGATGGGTGTGGGGGGGCATTAGCAACTGATGTCAGGATGCAGGGATGGACTGTAACTTTGGAACGTCTTTCCACTTGACCAGCTTCTTCAGAATAGAATAAAACCCCCCTTCTGTCTTCTTTACACCAGACTAGGATGAATAATTAATAAAATAAGAGATATACAATAGTATCAGAATTCCAAATTACTTCAATAGGCAAGAACTGATGACTAGACCCAATAAGGTAAAATATAATATTAACAGTTAGAAATTCCTGCATTTGGGTGAAAAGGAGCAATGGCGGTAGAGTAGTAAAGACCTGACGTTACGCACAGGCAAAAGACCTGGGATTTTTTAAAAAATGTAGTCTAAGCCAATAATGAGATGCCATTACTGAAAAAGCTAACACTGAGATGCCGTGAACTGAAAACGCTAACACACTTGAAAGTACATGATTATATTTACAGTATCCAGTTCGAGGGAGCTAATAGTTTCGTATTATGGGCACCGCATCTTAAGAGCGATATTAGCAACTTTGGGAAACTGCAGAGGCATGTGAGTGAGATGTAAAGGAGTCCAGCAGTGATAATTATAAGAAATCATGAAAGAAAGCGGGGATATTTCCCCCAAAGAGAAACAGGAGAATCGATGGAAGATGCTCATGGAGGGCAGAATGCTGGTGGGTTGGCAGAAGCTGGGGGGAGGTTTCTGACATAATGGAGGGTACTCGGTCCTGCCTGGATCTCCCACCGCATGTCGCTGTAGAACCCGGAGACAATGTGCAGAGCAGCGACTCTGGGACTCTGAAGGAGGTAATAGAAGGTGGGTTGCCAGACACCAGAATTCAAAGCACTACTGAACTGGCAGCAAGATTAACACCCATTCCCTCCAGTTCTCTCATTGTTGGGTGTAGCTACAGGAAAGCTACCTCCAGCTTTCTAAATGGAGGACAAAAGGGGAGGCGCCAGGAAACTGGGAGGTACTCACAAGGGCACAAAGAAAGAGGAGTTTGGGAAAGCAACCTTGTAAAGTTGCTTATGAAATCCTGGGCGCACCTCAAAGTTATGCATGGATGAATCTGGTTCTAATCAGCACGTAAAGGACTTCGAGAACTGAATGAACAGATAGGCCACCATCCAGGTCACAGAGTAGTCACTGTACAGCATGTACGCAGGGCAGATCCAAATAACACTGCCAAGGCTTTGAAAATGCAAACACAAAGCAAAGATGGCAGGTGGGACCTTGCAGCCTGAACCCATGCCGACTGACTTGATTGCTCGTGTCCATTTACTGAAACAAGACCCAGAGTCTTACAACGTAAGAGTCAAAATGTCTAGGATACAACTCAAAATTACTTGGCATAAAAGGGATTTGAAAAATCTCAACTTTTGGGGCACCTGGGTGGCTCAGTCAGTGAAACAGCTGCCTTTGGCTCAGGTCGTGATCCCAGGGTCCTGAGATCAAGCCCCATGTCAGGCTCCCCGCTCAGCGGGGAGCCTGCTTCTCCCTCTGCTGCTCCCCCTGCTTGTGCTCGCACTCTCTCTGTCTATAAATAAATATAAATATAAATAAAATCTTAAAAAAAAAAAAGAAAAATCTCAACTTTTGTGGCAAAAGGCAATCAACAGACACTGATGAGATGACACAGATGTTGGAATTATATGACAAAGGTATCAGAGAAACTCTTATGAAAATGTTCCCAAAAGCAAATTGTGAACGTACTTGAAATGGAAAGCTAAAATGGAAAAATATAACTGAAATTAAAAAAAAAAAATCACCAAATGGGCTTTTACGTTCGTTTTAAAGATAATTTATTTAGTTGTAAATGCATATAATTTATTTTTTTAAGAATGGGTTTAACGGTTTTAAAAACCTGTTTGCAAATTCTTAAAAATTAACAATCAGCTCTTAGGAGCTGGCACAAGGCAGCTTACAACACAACTGACATCCACCATGAACAGTCTGTTTCAGTAAAATACCCCGTGCTGAGAATTTCTTCTGGAAGTAGGTATTGTAGACAACAAGTGAGAGATGAATACGCATTTCTACCCGTAGTTGACTTGTGGTCCAGGGGATAGACTTTGGGAAATGCTCGTCTAAACAGTTTACCGCCAGGATGCTCTTACTGTTCGGACCACATTCTAATCTCTCCTGCCGTATTGTTACCTGTGCTTTTAACAACCACTTTAATTCCAGGCTTTTAATCGTTTTGTTGTCTTTGCCCTCTTTCTATACCTCTCCTCTCTTGGCATAAAGCAAGCCCTTGTTACTTTTTCGTCTTCACAGACAGTAGCCAAGTTTAAAATCTGGACTTCCTGGGTAAAAATCTTGGAAAGGCTGTACTTTCTTCCTTAGTCAGCTGAAAGAGGCTTTTCCCATTGCTCTCCCCCAGATTTAATAATACTTACACATACGCCCTCAAAACTGTCTCTCACAATATCCATAGTCTTTGCAGCTATTAAATCACGGAAAAGATGGAGACTATCTTGTAAGCTTGGCAACGCAAACTTCTGGGATAATGTTAGACATCAGTTCCCTATTTGGTGGCCTCCGATCTCCATCTGTGTTGACCTTCCCCCCACCGTTTAATTGCTAGGGCCCCATACCCACGTTAACAAGAGTGGGAAGAGCCAAAGAGTTAGAAATGATGTGATTTCCCCCCTTCATTCTCAGATGGACAATAGATCACAGATACGCTATCATCGGTGTCCCTGGATCTCATTTGGGAAACATGACTTTTTATTACTTTAGAATATGTTTATGTCAATGAATATCATCCCTGAACTAGAGGAATTTGACTCAATAGCTAATTTCTCTTAATTTGCACACAGCTGTTTCACCTGTGTTGACAATTTTCCCGAAGAAAAATGTTGCCCCTTGTGGAGTTAGAGCCTCTTTCAATTTTGCCAGCATTTCAGAAATAAATGGTGTGCTAGTGCAAAGCTGCTTTTCAGTGACCCGTATGCTTGCCAAGGCTGCAAGAACTCCCACTACATCATGGATGTTCACGTGAACTCTTAAGGCAAATGGTGTCTGAGGTTTAAGGCTGGCTGCAGAGAAAGATGAATGAAGGAGGCAACAGGTTTAAAAAACTAAAAATATGCCTGTCCCTCTTTGGGAAACCAATGTTTAAACTTAAAATGGTTGAACTAATTAAATTCAAAGCAGAAGCTGACCACCACGAGATGCCATCTCTCCATCTCCTTTATGGGCACTTTAAAGTTGTAATTTAAACATTAGCAAATTGGTTTTTAAGGCAGATTTATTAACCCCCTTGTGGACTGCCAAAATTAGGCTGTTGGTTTGTTTCCTGCCTGCTTATTCAAGAGAACGAAATTGTCTATACACACAGGGTAATTGGGCTGCGATTCATAATCACTGTCTCTTCCTTATAAATAGCAATACACTTTCTTTAGACATTCTAGGTGTTTCAGAATATGTAGATTTATTTACTTTTTAAATTACTACTTCCAAAATTTATGGTCTCATCAGTGGGGTGAATAAATTCAAGCTGAGTGTTATTTATTTTTGCCTCTTTTGTTGGTAAGATAGAGCTTGCTGGGCAAGCAAGTCAATAAGTGAATTAATGAATGGTATTGAGCAAACGCGTGGAGCGACCATCTTTACCGCTAAGCACCGAGGTCGACATTTCTTTCAGGCAGTAATAGACTCGCTGTTAGTAGATAAAAACCATTTTTTTCAAGGAAAATAATCAGCTTAAAATTGAAGATTTCTCTTTCCCTGCCCACGCCCCCCAAAATGATTTTGGATTTGGTCCACTTTAGTCCCATTCTTCAGGCTCTGATTAGAAAAGTAGGACAAACCTCATTCCAAGTGGGAATTTGGGGGTTGCTATCTTTCTCTACACTTTACAAAATTCCTGGCTGGCTCAGTTGGTAGAGCAAGTGGACACTTGATCCCTGGGTCATGAGTTCGAGCCCCACATTGGGTGTAGAGATTACTTAAAAAAATGAAATCTTTAAAAAAATTTCAAAATCAGCAGAAGTAATATTGTCTTCAAGGGAGTGAAAATTGGTTCTTTGGTTGGGGTGGGGAGAGATTGTGAAAAAAATCTTCCTCTTTTTACATATAAGTCAAAGATATATACATTTAGTCCATAAACACTGTATCTGTGGTATGAAATTTCATGGGTATTGATCAGGAAAAAAAGGTCTACAAAGGCACCTTAGAGGGGTGATAATGAAAAGAATTTGAGAAACACTGTTCCAAGATGTCGCATTTTTGATAACTTGCTATGATAACACTAATCATAGCTCAAAATCTACGACCCCGTTTAGTCCTAAAGAGATCCTCGGGGATAGGGAGCCTGGGTGGCTCAGTCAGTTAAGCATTGGACTCTTGGTTTCAGCTTAGGTCATGATCTTGGGGTCATGAGATCGAGTCCTGCGTTGAGCCCCAAGTGGGGCTCTGCACTCAGCTTGGATGGAGTCAGCTAGAGAGTCTCTCTCCCTCTCCTTCTGCCAGTCTCCCTCCTCCTGTTTGTGCACTCACATGTGTATGCTCTCTCTCTCTCACAAATAAATAAGTAAATGAAAAATCTTTAAGAGATCCTCTAGGCTAGACACGGTAGAAATTATAGATGTATCAGCTGTTGTAATTGCCAATCTTGATGGGCAAAATATAACTTTTTATTTCAACTAGCATCAGTGTCGTTAGTAGTTTACAAATATATATCACTCCTGTTATTATTAATTCACATTAATATATTAGCTATGCAAAGAATGTTTACCCCCACTGAAATGAATACAGTGAATATAATCTTTGTAAAAAGAAAGAAAGGTAAATCCTGCCCCATTTATTTTAGGCAATATTTGGTCTAACACAATAATAGATATATAATTTGTTATCAGTTAAAAATGACGTCTTCTTTATTATAAAAATATCATGGCGAAATATATTATTAAAGCTTCTGGTTTTATTGCTGCTGTTATTGTTAAGAATTAAGGATAATCTTCCCTTTCATGGTTAGAGAATTATATCCCCTTTTAATCCGTGGTATCAACATTTGTCCAAAAGCAATTCTGTTTTTGAGAGAGGATTGTCCAGGCAAGGCATAAGGAAAACAGAAAATTCTATTAAAAAGAAACATGAATCTGAGCTGTATATTTAAGACAAAGAAAATAGCACTTTCCAAGGTAAATGAAAAAGAGTTCATCTTATTTTTCTCAGAAAGGGAAGGTTTGAAAGCAAACCCGTTTATGATCTCAAAGCCATGAAAGGATTGATAAAATAGTGATAGATCTGGTGTATATTTTATAGTAGCATGGAATTTGAAAAATAGGAACTCCTACAATATTATTTCATCCAAAGCATAATAAATACAGGGAGCAAGGTCACTGGAGTTGATGATTTAAATAAATACTGTAGTTCAAGAGACATGTAACGTTGTGCGGAAAAGTTGAAAAATGGCATTCTGCTCGGTGTTTTAAACACACTCCTCTGTCATGATTAACAAGAAGATAAACCAAGTAAGGCCAGCTTTGCATTTTTCTTTTGGGTCAAGGAAGTCAGTGAGATATAATTTCATGTCCTACTTTGAAAATTTGGGACTTAGTGTTATCATGATTTAGACCATGTTTTTGATGGATTATACTGGGAAGAAAAGTTGCCGCATTGCTCAGCCCATTCAATTCCTTAGGAAAGTAACGAGATCGTTTCTCACGCCTCACATGCAGTGCTCGATGGGGAAAGGAAATGTTCTGAGCACAAAGGTGGGCGTGAGGAGCTGGGTTTTAAGGAGTCAGTAGCATTCATCTTGCAAGTAGGTAGAGAGGAGACACTGAGCCAGCTTGTTAAAATACTAAATCACACTACGAACTTCTCTCGGGGAGGGGCTGTGTTTTTCTTAATCCGAAGGGGCATCAGAAAAGAAGACAAGATTCTAAATAGAGGTCGGAGCGAAGGAACTTCACATTTTCAGCAGGATCCGAGTCATTCCAGAGGACTGCAGACGATGCCCAAAACCTTTAACCGTGCCTCAGTTTCTGTTTCTTTCAGATAAGAAATGCTTTACTATCTTTTTCTTCACATGATGATTGATCCAGAAGGATTTGGCAAATTCGTATCTTTTAGACTTGTTCCCTTGTCGATGAATGGGGATACCAGTATCTACGTTTACATACAAAACCGTGAAGGAAGTACTAGGCACTTAGTAGGTGCTCATTTCGCAGTAATTCTGTCTCAGCGCTCAACGGAACCCGAAGGTTGCCGTGGGAGGACAGAGCAGAGACTGCCCCTACCAACACGATTTGGCTGGTTGTTCCAGGGAAATTTATCCAGGAAAGAAAATTAACTTCACCCTTTGTGATCGATTTCTTGCGAATAGTCTGCTCACCTGGGCACAGCACTGGCTTATTAAAGCAACAGCTTACTTATCAAGACTCATTTCGAGACACTCCTTTCACTGCGTCCACTGGTCCTAGTGGAACTTGTATGTCACCCAGGTTTCAGGGGCTCACCTTGAAGACCAGCCTCAAAGGGCTCGAGTCCAGGGCGCAGAGCCGTGTAAAAGTTTCCGTCTGCCCTCTGAGCCCTCTGAGCCTATCTGTCGCTCTCACTGCGGTGAGCTCGGATAAACTCTCCGCTGTTTAATTAACAGTTTAGCGACTGGTGGTATTTCAGAGACTTCCACAATCATCATTACATAATGCATTCTGATCGCTTCACTTTCTGCTTCGTTTGTGCTGCTGAGTCCTGGCCGCCGAGGTAGGCTTGATTCCACTCGCTCAGCTACTCGTCTGGCGTTAAGCTGGGTTTCTAGGCGAGGAGAGATAGCCAGCAGCTCAGGGAGTGCACTGCATTTTTTTTTTTTAATAGAGACAGCCAGCAAGAGAGGGAACACAAGCAGGGGGAGTGGGAGAGGAAGAAGCAGGCTCATAGCGGAAGAGCCTGATGTGGGGCTCGATCCCATAACGCCGGGATCACGCCCTGAGCCGAAGGCAGACGCCCAACCACTGTGCCACCCAGGCGCCCCAGGAGTGCACTGCATTTTAAGTTGCCTCGTGTTTGCTTCCCACTGTCTGAAACCCTTATGGAGCATCCTGAAATGCCTAACTCACTCGGCTGCTGGGGACCACAGCCTGGCTCATAATCCCTTTCCACTCAAGCACCCCCTGTTTGCTAAGTATTCCACAACACCTGCTTAGTGTTGTTCCTGGAAAAAAAATAAGAAGCCGCTCCAGCTAGCTACTCTGCTCCAAGATGGAAGCAAAGTTAATGGGTAACAGGTGCCAAGTCGGGGATGACACTGTGGTGGGCCCGTTGTTCTGACCCTCAGGTTCATACCTGCGTTTGGGGGAAGAGCAGTTAAATCTTCGATTCTCATTCCTGAGGGTCAGGATCCTGTTGTTAGCTGTCAGCCTGGCTTCACGAAAACATTATTCCCTAAGCTGAGTTTTCCGTCAAACAGAATATTAAATCAAGCCAAATTATCCCCATCTGGCTTTTGGCAGCCCAGTAGGTTAGGAGAGGAAGAAAACTTGTCTCCTGTCTTCTCCAAGAGCTGTAGAGCTGGCATGTGTTTAAGTGTTTGTAAATTCATATTTTCACGCAGCATAGACAAATGGGATTTTAAATTTGAAGTTCCATAGCGACTGTATAGTATGGTCATTCTCAGGTTAGGTGCCCTGGTTATCTAAGGGAAGGGTTGCCAGATGTAGCAAATGAAATTACAGGAAGCACAGTTAAATTAGAATTTCAGATGAACAACGAATAATTTTTTTAATATAAGTAGGTCCCAAATATAGCATGGGGTATACTTATACCAAAGAATTATCTGTTGTTTATCCGAAATTCAAATTTAACCGAATGTCTTATATTTTCTCTGGCAACCCTTCTGGGGGTTCATGAAAATGTGCTTGAACTAAGAGTCAGATTTCCTTGCTTGTAGTTCTAGAGTCTTCTGAGCATGCTATACGCATGCTTATGCTTCTTAAATTGATTTATTGAGTTACTTATGTGACATGGAGCGGTATCTGATTAGTGAGAAACTACACAAAAAATATTGCCATGCAGAAGCAGAAGTTTACTGTGGGAAAGAAAAAGGGTCTTTGGCATTCAGGCTTCAGGGAGGGAAATGGAGAAGTGCCTTGCACAGATCTTAAGTGTAGTGGTTGAAAATAATATTCAGCTGTCACAACTCGGTTTAAAAATGTGTCTTTCTATCATTCTTGCCAGGCTCATGCCCTGTGAAACTCAGTCAGGGAGTATATTCTATGACAGCGGGCTGATTGTGGCCAGATGTTAATCTGGCTGTTCACTCCATTTTATTGTCGTTATATTATCTTTATATGCTGAACAATAACATGTAATGAAACTCCTAATACACAGTAGTCAAAATCATCATATTATCATATAAAGGTCTGGGAGGCCCATGTTCATCTTGAAAATATGTTTCAATACCTCCCACCCCTTTCTAAAATCAATTCATTTATCTCAGTATCTTATAACTGAGAGCGCTACATTCACACTCTGAAAAAAAGTTCCCAACTTCTGGGGAAAATATGTTGGTTATTGTTTTCATTATCGTACATCATGTTCATATTATGATGGGAAAGAGCCCTCTTCCCCCAGAAAGGAAAAATTTCCTGAGTATGTGGAAACACATCAAATACAACAGCGCCCTCCACTGGTGACTACAAGGAAATGTGTGCTTTTGTGACGTTGACAGGAAGATCAGGCCAGCCTGAAGAGGTCTTTCTAATTAGGGGCAATCTTGTCACTGTTTGAAGTGCGGGCGTTAGGGTATCAGAACCTAAGTAAGTGATGGGCATTGGGCCGTTTGTTTTTTGTTTTTAAATAGCAAGAACGGTGTAAAGAAATGTCCACTGGCTCTAGGTGCAAATAGGAACAGAGCTCTAAATCATCTATAGTGAGGATTTCACTCTGATGTCTTTGCAAAGCATGTAAGACCCTTTACTGTGATTATATTTTTCCTCTCCTTTGCATTGGAATAGATTCTGACAGACAAAAGAAAGTTAAAGTCAGATGCAGTTCTCAAAAGACTGAAGAACAAGCTGGATTTGTGTGCTGACCCTGTAACCACAGGCTTTGTGAATTTCTGTTTGCTTTGGAGCCGAGGGACGGATCCAGCACCTTAATGTCAAGTGCTTCTTGTCGCAGCCCACCTGGAAGGGTGGAGGTGTCCGTTCTCCAGTGCAAGCACCCTGTGAGCCATGCCTTCTACCCACATGACTAGCGCTCTGGCCCATCTCTCATCTCAGCCTAGAACTCTCACGTCGTCTTTGATGTCCTGGTGTTAGAGGTGTGGGGACCCGTGAAGGGCATCTAGTTCACCTCTTTGTTTTATACTTTGTGAGTCTTAGGTGACCTGTCTAAAGCCACTGAATCATCTATATTTAAATATTTTATTTCAACCAGTTGCAGTGTTGCTGTGTTGCTAATGACTTACTCTGACTTTAAACTTCTCTGTTTTGGGGGCAGAATTAATTTTCAGAGATGTGAAACAAGGACCAGTTGTCGCAGAGGCACTTAGGAGGTGGCTAAGGCCACTGACACACTTGGCATGATGCTTTTAGGGACGGCTCTATTCGTGGAAATGCATGAGGTTGCACCCCAAACAGATGAAAGGTTAGTTTTGGTCTGTTGGTGAATTATTCTTCCATAACACTGGTATGTGAAGTGGGAGGTAAACCATTATACTCAAGGCAGGTCTAGAACAAGTTTAGAGTTCTTCACTGGCTCTCATAGGTACTATTGAATCAAAGTAACTTCATGGCCAAGTTAATATGCTTAATAAAATGGAACCATGTTTTAGTGTAATTTAACAATGAGAGAGATAGGCTATCTCAGATACTTTATTTTTCTTTCATAGACCAGAGAACTCGACTAAACCTGTGAATTTAGTTCTTTTGAGGCTCTTACATCATTTTGAGTCTCAGGTGTATAAAATTGAAGAATATGAAAAAAAAGTCCCCCCCCCAAACAGAAAACAAACTTGAGTTGACACTCTTTATAAGGTAAAGGGTCCTTAAGGCATCTTCGTAATTTCACCCATGCTGTCAAACATTTTAAATAAATTATGGTAAATAGAGGTAAAGAAACTAATTGCGTATGGAAGATAGTCTCTCAGAAATCTAGTCAGGAACCTAGTTGGAAATTAGTTGCAAAACCGTATTGTTGGGTTTATTTTGTCGCTATTGTTACTGTGAAGTGTAGCCACAGGGCAATTTAGCCTCTGGTTTTCTAAAAGGTGCCGCATAGACTTCTTCTGTGACCAATTTCCATAAAGCCCGTTTAGCAGTTCAAACTTTATTAAGATTCTTGACAAAAACAGCTGCTAGAATTGCAAAGGAATGTAATAAAAAACATAGGGTCAGAAACAACTAGAGTCTATAAAAGCGATATCCACAGTGGCCTAGCCCCCTTGGGGGTGCAAACTGATCACCGTCTGCCTGTACCATGGGGACCCCCGAATGGGCAGACAGCAGGACACCCAGGCTCAACACCAGCTCTGCGACTCGAGGCTGCCTGCCATCACCCGGCTGATAACCTAGTTAAGGTCTGGGCAAGATGCCAACCAAAGACTAGCATAAGCAGGGGGAGGCATGGTAGTTTTAAAGGGTGAGGAAGCACTGGAGCAAATTCATTTTATGTTGGTTTTATTATGCAGTAAAAAATCTCCAACACATACTCATTTACTAAAAAGAAAACAATAAATGTTCAGTTGACTGTAGTTTCCACATTAGCATGAAGGGACACAAATGGGAGTTAGCCAAAGACTCCGCGATGCATTTGGAAATCTTAGGGAAAAATTCTGGTTTGAGTAGAAATATGCAGGAGAAATTAGTGTTGACAATCCACTGTGGTGAAGCTTCTTTGATGTGTGGGAGAATCTTTGATACATATGGCATATGCTATACTAATATGACATCTAGATATTTCAGGGGAAATGGGAGCATAACTGATATTGCTTTCCATATAAAAATATAATATCCAGAAAATGGAAAATTAGAAAATGGAGTTATTTTTGTGGGGTTTTTTAAAGATTTTATTTATTTATTTAGAGTGTGAGCAGGGGGAGGGGCAAAGGGAAAGGGAGAGAGAGAATCTCCAGCAGACTCCCTGCTGAGCATGGAGCCCGACGTTGGACTCAATCTCACGACCCTGAGAACATGACCTGAGCCAAAATCAAGAGTCGGACACTCAACTGACTGAGCCACCAGGTGCCTCTATTTTTGTAGTTCTGACTGAAATTACAAATGACAACATTTGAAGAGGCTTGTGTGTTAACGGTGGAGCGTGAATGAAAAGCTCTCTACCTCGGCGTTGCCCGCCAGCAGCCACCCCAGCCTCTCAACACACACGGAGGGAGGGAGGGGGTCCTTTCTGAGTCTCTTGGAGCCCAGAGTCCAGGCGATAGTCTCCAAAGTAGGACATGGGAACAGCATGATCATGAGTGGTCGGTGGTTACTTATGAACAATCATTTCTGGGGGGCTTGGCAAGTCACTTTCTTCATCTGAAAATTGGGGACACTGACTCCCGGTACCGTCTGAGGCATAAGCCTACTTGGGGAGATGCTAACTTTCCAGGAATATGGAATGGTAGTCATTCAAGCTGTTGCCCAGTTCCAGAGCCCGCTTACATCATATTCTGTGGGACTGCGAGCACGCCCTCCACCGCCTCAATGGGAGTGTTGTCCCCTGGGTCGTTCCTTGTTGTGGCCATTCCGCACCATTCATTTATTCATTCAGAAAGCACGTGAGAGCTTACTATGTACCAGCCACCATGCCAGGCAGTGGGCAAAGGCTTCATGGTTCAAAGAGAGACAGGCAAGGATAGCTCAAGCTCTTGGTACAGCTGGGAACACAGAGCAGGGCCGACCAACCCAGATTTGGAGGGTCTTGAAAGGGTTCAAAGATGAGGCAACAGTGGACTGAGACCTAGACGCAAAGCAGGAGTTAGCCACAGGGGAAGGATGCAGAGGGTGATTCCAGGCTGAGAAATCTCTTAAACAGTCCTGAGGCGTAGCAGTACCCGGTCAGAGAGAAGCCGTTGGGGTGGTGTGGCTGGAGAGTGGGCTGGATGAGGGAGAGAAGCAGGGGAGGCAGGGGCTGAAGGTTTGGACGTGGCATGGCCCGCTTGATCAGGGTAAGGTGGCATACTCTTTCAAAGGGGGGCTTCTGGTTTGTTCCCTGCTCAGCCTGCATTGCCCAAGGAGGAGGACCAGGGCCTTGCCCTTCTCCAATATCACTTTTGGGTGGTGGTGTCTGCTCTCCCCCACACTTGCTGCATCTCGTTTAAGGACAAGTGAGTGGCTCTGTCTTCTGCAGCCACGTCTTTGGCAGATGTCGGCATGGCTGGGGAGTTGCAACATTTTTTGGTGTGTGTGTGTGATTTATTTTTTTGCACTTTTATTTAGATAAAATTCACATACCATTCTACTCACCCATGTAAGGGTACAATTCAATGCTTTTGGGTATATTATTAATTTTTAAAATTGTGGTAAAATAAATAGATAGGACATGAAATTTACCGTTTTAACCATTTTTAAGTGTACAATTCAGTAACATTCATGATGTTCACAATGTTGTGCAGCCATTACCGTCTCTATTTCCAAAACTTTTTCATCATCTCAAGCAGAAATGCCGCTGAAAAACAGAAACTTCCACGGAAGTTATGAAAGCAATGACTCCCCACTCCCCCTCCTCAGGCCCTGGTAACCTCTAATTTATTTCCATATTTTTGAATTTGCCCATTTTAGATATTTCATGTAAGTGGGATCATACAATACTTGTTCTTTCATGTCTGGCTTGTTTCACTTAATGTTTTCAAGGTTTATCCATACTGCAGGGAGTGTGAGAATTTCCTTCCTTTTTGTGGCCGCATAATATTCTTTTGTTACGTATACACCACATTCTGTTTATGCATTCGCCTGTCGATGGACACTTGGCTTGTTTGCACTTGGGGGGCTCTTGGGAAGAAAGCCGCTATGAATATTGATGTGCAAATATTTGTTCGAGTCTCTGCTTTCAGTTCTTTGGGGTCTATTCCTAATCGTGGAATTGCTGGGCCACATGGTAATTTATGGGTAGCGTCTTGAGGAACCACCAAAATGTTTTCCATAACTGTTTTCTATTCCCACCAGGGATGTCAGGGAGCCCTAACCCCTCCACCTCCTTGCCAATACTTATTCTCTGTTTTTAAAGAAATTATTACTAAAGCCATCCTGAGGGCTGTGAAGTGGTATCTTGTTGTGGTTTTGGTTTGTATTTCCCTAATAGCTGATGAGGTCAAGCATCTTTTCATGTGCTTGTTGGCCATTTGTATATCTTCTTTGGAGAAATAACTGTTCAAGCCTTTTGCCCATTTTTAAGTTGAATTGTTTGTCTTTTTTATGTTAAGTTGTAGGAGTTCTTTATATATACTGGACATTAAACTCTTGTACCTAGGTGATTTCCAGATATTTTCTCACATTCTGTAGGTTGTCTTTTCACTTTCTTAATCATGTCCTTTGATGACTTTCACTGTTTCAAAGCAGATAAAAGGACTCTCTTCCTTCTTCCCACCCTCTCTCTGTGCTGCCTCTTTGCTCTATGAAGGCTCACAGTCAAGCCAGTCAAGCCAGTCAAGCCAGCGTCACAGGGGAAGGGACCCACAGAGACCTCCTCAATCTGGTTTTCTCAAAGAGGCCCTTTCTTTCCAGAGGGTATCACCCTGTAGAATAAAACATTCCTCATGGTGAATTGATCACTTCCCATTTACGGAGGCCACTTTTCAAAGTAAATATTCCAATCATGTCCTCACTCCTGGGCAAAGTCCTAAGCCCTGCTTAGTAGCATCTGCTTTCAGCATCGCATGTGTCAGGCTGCCCACATTCCAGGGCAAAAACACCACCCATGCAATCACAGAGAAAGGTTGCTTTTAAAACCTTCATCTCTCTACTTCTTCATAATGGGGAAGAGATGTGCATGAGTGTTTTGAATTAAGTCAGGGTGTGGGAACCTAGTCCTGCAATAAAATGACAGGAACCTCAAAGCTGGGGTCATTGCGAAGGAGGCTGTTCATGTTTTCCATCTGAGTCCAAGACTGAACTTGGCATTCTGCAGAGAGTAGTCAAGTTTCATGAACAGGGTCGGGGCCACTCCAACTCCCTGAGCCCTTTCTCAGCCTGGTTCGTGCCCACACCTGCCACCAGCCCTCTCCATCAGCTACAACTCAATAGTTTCAGAGGGTGGCAAGAAAAGATTGGTTCCTTCAGGACTGTGCCAGTGAAATTTGGCCAAGTTTTTCTGCTTTTTAAAGAAAATTTTGTATTATGGAAAATTCTAGGAATATGCAAAAGAAAACCTCCAGGTACCCATCATCCAGCTTCAATAATTATCAAAGTGTGGCTAGTCTTCTTTCAATTTTACTCCCACCCACGGTTTGCTGCCCAGCACCATTCTGAAGCAAATTCCAGGCTTCATATAATTTCATTCATAAAGGTTTCAGATCATACTTCTAAAAGATAAGCACTCATAAATTTATTATCACATATGTCAACAATGTTAAGAGCGATCCTTATTATCATCTGATAACCAGTCCTTGCTCACATTTTTAATTGTGTCATCAATGTTTTTAAATTATTCTACTATTAGTTTGTTTAAATCATGGATCCAAAGAAGTTTCACACATGGCATTTTGTTGAGATGTTTCTTTTAATCTATGGGTTCCCCCCATCTCTCTCTCTCTCTCTCTTTCCCCCTCTAGAGATGTATTTGTTGAAGAAACTGAGTTTCTCCAAACTGTTCTATAGAGTTTCCCATTGCCTCAATTTTGTTAATTGCATCACAAGAGTTAATATATTTCTCTGTTAAATTGGTGGCCGAATCAGCCAGTGCTTTTGTAAGTGGAAAGATGTCTGAAAGCTCAAACCCAGAGGTGTAAGTACACTGGGCTTTAAATGAACCATGTTTGGTCCTGTGGAAGAAGCAGCATGTGGAATGTTCTGGAAAGGTGTGCCTCATTGCAGTGGAGGCTTTGGAAGTTGGTCTTCAGGAGATGTTTGAGAGTGGTGGTTCTCAGAGAAGAATGTTGGAATTAGGGGGATGGGGGAAATTCAGATGGGACATTCACTTTGTAGCATTTGAAGTTTTTATAATGAGAATATATTTAAGTATTATTTGTGAAGCACAAAAATTAGTATAAAAATAAAGAAGGGGAAAAATGAAGACGGTCTATCAGACAGCTTGGCAAACACTAGATGTACCTGGGCTGGAGACGGGAATTTGATCATAAGACACAGTAAGAGAAATGGAGAGGCCCTAAGCAATAGAAAAAAACAAACATAAGTTTTCTCCATTAGCTTCCACTTCTTCCTCGGGCTAGAGGGACAGCAGGGAGGAGGACCTGGGCATTCTTTGGTCCTTCCCTTCTCGCCAGATCTGTGGGCATGCCATTCCCTGAGCAAGTATTTTAATCCTCTACCTCACTCCTTGTGCTTTCGTAGGATCCAGCGTCCCCATCTCACACCAGAGATTAGATGCAATTGCAAAGATAAGACATAGGAGTGACATAGAGATGAAAAATCATCAGCTCTGTTGGAAAATGCAGCTCTGACCAGGAGCCACGAGACTTTAAAAATAAATAACCCTTGAAATAACTTAATTTCCCCACCAGCCTCAACCACAGCTCCCCACCTGCCACTGGATGGAAACTACAGAGCAGGACACCACCAACCTGATCTGAAGCTGGAGAACCCAGAAGAGGCAGAGGTTGTCTTGCCCCTACGTCCTCCTCCCAAATGAACCAGTTATATGAATATCACCATAATATACCCATTATTTGGGGAGAAGAGAGTAAGAGATGGAGGGAAACTGAGTCTTCCCATATTTTTCTCTCTAGTGAAGTGTGTGGAAATCCACACCTGCTAGGAAAACCTAAGGAGTCGAGAATACATGTTCCCTTCAAATGTAGCTTCTATACTTCATTCCTATGACTCAAAGGAGAAACAAAGTCTTTTAAATGCCTCCTCCCAACCACCACACTACACTACACTACGGTTACCTGGGGGCAACTTAGAAGTGCGTGGTCTGTGCCATGTTCAGACACTGCCCTTCGGGTATTGAGATCTGGTGGGGGACCTCAAGGTGAATAACGTAAGCGTACATGAGAGCCTGTGTGCGCCTCAATAATGACGTACTCAAGAAGCACACTGGAAGCTAGTAGAAAACCCCGAATCTGGATGTTCTGATCTGAATTAAATGCCCTATTTCTAAGGCAAGTTGTCTCCGAATGGAAGACCACTACTGCTCTGCTGCATCAGGATAATGAGATATTAAATCTATAGCTGTGTAATCTGGATCTACCCAGACCCCATTGCACATTCTGGTCATTAACTATCCAAGGTGTAGCTTCCCCACATGTCCACTGTAGGTTGTGGGGGATGAGGGCTCTAAGCCTGAGAACTTAGAGGCGCCCAGAGGACCTGCTGGCATATTATGTCACCTCATCAGGACACCAGGCGCTCGATTTTTAGATGAGGAAAATACAGTCTGGTCACATGGTTGTAGCTGAGGCGCCTACCATGCCTTTCTTCAGATCGAGTGTGAGTGGTGATCCGTCAGAAATTGAAATGAAAAATCCCATTTGCTGGGGCGCCTGGGTGGCACAGCGGTTAAGCGTCTGCCTTCGGCTCAGGGCGTGATCCTGGCGTTATGGGATCGAGCCCCACATCAGGCTCCTCTGCTATGAGCCTGCTTCTTCCTCTCCCTCTCCCCCTGCTTGTGTTCCCTCTCTCGCTGGCTGTCAAATAAATAAATAAAATCTTTTTAAAAAAATCCCATTTGCTAAGATTTCCAACATTTTTCAAAGTATTAAAACTATATTTCATAATATTTCAAATACAATTTAAAACAAATCCAAAATATATCTATGTATATCTGTTCATTCATACCTGGGTCCTTTAACCCTTGAATCTGTTACAGGCTTGAAGGTGGGTTAGATTGAACCTAACCATTTTTCTTCAGTGGACATTTCTTTATCACTCCGAAGGCCTTTGTAAGATCTAGCTGTCTACTGCGCCTCCCTCCTATCTTTTAAATTCAATGGACATTTTATTTACTCAATCAGTTGGCGCTTCAGGTCTTTGGTTTTTCACTGTTTGGCATCTTTTGTGTCTTCCAGACCACAAGGGCTCTTAGGTTTCCATCTTTAGACCCTCGAGAGTTTCCAGGTCTGGAGGTCCCATTGTTGGCCATCTCTGAGCCTGAAACTGTACCCCCCTTTTGTCTCCTTAACTGCCATTGCCAGTTAATTTATTCATGTAAATGAAAGAATCTCAAAAGAAAACATACCAACTAAATCAGCAGAGCAGAGAAATAAAGGAGGAGTTTATGATAATGTAATGGTAATATCATTTTGATTGTTCAAAGAATATTTTTTTCCCCAAAGCTATGAACAAAGACTGTTGATTTGTATAGATGGGCAGTACTCTGTTGGAATATTGTTATTTATTTTAATTTTATGATTGCAACTTCTTGGGTTAAGTCATCTCAAGGCACAAGTACAGAGGAATAACAATTAGTTAATTGAAATACGTGACTGGTATAAAATTACCAGTTTAAAAATCAGTAAAACATAAGATCTTTCTTATTTATACAAATTGGGATTGAAAGGTTATGTTGTCTTGGCCAAGGACCCAGTTGCAAAAGTAGAGGGTAATTCAACCTCGGTTAATTCCCCGGTTCAAGCTGTGATGATGGATATCCACTGCACTTATTTTATTTTGACATAGAGTGGTTAACCTAGCACAAATGTTTGATAATAGTGTATGTAGCAGGCCTGGAAATATCTGGGGCTTGTTCACTATCTCAGAATTAACATTTTGCAGTGATAAAAGCCAGAGAAGGAGAGAGAGAAGAAGAAAGAGAAGCAGAAGGAGGAGGAAAAAAAGGAAAAAAAAAAATCCTTGGCATAAATTGTGTATGGGCAGGCAATTTTTATTAAAACAAGACTTGGATCAACTCTGGAAAGCTTGATAAATCCCTGATAAGGTGCCCAGATGTTCTAATGAACTTTCTAGGGGGCTTTGTCATTTCAAGTTTATGTGTTTTGCCCGAGGGCCAAAGACTGGGACATTCTCAGCATCTGCTATTGATTCTTCAAAGAAGCCCCTTCTCACCTCTGGACATTGAGTGCCTGCTGGAGAGGCTGCAAATTGGATCAGCCTGATAGAATCTATAGTCAAGCCTGGAAGCAGTATTCCTGCTCACTTTTCCAGGAATAGTGTTCCAAGAAAGAAAGGATTCTTGGGGTCCTTTCACTGCCTAATGGTGATGGACATGTGTGCAGGGAGAGCACTAGCTGCCTTCTGAAATTTCAAGTCTGTTCCCTGAAGGCCTGAGCAATGGGAAGATTCACTCAAAAACCATTCATCCGTGACCGGCTGATTGATGTCCCCGGCTTTATTTAGAGATAAGTAGAGCAGGGTGTCTGTCCTTGAGGAGGTTATGAGCATGTAGAGATGTATGTAAACTGACAAAAACCATGGCATGCCAGAAACACAATTAGGGCATTGTCTTCCTGAGGACCCCAGATCCTTAGTCTGAAGTTCTTATCATTAGGTTTGATGGTTTCTGACACCTGGGATTTCATTGTCCTTTCTTCTGTGTATATGGACTACAAGATCAACCTAATTCATTTCACTGAAGAAAGATTTGTCATTAGTCAATTGTCCTTATCTGATTGCTCTAAATTTTGTAGAATGTGCAAGTGGGCAGAAGAAAATTACTTAGGTAATATAACTGGATATCAGTCATCTGACCTATGGGAATGATTTTTTAAAAAGCTAGTTCTTAATTGGGAATGGGTTCAAAGTATACCAAAAAAACTTTGTTGTCCTACCCAACAAGCATCAAGTTTCATCATTGAATTTAGAGATACTTTACTCCAAGTGAAGGTATGTGCTGTTTTAAAAAGTTAGATCAGCCTTTATTAAATGTCAACTACAAAAAGGTGTATTTGCAACAGAATTAGTTGGTCTAGCCCATTGTTCTTAATGCTGTATTGCTGTTATGTTAATTTGATGCAGTAATAGGCTGCTAGATCATAAGAAAGCTTTATTCTGAAATGGCAAATCATTTTTATTTCAAAAGCCAACACTAGTTGGTTGGTAAAGGCTGCTTGGAGTCCTGGACTGGGAAGTATTCGGAGATCATGTTGGAATTCAGTGTCAATTTTGATTTCTGTTGTCTGCCATGGTCATGGACATGGCGAAGGGTGGCAAGGTCTCATATTTGTCCATTTCCTTTTGTTGTGGATCAGGAAACATACTCCTAGACTTTGTTGACTAACAAAAAGTCCCAGGGTGAGCTAGTTTCAGAGCTTGGAGTAAAACTTATTTTCATCTGAAATGAAGAGCCAGGCAAAGGACCCAGCAGTTGGCATGATTATACGGGTCAATCAACCCCAGCTGTGAGGGGCACATGGTGGGCTTGAAGAGAGGGGTTATGGCTCCAGTTGAAAGTACTACCTGCTGGAGGCATTATCTTGGAGGTGAATAGGGTCAGGGAGAGCAGAACTTGACCTGAAGTGTGGAGAATGAGGGGAGGGATGTGCTCTGGCATATGGGAGGGGTGAAAGTATTCCTTGCACGAGTGACTGGTGATTAGTCACACTTGGTTCCAACCCGGTTCCAGACCTGGCTTATCTTTAACACCCAGTCTACCTCAAGACAAACAATATAAAAGAGAGAAAACATTTTGGGGTCATTTGGAAATACGTCAAAGCTCGAATGGCAAGGGCAGAAATGAGACTAGAGCCAGGAGAGGGACCTGGGTGCCAGGCCTCCTGAGCGGAGGCCTCTAGGACTCTCTCCCTGGTGCAAAAGTGCTCTTGCTAGATATTCCTTGTCAGGATTTAGAGACTGATGTTTTGTTCTAGAAGTTCTTTATCCTGCAGTATCTCCAGACTAGGTAGTTTGCCTCAAATGTCAAAAAACATTCAAAATTCCAACATCTGAATTGAACTGAAAAGAATTGCATATTTGGGAAGAAGAAAGCATTCCATTGTGGGGTTTTCTACCCTAAGTAGCAAAATTTGAGGTCTAGAAAAAAAAATTGGATTCTAATAGAACAACAGAGCAAACTATGAGAAAAGCAAAGCCCACACCAACACTCACTGAGTCTAAATTGCCGGTTATAATCTGCCTGATCGAAACAATATTCCTGAATTTCATTCTGAATTTTTTTGGAATAAATTTGACATATAACATTGTTTAAGTTTAAGGTGTACAGGGTGTTACTTTGATACACTTATAGATTGTAAGATAATTGCAGACGTAGTGATATTTGTCACACTAAGAACTACAGCACAATATCCTTTCTTCATTCATTATACTGTGCATGGGGTCTCTGTGGCTTCTTCACTACTTGTTGTAAGTTGGTACCCTTGAACATCTCAATCCCTTCAGAACCACCATGTTATTGTTTTGAACTATTTTTTAATTAATTATTTTAATTAATTATGTATAGAGAGAGAGAAGGAGAGAGAGAGAACATGTGAGGGGGGTGGAGGGCCAGAGGGAGAGGGAGAGAGAGAATCCCGGGCAGGATCCACTCTGAATGCGGAGCTCGATGTGCAGGCTCAATCGCACGACCCCAAGATCATGACTTGAGCTGAAATCAAGAGTCGGATGCTTAACCTCCTGAGCCACCCCCATGCCCCTGTTTTGAAATAAACTTTCAAAAAGATATGGAATATGGCTTCTGATATTTCAGTTCACTCCTGTGCAAGCGTGGGGGCTTTCAGGTGTGGATAGCCACCTGCGTTCCGCTAAGCTGTTCCTCTCTGTGACTGAGTTCTTGTTTACATCTTAGTTGCCCTTGTCCACCACCCTGCGCGCCCAAACTTTACCCATCGCTTCAGGCCCTCATCAAAGCCTGTCTCTTGTATGGAGGCTCGCCTCATACCCGCACCTGCTGAAGCCCTCTTCCCGTGTTTTGAACAGCCATCACGTTCGCCCGGCACTTGGTTTTAATGCCGACGACCACTTGTCTAACGTAGTTCTTTTGGCCACAGATCTGCGGAGCGATGAGCAGATTGGACTTAAAGGGCTCATGAGGATTTTTGCTGTCTGATAAACTCCAGTGCCAGGAGACCCAGGTATTTCTGCAGGAGGATCTTCCCCAACTTTTGTGCCCTCGGGACTGGTGATGTTTCCCCTTGCAGGGGAGACTTCAATTTCCTGCAGACCTCTAAAGTCTCCAGGTTCTGGGTGGCTGATATTCTGCAACAGGGGTTTAATTCTGTAAAGTGCTGATACCCCAAACCCAGACTTTCTGGCACTAAACAGCCTGCCTGTTCCCTCATTGACAGAATGCTTTGCCATGGTGGACCTGTAAAAAGGGGGTCCCAAGCATGGAGGGGTCCTTCACTAAACCCATACTGCACGTCTGGCTGTGCCCTGGTTCTGAAACATCTTTCAGTGAGATATCAGGAAGTTCAGGGGGGAACCTCTGCCTTCTCTTCTCTTGTTGACCCTTGGCTGAATCGTGTTTTCTAGTAAAGCCTATTCCTTATCTTGTATTGTGTAACTTCTGTACTTTCCCCTGAAGCTCTGTGCATGACCAGTGGAGACTCAGACAGGATCCCATCTCACACAACGGTGTCTCATCTTCCCTCGTGGGAGCAAAGTAGTTACCTGGATGGAGCCCTAGCTCCTCTCCCATAGTGAGGAATCCGAGGGAAAGAGATGTGAGGAGACTCCAGAAGAGCACAGAATTGCTGTGACAATAATAGCCGTGGCCAGATGAAAGGGAAGAGTCACATAAGAATACTTAGATGGCAAATTCAGAAGATGAGCCCCAGAGCTGAGAGCTGGTCGTGAACCTGTATGACTTAAACAAAGACACAATGTCTCCAGTCTCATCAACATTATGGAAATACAGTTTTTTCCTGCTCACTATGATGCAAAGTTCTTCGGTCCTCTCCATCTGTCTGGCAGGTTGACGCCTTTTCCTACAACATTCTCTCTCCCTTTGGCATCCATTGTTTAATTTTGCCCATACTCTGAACGCTCTGTTTTTCCTTCTCCATTTGCTGCGTTTGACCTCTTCTCCCCTTCCTAGATGGCCCCGTGTGCCTCGCTGTGCTGGCCAGACCCACTCCAGACTGCATTTCATCAACTTTTTGGACTGACCGGTGTAGTGTCTGGATTCCAGCCGGTATTTGCTGAAATTAGTCAAGGAGAAAACAAGGGCATGCTTGATAAGTAGGAAGTGCCATGATAAAGTAATGTTAAAATCCTGTGGTATCTCTAGGTACTCAAGCAACATATGAGGGCAAAGTTACAAATTTGTGAACATTTGCAGAATGATGAGTTGCCCTCAGTATAGGTGTGGCGGCCATGACAATGTGCCTCACAGGCTCCAACTCCAGGTGTGTAACCAGCCAGGGCCTGGCTGCTGGCTCTAAATCTATCCACCTTTGCTCTGAGCCCATGCTTCCACAGGCTGCTCCCAGCCAATGACTGAGCCGTGGGGAGACTGAGGCAGGCCTGTCCCTGGGAGACCCAGGACTGCTCTGATGGGCACCATTGGCCCTAGGACTCCCTGATGGCCTTGTGGAAGCATCCTCAGATTGAGGAGCAGTCCAGGACACTGCCACCAACTTCTGCTTCCTCCTTCCTCAGGCATGGAAGGCACTAGCCTGGCATCGCTCCGAGGGTGCTCCCAGACTTACTTTGCTCTCCTCATTTTTATAGGTGTTTCCCATACAAAGGCTTTGCCAATTCCACCGTTGGACAGGAACTTAAATGGGTGGCCAATGTCTGTAGAGCTACAAGATGAACCAAGTTTGTAAGACAATTAAAAATTCTTTAAACGTGCACCAGAAAAATGGGATAGAAAACAGGTGAAGACATAGGAAAAGCATGTCACAAAATTTTCTTTCAGCCAGCTCAAGCAATTCTACTTTATAAAATCATTGTGGGGTAATCCTTAGGAAATTCAGGTGATCACATGACGACTGTTTATAACTCTGCTCAGATGCTACTGCTGGACAGCCCCTAGGTGTTCTTGGAACTGTTACTGATTATAATAACAGTTTTAGGTTATACGGTGCGAAGGCTGAGTCAGCTGAGAAGAGCGTTGAACTGTTCGAACAGGTGCTGACCATTTGTTCAGTATGGTGTGGAATGGTTCATAGAAATGGGAAGAGGGGAACTCACCTGCCACCTCATGGGTGTGATTTTTCACAGCATCTCCATGAAGCATTTATTATTATCCCCACTTTGCATATATGGAAACTGGAGCTTAGGGTAGTTAACTTACATAGTCAACAGGTAGAATTTGACTCCATGGCTGTTTTGCCTCCACCTCTCTGCGTTCACACCACCAGGGACCTTTGTAATCACCCGCTCTGAGCTGGTGTCTGGGCATTTACCAGGTAGTTTTGGGAGAAGCTCACCAGACGAGATGATGCTCAATTGCCCTGCATTGGACAGACAGAGCCTACGTCCCTTTTCCGCCTTCAGCACCCAGCCCCTCCCTGGCACAGATGAGATCCTCCATAATGTCGCCGAGTTGGAGTGATTTGAGTAGAAAGTTAATGCAGTTTGCTTCTTCATTTTTTCTTCTTTGTTTGGCTGCTGCTTCTGCTGCTGCTGCTTCTTCTTCTTCTTCTTCTTCTTCTTCTTTTGGCTTGATTTTCCTTCAAGCCTTGAATTTGTGGGTCTTTGCTGTTTTCAAAGGGTAGACTAGTCCAGCAACTACATGACTGCCATGCTCTGGGATGGTCTTCCAAAAGCAGGCACATTTGCCAAACTATACGCCCTGTTCTTTGGCTTGGAACTTTATAGTCACTCAGCAAATCAGGTTGTCAGTTCTTGTGGTCTGATCTGTATCCAAATGACCCTAAGAAATCCTGATAGTCCTAAAAATGGTACGATTTATTCTGTTGGGTGAGGTATGTCAATACCTCTTTAAAGTTGACCATTTTGTCCATACCCTAAGAAAGGTTGTTTTAAAAATGTTTAAAAAGCACATTTTTTCTTAATACAAATGAGATATGCTCATTGTAGAAACATTAGATACATGGATAAGCAAAATGAAAAGAATTTAAAAGCACCCATGATTTCATCATCCAGGGACAACCATTATTTACACCTCGAGCATACTCTTCCCGTCGTTTGATATGTCCCTAGCATTTCAGTACCATAGCCCTGACATTTCTCTCCATAACACATGGGTGATTTGTGATTTTAAAATACTCAGAGCAAATATTGGTTAATATCTGTTTATCTACTCATTAGGCATAAGCTGATAAATTCTTTGTATCTTTAATTGAGGTATTCTGTATTTAGATATGGTTGTTTAAATTTTTTTTATCAGTTATACACATTGCTATGTAATATCTTTTCTTTTTTTACTTAAAATCGTGTGAACATTTTTTTTTAAGATTTATTTATTTATTTATTTAGTGCACAAGCAGGGGGCGGGCAGAGGAGAGGGAGAGAGAATCTCAAGCAGACTCCTCGCTGAGTGTGTAGCCTGACATGGGGCTCAATCTCATGACCCTGAGATCATGACCTGAGCCCAAATCAAGAGTCAGACGCTTAACCAACTGCGCCTCGCAGGTGCCCCTTTGTTGTGAACATTTTTCTGTTTGAATACGCGGTAACCTACACCATCATTTTAAATGGTAGAATGGTAGAATGTACTATTACTTTATTTAATCAGTCATCTGTTACTGGGTAGTGTAGATTCACCCCCACCCCAACCCCACTGTAGTCTTTGCAGTTATGAACAATGCTTCTAGGAAAATCATTTCATTAAATCTTTAGGTTTTTCTCCCTAAGATACAATCCTCAAAATAGAATTTCTGGGTCAAAGAATAAGCACATTTCTAAGGCTTTAAATATTTTTGCCAAACAGCCTCCCAGAAAAGTTGTTCTTACTAACAATCCCACAGTTTATGAGCGTTCCCATTTTTCTATAACGCATTCCAGCAAATATATATATTTTAAATTCCCAATTCGATAGAAGATATTTTATTTTAAAAAATTAGAATGCTGGGGCGCCTGGGTGGCACAGCGGTTGGGCGCCTGCCTTCGGCTCAGGGCATGATCCCGGCGTTACGGGATTGAGCCCCACATCAGGCTCCTCTGCTGGGAGCCTGCTTCTTCCTCTCCCACTCCCCCTGCTTGTGTTCCCTCTCTCACTGGCTGTCTCTCTCTCTGTCAAATAAATAAATAAAATCTTAAAAAAAAAAATTAGAATGCTATTGTTCCTTGTAACTTTTTTTTTTTATGGTTGATTTGCTAAAAAATGAACCTCTCCTCTTAAGAAGGTGTTCCTGAGTCTTTGATGTCTCCGGCTGGAAATGCTATTTTAAAATATAGGTTTCATTCATATTCAAGTATGGCAAGGTCAACAGATTAGATGACAACTGCCACTGAAAAGATAGTTTGCTGCTCACAGTCCCCAAGGGGAGGAGGTCACGCGGCACTGCCCAGGACCACACCAGAAAGCACCAGGGTCAGTCAGGAGGCAGAGGGGAATGTGGCAAGAGAATTTATTGTGGTTTCTGGGGGAAAGAGTGGATGANACAGGATAAAGTAGACTCAGGATTGACCAGGTTGAAAAATTTCATTGGGCTCTGGGGCATAGAGACTGTCCCTCATTGTCTGGTGTCTGGCCCTGGAGTGATGAGATGGGTGGAGAGTGGTCCAGAGTCTGAGTCCCACGGAGGAGGGGGGAGCTCTGGATTGGTTGGCTTGCAACGCACGGCTCATGCTTTTACTATCTCTAGGAACTGGCTAACCCCGAGAGGGCCAGTCCTTCTGGAGTCAGCAAGACCCCAAGATGTTAAAGTACCAGCATACAGACACTAAAAGGCATGGCTAATATAGCCCATCACTGGTTCAAAGATAGTGTGTGTTGACACATTGCACGAATATATAAAACGATCTGGAGTTGAGTGGGATGGCTTAGGCTGTAACCCCCTCCTCTACTGTAGGGGGAGGGCAAGGCCTGTTGTCATCACTGCGACAGACCCAGGTTGGAGAATGAATGGCAGCTTGTCAGGATCCCCTGGGCACCACCGTGCACCTGAGTGGAACCAGGGGAGTGTCCTACCCCCATCACAGGGATCACTAGTGATAATAAAACAGAGCCTCAGAATCCATTTCTTAAAATGTGAGCAATGTTATTGAACTCCTAACTATTATTTACCCTGGGAATGCTCAAACTCTCTTAAAGAACCGAAGGGCGAAATCTCGATATTTAGAGCTCATTTTTTCCTCATACTCGATATGAGTACTACTACATATTCGATTTTTGAGGCATTTCTTATACATCCTATTTAGCCCCGGCTCTTTGCCAAGGAGTGTCCATTCACTCTACTGTTATTCGAGGCCATGATCGCCGTGAGCTTAGGTTTTTTTTTTCAATTCCCCTCCCACTTTACCCGCTCCCTCTGAAAAACGCAGTTAATTGATGGTGAATTAGGCCACAGAAGCCTATTATTGGAAGTGATGGAATACAGAAGGATTTATGGGCTGGATTTTTTTTTCTTCTTCAAGAATTACAAGTTAACCCCAAATTATAGCAAGAATTCTTAAGGTTCAATAATTAAAAGCAAAAGGCAGTCCCCTTGGAAAAAAAAAAACAGTGTGGTCTGGAAGATATCTTTCAAATTAAAGCAGACTGTGTAACTCTCACATATTATGGATACAAATTAGCTGTATTTGATCACTGGGTCTTATTTACCCTAATTGTCTTCATTTCTGTGGTTTCCTTGTACATTTTGTTTAGAGCGCACTTGGTTTGGTAGCTCAGTGTTGGGGTCTGCGGTGCTGGTGAGAGCAGGCTTCGGATTACGAGAGAGGGAGGCCTTTGTCCGGAGATATGTGTTTTTCCTCAAAGACATAGAAGTCTTATAAATTCAGACCAAAGATATGTTAAAAACCAACAAATTTTGTTATGTGAAATGTTTTGCTTGTTTCTTGGAATGATTGATGTGAACCTGAGAATTCGAAATTTGAGGACCCAAGCAACCAGGAATTAGGACCTTATCTAAAATTTAGGCACAAACTCCAGACCGCTGTAGTTGAGAAACAGAGTTAGAAATCTCCTGAGAAGTGGCTTTCCCACAAGATTTCTGATGCTTCTTAGTTCTGAATGGATGAGAAATATGGCAAGAATGTACCATTGCTTTTAGGATCTTTTGTCCCTTTCTCTGGTTTGGGGTAAAAGTAGGAAACCAAGGGATGCAAACAGCCGGATAAACAAGTGTCCCTCAAGGGAACTATTTTGGGGTTTGGGAGCCATGCTGGTTTGGACTGTGGGGAATGCTGAAGGCCAGTTCTCTTCTCCAAGCTTTTTTTTCCCCTGTTCCCAGAACTTCTGCCTGTAGTGGATGTGGCACCAATTATCCCAGTAGATGGCTTGGCAAGCTCTCCCCCCCGGAGACCTGAATTCAAGTTCTGGCTTGGTTCGAAGGGAAGAAAGACCAGTGGTCTTGACCCAGACTCTTGTGGGCATCTGTCCACATAACCCTTACACACACACACACACACACACACACGCACACACATTCCACTCTGCTGAGTTGGTGGACATCCCTAGGAAAGTCCCAGAACAGAAATGGAAGAAGTGCTATGTGGGAGATCCTTTCATCACGTTTGCCTCCAGCCAGAAATTAGTCCTTTGTGTTGGATGAACACCATGCCTCGACCATATACACCGAGGACATTGGCGGAAATAAATGCAGTGGGACGTGTGAACTCCATCGACAGCGTCACATCCAGACAATGGAGAGGAAGCAGAGCGATTTATGTGCCTAGGAGCCAGTGTGTGTGTGAGCGTGTGTGCACATGAGCGTGTGCATGGATGAGTGTATATGCGCTTGTAAGGGGGTGTGTGTGTGATGGGATTATAGTGATTTTGGAGGGATTACTGACTTCATGATGAATCACAAAAAGCTGGTCGAGTATCTCTGACAAGCTAGGAATCCTTGCACCAATCTTTCTATGACAAATCAGACTTGCTCTGAAGTGTGCGATTCCTGGGGAAATGCATTTCCTTTCCTTGTCTTTGGACAAAGGATACAGTGACCATAGCCTTGCACGCAGCCCGCTCCAAGACCAGCCCCAACCCAAATCCACACCTGGCTCCTGTTGTGGCCGTGCTGGACGTGGATGGGTCACCCGAAGATGAGGCCTCCCGTCTTCTTGCAATGGAGTGCCCCTGGGAGTAGGTGAGGCTGTGAGGGGTCAGCTGGCTCATTATTTCCCTGGAATTTGGAGCTTGTTTTCTTTTCTCTCTCTTGAACAAAACTCATAAAGTCAAGGAAGAGTTTTTAATTATTTGTTTTTTTCTATCCATGTAGGCCAGATGGATCTCAGAAAATTTTTTAACTGGATTTTGGGACAAAGTTTGTCAATTCTAATGAGATTTATTTTGTTGTCTCTTGCAGGAGACAAAGGGGTGAGGGGAGAGTTTGGCCAGGAGCAGGGAAGTGAAGATTGCTAAAACTGGTTAAGAAAATGTCCATCCAAGCGTTTGGTCCTCCCGTGGCCATTTGGGGGCAGAGAATTCTATAAAGATCCCGAGGCTTTCCAACTGCTTCCATGAGGAATTTGTTTAAAAATCATACATAATTTAATAATATTTTACTTTAAGATGGCAGTATTTTAAAATACATGTAGTTATCACTATGCTTTCTATTCTCTTAATTTTTATTTGCTAGAAAACTTTGCTGTACTTCCTCCATTGATTATAATTGATTATTATTTATTTGGTAAATGAAAATAATCTTTGTGAAAAATAAATTATATCTGAGCTTATTATATAGCCCAGTATCCAGTAATAAAAATTAATATGTACCTCCCCCTCATTCTTTCTCTCCCTATTACTTGCTTAGTTACATTATTTTAAGCTGATGACACTTATTTATTTAGTTCTTGCTTGTCTTCAACTTGCAGTAACATAATATTTCATAAAACATATCTTAAAAAGTGTATGGTTTATAGCTTGTAGATTTAGAGCCTCACAAAATCAATGATTTATTTAAGTTCATTAATTTTAATTCTGAACGTGTGTCTGCCACTAAGAAGCTTATTAAACCAATAACCATAAATGGATCTGTTTATTCAATTTTGATGAAACCCCCGATCCAGTGTATGTGGGTTCGGGAAGCACATAACCCTTTCTGCATCACCATTCAGAAGTGAATGTCTGTTTGAAATACCATCTCAAAATTACATCTCACTTCAGTGAATTTAACTCTATGAGTTTAGCAGAAAGAAAAAGCATTGACCGCGGCTCAGTCACCCGCACGACTGAGTGTGTACCCAGAGGGAGCTGCCGTGGGCGAGTCTGGGTACCGTGCCCTCAGTCGTGACAGACCACGAGTGTCTCCTTTGGGATCAACATCCCACTAGCGGAGTGTGACTTCTAGGGAAACGTCCTCCAGACCCACACACAGCATCTCCGTCTGGCGTTCAACCAAAGACACAGCCAGCACGTCCAACAAGGAAGGAGATGCCCGAAGAGATGCCCCGGGTGGGACTTTCTGAGGATTATTCAAGGTGACCCTGTTTCTCTCCTGAGTACTGATTTTAGACGGGATCTGTGCTTGACAGGCAGCTCTGCGACAGAATCACTGCCAGATGGACGGTGTTTTAAGCACGATTTGAATTTCCCGGTGAGTTTCTTTCTCCCGTCTCCTTCCGTGATGTTCCTGTGATCCTTTCTGGAACTTCAGCTTGCACTCAGACTGCGCCAATCGCCAGCTGAAAAATCCCAACGTGAAGAGCTTAGTGTGTTAAAAAGATAGAGCACAAGTCAGCAGAGCTCGACGGTTCTAGTGTGGTTCAGGGCAGCACCTCAGCGAAAGCTCTTCTTGAAAAAAAATACTTCAGTTCCTTTATGGGCGCAATTGTCACAGAAACTTCTGCCTGGAAGATCCCTGCCCCCCCCCTTTTAAGATCTATTTATTTATAAATGAGGGGAGGGGAAGAGGGAGACCAGCAGACTTCCTGCTGAGGAGATCATGACCTGAGCCGACACCAGGAGTCAGACACTTAACCAACTGAGCACCCAGGAGCCCCAAAGGTCCCCATTTTAAGAGTTTCTAAGGAGCACATTCTACTCAGCCATCCCGCCTAACCTGACTGCCACTCTTCTGCTTCTGCTTTCAAAGGAACCATTTCGTGAAAAGGCATCCTGCCCTGAGCCGCCCTGGGCTGTGAATGTTACCATCAGCCGTGCCATTATGCCATCAAGCTGGGTGCCTGCAGCATTTCTTCAGCTTAGTAGTCATGAACTAAATGCTAAAAATAGAGCATTCAAAATTATAGGGTGAATTTGGACATTTCTGAACACACATGAGAATGCATTTCTTTTGGGCTGAATGATCTGAGTTGCCTTTTTATGCAATACAAATGTGCATGATAGCTGGAGGCTCCCAGTGTTCTCTGTTTTGGCTACTATTCAGCAGTCCTGAAAACTGAAAACCCACTTGCTTCCTGGCCGACCGGAAGAGTAACACAAATGTCTCTTGGCCTTGCCAACTCAGGTGTCCCAGGGTCATGCTGACAGGGAGGCCAGAGGAGGAGCGGAGACAGTGGTGGAGGGGTCCTCGTGGTAGCCAGACCCCTCCCCAGCTCTCCAGAGGCTCCCCTGCCATTGTGTCAGGAGAGGCCATGCTATCTGCATTCTACAACAAAGAGAAATTTATAGAGGAAATGCACGGCAGACAGAAACTTGGCATCACAGATTAAAGCCAAAAGTCTTACACAATTTCAATAGATATGTCTGTGGATCTTCACGGGAGCCCTACTCTCCTGGTAGCTGGGTGCTCTGGGCTGTCTGGAACTAGGCCATTGGCAAGCATTAATCAATTAACATTTTCTATGTTTCTCCTAAAACATAGAAAATCCCTGCTCCTTCCTGGTTATGAGTAGGTTGCTTTTCCCCTCTTCTGGGCATTTCTCATTCCTGGTTTATAAGCTAGTTTGCTGTGCTGGAAAACCTTGGCCAACATTACCAGAAGCTGTCCTCTGAGCCTCCTCCCCCAATTCTCCTGTCTCCTCGGTTATGACAAAAGAGCTGCATGTATCATAGAAGGGTCAAGAGGCTTTTCTGTCCTCCCAATCCACATTCCTGCTCCGAGTCAAGGCTCATTATATACATCCGGGTTCCCTCCGCAACAGCAAGAATTATGCTCTTGAACATCTATGTGGGAGGGAAATTCATACTTAAGGTTATGGGAAAAAAATCACGTAGGGGTGTACTGGATTGAAAAGTGTTTTCTCAAAATTCATGTCCACTTGGAACCTGTGAATGTGACCTGATTTAGACGTAGGGTCTTTGTAAATGTAATGAACTAAAGATAAGGTCACACCAAACAAGGGTATTTCCCACATCCAACGTGACTAGTGTTCTTATGACAAGGGCAAGTTTGGACACAGACATGCACAAGCAGAAGGCCACATGAGGATGGAGGCAGTCTTCGAGGGACGCTTCTAGAAGCCAAGGATTGCCAAGGATTCCTGGCAACACCGGAGACCAGAGGGGAGGAGGCATGGGACAGATTCTGCTTCAGAGTTCCTAGAAGGAAGCAACCCTGTTGACGCTTGGATTTCAGACTTCCGCCTCTGGAACTGTGAGACAATAAGTCAGTGTCGTTTTGAGCCCCTCAGCTCGAGGGCATTTGTGAAAGCAGCCCTAGGACACAAGGCAGGGAGTCAGGACTGGGAATGCATGGTTAATAGCTCTTATTAAGTTGTCCGCACTCTGAGATGAAAAAGTAAGAGATAAAACATCAGTTAGGGAGATTATCAGTAGCATTTTAATGCATCTGAAATTGGTAGTCATGGGAACTTTGTGATCTTTTGCTGCTTACCATTCCCTGTTGGATAGAGACTTTTCAGGATTTCCCTCTCCATCCATTTCAATAAGACACCTGTGAGTTTATTTTTCTTTGTGTCAGATAATGCAGAGTAAGAGGCGTTTTCTTCTGGGTCTACTCGATATGGAGAACGCTCACCTGCCCCTCCCCCCGCCACGCGGCACACAAAGCTGTACAGGTGAGGAACAGGACAGCTGTAAGGTGTGGATCAACCGCCCCTGCATCTTTGCTCAAGCTCAGATTCACTCTTGGAACTCTATACCACAGCTTTGCTGTATACTTCATCTCCCGTTCTCTTCCCAAACCTCAGTTTCCTCTTTTTCTGTCTTCCCTGAGGGGCGCTAACTAGGAGGGGACACGGGTTGACAGTGTGGTGAGAAGCTAGTGCAAATCCTAGCAGTCAGACCCCGGGCACACACGCGTGCAGTATGTTCACCAAAGGCATGTGTAAGTATGTTCATAGCAGCGCGAGTTTTAATAGCCCCGAAAACAGAAACGACCCAAATATTCTTCTCAAATAGGACAGAAAAATACATTGTGGTATGTTCATAAAATGGAAAACCACACAGCAATGAGAGTGCCATATGCAAAACCAGATGAATCTCACAAACGTAAGGCGAAACAAAAAAAAATTAGACACAAAAAACATGATATAAGATCTTATTTACATAAAGCTCAAAAACAGAAACCTGGAACTCTGGTGTTAAAAGTCCGTGTGAAGGCTGCCATTGCAGGTGGGGTGACCCGGACCATGAAGGAGCCTGGAGGGTGCTGGCGACACCCGTGTCTTGGTCAGGGTGCTCTTGGTTCTGGTGCGTTCCTTTATTGAGAAGTCATCAATCGGTGCCCTTGTGAGAGATGCACAGTCAACAGTATTCGCTGGGGACTCACCATCGGCCAGCCCTCTTTCTCCCAGTCCTCCAGGGAGGAGGTCAGCAGCGCTCAGCAGTAGAGAGGAGACCGCCAAGAACAAGGAGATAGGCCACCAGAGATGTGACAAGACCTTCCCAGGAAAATCCCTCAGGCACGCGGACTCTGGGGGCCCACACTGGAGGGCAGTGCACGCTCTTTCTTTCTGAACAGGCTCCAACAACCCAACATGTGGTTTCTCCATTTTGTGCTTGACCATAGGCTCCCTTTAAATCCCATATCACATAGGGCTCTTTATAGGAAATGTATGGCATCTTCAAATTACAAGATTTTAATGAGGATTTTATGAAGGGACTATTTGCAATGTTAAATCAGGGTACCAGGAGATGACAGGTAGTAGTAACAGCCAGGGCCATCAGCATCCCTCAGCCGGAAGCAGGGAGGGCCGCCGGTGAGTACAGAGTCCCGTGCAGACGGCCACCTTGAGAAGAGCTAACACTCTAGTTCAAGAGACTTAGCCCGTCAGAAGCAAATCCTCAGGAAAGGTGGTTGGGGAACAAATACTGAAGGCTCCCCGCTGCTTTCTCTCAAACCCAACACGTCCGCCCCACAGCTCCACCCTGGAGGGCTTTCCATTTATTTGCTTTTCACTTATCTTAGACTTGATAATACAGAAGCATCAGGGAGGACAGGTCCATGGTCATGGTTTATGTACCTTTAAAACATGAGTTATTTTGCTGGAGTATGACACATACGCAGAGAGGTGCCCACATAAGCAAATCGCTCAATGCATTTTCACACCACGGTCGTTGCTGTGCAGACATCAGGCTGGTGGACGTCAGCTGACACGTCAGGCTGAGGGGCGTGCAAGGTGGTACAGGACAGCTACCATGTGGGTGAGTGGGCCATAAATCAGACCAGGCTTCTTGTTTCTGGTGTTCTCAGAAAATTATGGATTTTCCTGAGGAGAAAAATTATCAGAGGAAGATGCTTGCTTCGAGTTCTGGATAGGAAAGAAAAACAAGATAGTTAAGTGGGATGGAATGGACTGAAGATTGTGCAGGAAGCGTCATGCCGTATTTTATAGAAAGAGTGGCATATCAGTCATTTGTGTCCAATGTCCTTTACTTATATGGAAGAAGCAGGAACCATTAAAAATGTCATGAGTAAACGTCATTAATCCCAAGGCATGACTTGCTTGAGAGCAGAGATGTTAACATTTGGGATGGTTTTAGTGTAAAAAGAAGATGTGTTTATAGAAACTGCATTGAAACCTTGAGGCCGACAATGGGCTTAATAAAAATGTCTAGCTCTATTTCTGCTACTTTATCGCCTGAAATTCGGTACAATGAATCAGAAGAAAAGTACCCTAATATATATTGCCACTCCATCAAATTCACTGTCACAGTGGGCCAGGGACTTAATGATACTGACCAGACTTTACAAGTATCGGATTCTTTTAGTCCATTAATAATATTTAGGGTGTGTGGTAACCACAAATGAAGTTATGGTGGTGAGGCCTGTAATAATGAGCCTCCGTGTCTTGGGCTTATCCTACTTTCTGGTTATGTTTTCCATATAGGATTACATAATTGGCTAGCGAATGCGTAATGGTTTGGATGTCATAATGGCACGGCCTGACTTCCTAGCGGGCCTTCACTTTCTGAAAACCAGATTCATCCAAAAACTTAAAAACCAAATAAATATTCCTCAAGTGATTGCTACATTCCAGTTGTCATCCGGCTTGTAATGACTGGTTTTCAGTGTTCGGTGATGGCCCGAGCCTAGAATAAATCTTGTCCCAATCCTCCATGTCAGCACAGGCCTTAAAGACCATAAACCATGCTCGGCCTCGTCTGTCAGTCGCCACCACGTTCTGAGCGCCGGCTAAAGTAAACCTGGCTGGCCGGCCCACGCAGTCACCCCACAGACGTTTTATGGCTGCTTTTCCCTAAGCCAGATGAAAATGATTATGAACTACAAGGGCTCTTTTGATATGACCTATTAATAGCCACGCTATTTTTTGGATGGGGGCGGGGAGGCGGCAGGGGGGTTGGCACGGGACAGCTAAGAAGTGGGCACTGCCGCCCGCCCTCCCTGAGCAGGCCCTGGCATCGGAAGCCCGTCACCCTCCCCAGTTCCCGGGGTGCAAGTGCGCCTGCCTGGCCTGGGTCTCCCACACTGCTGTTGTGCTGCTGTCCATCCTTTCTCTGGGAAAGAATGTTCGACATTCAAGCTATTCCAAGCAGCATCCTTGATGTCTCGTTTCATGGGTCCGTTTCACACCGCAGTGATCGTTAGCTGTTAACTTTCATACCTCGGCTGTTTGTGTTGGCAGCTCCCCCTGTTTTGCTAACTGGACGGAATCAGGCAAAGGCAGCCTCCCCTCCACACACGGGAAGGGGCGCCATCTATCATCCCTCTGCCAGCCAGCAGGACGCCCGGCTGAGGCCCGGGGCAGGGCCAGAGGGCAAGTGTCCTCCATCTGTCTCTTTCTCCCTCCCTGAGCTGTGAGGAAAATGCTGAGGCAAAGATTTCACTCACAACCTTTTGGAAAAACTTTGAAGCAAAGTATATGAGGAGAATCGGTATGGTTGAGTCAGCAGAGAATAATGGGGTCAGGAGAGGAGGAGAAGCAGGGCTGATACCTGCCATGCTGGGCATGTCTTCTGTGAGGAAGTACTTTTCACAGCATTCATAACATGGAAAGTGCCTGTGTGGGAGGTGGTGTGTTTTCTACTTGTACTCACTCAGGAGGGTCAGAAGCATTCGCCCTTGCAAACCTTTTCATAAGTTCAGATCTCAAGGCTCATCAAAATTGATGGACACTACCCTGTGTTGAAGGGAAGAAGAATAGGCAAGGAAAAATAGAGCTTTAACATGGAAATTTCCTTGAGTTAGGGATAAAATTGGATATAGAGTCTGAAAGACAGAACATAGAGTACAGAAAGATGGTTAAATTTGGACAATGGGTTAGAGTTAAATGTCAGACAGGATTCTCCCTCTCTTGGCTTCTGCTGAGAGAAATAGGAACGATAACACTTCACCCAAGATTGACCTCCATATTTCTCTGGCTCATGGTCTGTGTCTGGCACTAGTCTTCAAGAAATGTTTGCCAATTGCTCCCAGTTTGGTTTCTTCAATTTTTACTTAAGGTTTCCATATTTGACCACATATTCACTTAAACATCTTCCAGACAGAGAGCCTTTGGACAACTTTCAAAGAATCTAACCAAGATGGTGTTCCTTGAGCACTGCCTGCTGTGAACCCCTCATGTCTATGGTGTCTAGCTGGCACTGGGCAGAACTTGGCTTGAGCATGGCCTAAGCAGGAGTTAGAATCAACCCAGAGTGACAGCTGAGATAGGCACTGGAAGAGGAAGAAAGGAAGAAAAACAACGTGTTAGCTTGGAGTGTTAGGACTGGAATTGGAGGAGCCATCTTAGGCACTCACATGATGAAATGGTTAGAGATTTCAACCCATACAGTTATCTCCCTGGAAGAACACGCCAGCAGGGATCCTAACAAGTGAGAACTGAAAGGTAGGGAAAGCCTTATTCTGGAATGCTGGTCTTAATAAGGAAAAATTAATTTTGTTTCAAAAAAAATCACATAGAAGTGACAATGTACGTGTGACCCACATGGAGTCACTTTCTGGCAGCGTTTTGGGGCTTCCTTTATTTCAGGGCACCTTTCCACATTTTCTCTCTCATCCGACCATTTTGGAGCCATTTCTCACAGGCTCAGAGTCATTTACAAGTAGACTATTTGCTCTTCTGTTGCCTGGTTGGGGGGCCCGTGGGAGAGCTATTTAGCCTCAGTGAGTCTCTGTTGATTCATCTGTGAATGAGAAGAATATTAATTACCTCTTGAAATTCCTATGATAAATAAATGCAATGATATCCAGGTAAAATACGCACAATTGAATTTTGCATCAGGCTCTCACTTTTCTACTTAGGGAAACAGGAGAGTGTTGACCCAGAAAGACCATTTTGCTCCTCTTTGTCTCTTACTCTTAATTTTTAGAGGCCAACACTCCACATTTTCCCCAGAAGCACATTTTGGTATCTTATATCACAGACAGCCACAAATGTTATGCTAGTTGGTGGAAGCAAGCGACGTGGCTCGACTGTCCAAAGAGCATAACCGGATGCAGGGAGAAACCTGGGAGGGGGACAGAGGACACACAAGGTGAGACAAGAGAACAGGAAAGACTGGGAAGGACGCCGCTGTGGAAGAAGGAAAACCCAGAACACGATGGACACAGTGTGGGGTCCCCAGTGCCTGAGCAGCACTGTCTTTTCACGTGCCCGGGACTTCGCCCTGGTTCCACGTCTGAACCTTCGAGACGCCCATCTGAGGCCACCATCATGCTGTTTCTGCTGGCACTGCGCGTCTTCCCTCCCCGCGGTGTCGTTCAAGGTCAGCCTGCAGGCTCCCTAGCCCAGGAGCGGACGTTGCCTGTGCCTGTCACTTTCCCACTTGCGGTGCTCTCCGTCACACACGAAGCCACCCCACCCTCGCTGGGCTTAGAACATCGTGTTTGGCGCATTCCAGGCCGGGCTCTGAAGAAGGGGCTGGCTGGCTTGCTAAGCGTTCAGCTGGAGCTGTCGTGTGTCGCCGAGGACACCACGGAAGAGCCAGGGCCTCCGGAGCGGAGCGCGGGCCGAGAGACAGAACTGAGGCCCGAGAAGGAGTCTGTTCCCATACCTACCGACTCCTTCGCTGCTAGAGCCCCGGGGAGTCTTCTCCTTGTGAGCAGGAGCAGCAATGAGCCTCTTCTTGGGGTGCAGTGCCGTGGGGAAGCATGGGAAACAAGACTGCTGGGAGCCTCCGGGCTGCTTTGGGAAAAGACTCTCTCTCTGCTGGACGGTTGAACCTCTCATGAAAGGGACATCTGCCAGTAAGAAGGATCCAGGATCTGCACAGACATAAAAATAATTGAAACCATCTACCCAGGGCCATGCTGTGTGCTTTCCATGCGTCAGCCCTTGAAGGTTAACAGGAGCCCTAGGGGACAGGACCACCGTTGCCCCGTTTCACATTTGAGGACACTGACGCCCAAGGACAAAGAGATTTGCTCGAAGCTGCCCACCCTTTAGGGGGAGACCCAGGATCCCAATTCCAGTCCAAACTCTACACTACACCAGTGGGCTCGGAATGGTTTTTACATTTTTAAATGGTTGACAAAAATTAAGCTAGGATGATTTCCCGGCACATGAAAATGACACGAAATTCAATTTTTGGTCTTCACAAATACAGTTTTACCAGAACACTGCCCCACTCATTCTCTTATGTCCTGCCTGTGGCTGCCTTTGCACTAGCATGGGAGCTGAGAAGCTGTGACAGAGACCACATAGCCCACAGGCCTAAAATATTTATTACCTGACCCTGTACAGGCAAAGTTGACCAGACTCTGCTCCAAACCGGTGGTTCTCCAAGGTCAGTGTGGATCAGCATGTCCTGGAGGGCTTGTGAAGATGCAGATTGCTGGGCCCCACCCCAGTGGCGGATTCAGTAGGTGTGGGCAGGGCTGGAGAACTTGCATTTCTAGGAGAATCTTCCAGGGGCAGCTGATGCCGCTGCTCCAGGGATCGCGCTGAGAGCCCCTGCTCTGAACCGCAATGCCGTGCTCCCTGCGCAGGGCCGCTGGATGGGATGAAAAAGGACTCAGGAAGTCCTTAGTGATGCCCAGTATATAGCCACCTTTTGAGAAAGTGCTCCCACTGACCATTTCCCGGTTGGGTGATTGTGGCTCGGGCAGCAAGCTTATCAGGGAGAGGAAGCCAGACCTGTCTTTAGAGTAAACCACTGCTCACGCTCCATGGAACTAAGAAGGGGCCACGATCAAGGGGTGCAGAGTGGAGACGAACCATACTCAAGGATGCCAAATGGAGTTTAGTAAGTATTAAGTCCCAGGACAACAGGATAGGTGAGTTTGCTGTCTGTACTAATGCTACCCCAGCTGTCCTGCCAATCACTAAAGTTTGGATAGGACACTGAATCAGCTGCCGGGACCATGTACCCCCCTCTGCATATTCGCACGTTCCTTTGCAATCACAGCTCACTATAGTTAAGTTATTCACTTTCTTGTGATCTTGAGGAATTCAACCGGCAGGACTAGAACTTACGGGCATTGGCCCAGCGTCACAGTTTGGTCTCCCTGGAAGCAGACCTTGAGATTAGCATGCCCATGGGGCTTGCTACAAACCCAGGTTGAGAGAGGAGCTGCAGTGGGTGGAGAGGGAAGTTGGGCTGTTGCAATATCAGTAGTCCCAGCCTGCCCCCCCCAGTGACCAAGGCTTGTGAATGGCAAGATTATATCTTTAAGAGCTGCAACTCTGAGGCTCAAATATAGAATACGTTTGAGCAAGTCACACTCAAGAAGGTGCCTGTTCTCCCTTGAAGACCTTGCGGCGGGGGGGGGCGGGGGGGGGCAGGCCTCTCGTGGTGGGAGCAGGTTGTGCAAGACCAAGCTTCCACAGCACCACCGTGTGGCGGTGAGAACAACTGCAGCGGTGATTCCTTGGGGTTTCTCTCCAGCGGCGGTTGCAAGAGCAGTCCTCACGTCTTCCCTCCGCCTTGGACCCCGTACATTTTTGGAGCTTATGGGCATTTCCAGGAAGGGGACGCTTAAGAGAGCAATGTTAAAAATTTCATGTTTTGTTTTGATTTACCACGTGAGAAAATCAGAGAGATTTGACAGGATCTGTGCTCTGGTTTGTGGGTCATGTCAATTCACACAGGCTTGACATACTGATACGACCATCATGGTTTTTGTTTTTGTTTTTTTTCTGGTTTCTCAAATGCCGCAATCAAAACGATGTCTCCATAAGCACTGAATTCACAGCTTCTAGACCCAGGGTGGTCACAGAATCTTATCTCTGGGAAAAACAATTATGAGGTAAATATTCAGAAAATTAAATTCATAAATTTCAAGTACTGTTTTTTATTCCAATAATATATCATTATATCTTTTCATACTTTCTTGGTGTAAAGTTTTTCTTTCCCTGATGAGGTGTTCATGGTGGTAGATGGTGGGATTTAGAAGAAATGTTTTTACTTGGCAAAATAAGGATTTGGCAACCCAATACCAGTCTCTCAAAATGTTTCCAAATTTTACTTATCTGTGAAATCTAAGGATCTGATGACCTTTTAATCTCCAAATGTAACCCAAATTAAAATTTATAAAACACGGTATAGTTTATAAAACATTTCTGTATCTAATGTTTTTAAAGCATTAAGTTAAAAGAGCAGAACTTAATGACTACCATATAATAATTTTATGCTTTTTCATGACTGGCCCTGCAAACCAGCTATGCTGGCTTCTCCTTTACCCTGGATAAGATCTGGGCTAAATCCTGTGATTTTTCTGATCACACTATGTTTAAAAAAAATCTTCTTTGGTCACTTCTAGTCAAACAGTTTAATTTTAATAATTATAAGATTTACTTTAATGCAAAAATAATAACGCCAAATTTCTGGTGTGGGGAAAGAACACGCAGCAGGACTTTCAAAGCTCTGTCCAAATAAATTCCCTCTTCTGTTTCCTTCAGTGCTAACCACTGGTATTGGGTTGAAAGTTGCAAAGCTGGCCTTGGCCACGTCCCCTGCAGGTCCTGCCCAGGTGTCCTGGGACCTTGCCTGGCATGTGGACACACTGGCCACTGGGGTGTTGTCCTCACCCTCCAGTTTTTCTCTGTTGTTCTTTACAGGAGTTCTGAGGTTGTCTGTGTGCTTTGTTTCTTCTGGGTCATTTTTTTCCTCCAACTGTCAAACGAGGACATGTAAATTTTACCAGCTCGCAAAGTGAGCAAAGTGTCACTAAAGCTCTTGCCTCTACAATTCACAGCGACATAGGGCCCCTGCCTACAGAGTTACGACGGACCCTAGACGTTTTTAGCTAATTTCTTCATTTTACAGATGACTAAACAGAAATCCACAGAACTTAAGTGGCACAATGAGAGCTAAGAATCTCTTCTCAAATGATTACAGAAAGAAGCTTTTAAAACACACACAGTGGTGCAAACCCAGGTTGAGAGGGACGTGAAGTTTAAGCAATTTGAAAGTCCACTTTCAAGAAGGATAAATACAAAATCAAATAACATTGTTATCATTTAGAAAGAAAAGAAATCACAATGGTTTACAAATTCTTAAAACTTGCAAAATAACACAAACAGCATAAAATCCAGGAAAATATTATCTTTAAGACTTTAACTGTCCAACACATATCCGTAATTCTTCTTTCCTTGTATTTTCGGCGTAAAACTACCATTTTCCTGGCACCAATTTTGTATTTCATTTCTGTAGAGAGCCAAGTGATCTATTTCAGCCTTTTTTCTAGCACCAGTGATCGGAATGTGTTTCTTATCGATGGTTTAGAAATGTGTCCTTCAGCTTCGTAGCTCACTGTTGATATCATCATGTAAATTTCAGTGGTGTTGTCAAATTTTGAATGACTTTTATCAACTTTGTCTTTATTGAATCTTTATTGAAGATTCAGAAAAATTTCTTTTAATTTTCCACTCACGATTGGTTGTATTCAGTGAAGTTTGGGATTTTCGTCAAAATTTGGGAAAACTATTATCATATGTGAACTGTAAGATTTGAGGGTATTTCAGACTTCCTTTTATGCTGACTAATCATAAATACTTTTTGCATTGATGATTTACATTCACTAGTTTCATTAATGGCTAGTGATAGCAACCTGTGAGTTTTATGCTATCTTCATTGATACAACTACTTTGTTTCAAATCAAGAAACATTTAAATCTTATCCCTTTGGGGGCACCTGGGTGGTTCAGTTGGCTCGGCATCCAAGGCTTGATCTCAGCTCAGGTCATGATCTCAGGGTTGTGAGATCGAGCCCCATGTCGGACTCTGTGCTGAGCATGGAGCTTATTTAGGATTCTCTCTCTTTCCTTCTCCCTCTGCCCCTCCACCCCTCTAAAAAATAAATTAAAAAAAAAATAAATCTTATCCCTCTGTGTTTTATATCATTCTTGCTTCGTCAGTGATTAGATTTTTTCCCTATAATCCAGTCCTATTCGTAAGTTTTGTTCAGAATTTATCACTTCCTTTTGGTGAATTACTGTCTTTTGAATGACCTGAACGTTTGCTTTTTGTTAAAATTCAGTTCTCTATGAATAATTCTTATTGATTCCATTGCACTTCTTTTCCACTTTTGTTTGTTTTCTATTGAATTTAATATAAACTTTTCTTAGTTTTTTAATAAATCTAAACTCTCCAAAAGGAGATACCTTTCACATACATCCAAATCAAGGCTCCATAATTCCCATTTGTTTTCTTAAAATGTTTCATCTTTCAAATGCAATGAAATGCATTCATATTTTATCAAATATTCCACTCCCATCAAAAAAAGAAAAAGAAAGCATAGTTAATTTTTGTTTTGACAGGTTTTTATGATCTTGTGCATATAATTTTATACGATGATGATTGGAGGAATTTTCTACAGAATAGCTTCTATTTCTATACATACCAAATTTGTTTCTCCTCCACTACCCACAGCCAGATGCGGTAGGATGTATTCCTACCTCTTGCTCTACGTCTTCAGCTCTCGATGCTGAGTGAGCAGACAGTGTGCAATAGGGATATTCTTAGAAGCCATATTACACAGGATAATCAGCAATAACAGTACGGAAGAGCTCCTGGAAATCACATAAATTATCTCATTAAATCCAAACTAATTATATCCCCAACTCAGCTATCCCTTAGCTGGATCCCCAGTGGTCTGCAATCATTCCAATTCACCCTACAGAGGGCAAAGTGTGATTTACAGGATGTAAGCATGGAAAAGACATTAATTCGTTGTGGTTGAAGTATCTTACTTTTGTAAATTTTATTACATATGAACATGTAAACACATTGTTAGGGGCCCACTCAAGAAACATGCTCATTTGGACAACTTCCTGAGGTGTCCACCCAGGGCCTTGGAAGGGGCCCATGCAATGAAGTGTTCTGAAGCTTGAGCTTTGTTAGTTTTATAGTAAATCTGCCTTGACATCTATTTATTCGCTCTTTTATTTTTGGTTAATTAAAAAAAAATTCTACTATGTGCCAGACATTGGGAAGTATCAAGAGAGATCTAGCCCTGTGAAGGAGTAATGCCTGTTCTTTTTCTCCTCTTTTGCCTTCTCAATTCTCAATCGCCTTTTCCCACTTTGCAAAAGGCATACTTCTTGTTCATTGTCATGATGCATTGCTCAAGGATGTGAAAGTCATCACAGGCAACAAAGAAACAGTTCAAAATATTTGTATTGAGAACGTGAATGACTCTAAGGATGGTAGCAAGTCAGATTATTACTAATCCTTTGCTTTCAAGGAAGTTAAAGGAAGGACTAATGAAGTTATTCGCTGATGGATCATTGAAAAGAATTTTGATGATTGATCATTATGACACAGGGCTCAGAAAAAGTTCAAAGAATTCAATGCCATCATCCCAACAAAGCGTTCACTTACCATCTACTTAATTATGTGAACGTGCTGCTTTTTTTACATGTATAAAACCACAATAAATAAAAGAAGTACTGCTTAGTTGTTTCTTATTCTAATGATAAGTTGTATACATATGTGGATACATAAATTCAATGAAAAATTATGTAAACACACACATACATGAACATCTTTTTTTTAATAAAGGCAATCCTTTTTTTTTTTTTTTAAGATTTTATTTATTTATGTGACAGACAGCCAGCGAGAGAGGGAACACAAGCAGGGGAAGTGGGAGAGGAAGAAGCAGGCTCCCAGCGGAGGAGCCCGATGTGGGACTCGATCCCGGAACGCTGGGATCACGCCCTGAGCCGAAGGCAGAGGCTTAACGACTGCGCTACCCAGGCGCCCCCATACATGAACATTTTTGAAAAGTATGAAATGGGCAGAAATTACTGGGTACCCTTTGGAGCATACTGTTCTAGGTTATCTCTAACTTCCCTGTGTTTCAGCTATTTCAGAACTCTGTAGTTGAAGAAGTTACATGCTAATGCAAATGATTCTCGTGTCTAGTGGAGATGCAATTAATCATTGTCCCGCGGGTATGACAATTATTTGTAAATTCATTTCAACATCCGTAAGTGTGTGTGTGTCGAATTGTATTTTGAACTCATTGTAATTAATGCCTTACTGGTTCCCTCATTGGTTAACGATGTATAAAAATAAAATCTCTCATGTGTTCATTTTATATTTGCATGAGAGTCATGATGATTTTTAACTTTTAAAAAGTTTGGTATATAATTATATTATGACAAAAATACCTTACTTGTATGATTTCTACTTTGGAATTTATTGAGATTTTATTTTTGCCTAGTAAATGGCCAGTTTGGAGGTTATGATTTTTCCATCATAACATGCTATTTCCCTCTAAGATCCAGGGTGAATAATATGCATTAACTTCAAAATGTTTCTCAAAATCCAGATTAAATAACTTCATTCCCAAAGGCTCTATGGATGAAAACGTTTCTAAAAGGCACCTGAGAAGGTGTATATGGCAGTGGAAGTATATGAAGACATTCTCAGAAGTATCCAGTTGTCACTCTCCACTACTGTTTTGGGCTAAATGTAAACATAGGTGACTTTTTTAGTATTGATCAGCAGATCCACCCACCATCTCCCTGAGTCATGATCTAATGTCCCTATAATCTTGATGTCTGAAGATGGTGCTTTCTGATAGCCTCTTACCAAGGAATTTTTTGGAACAGAAAGACTCCAAATCGTATCTCTTATTCTTTTTTCTCTTTTTAAACTTCTAATATTTTTTTGAGTGAAACACATCCCTAATAACCATCTCCCTCCCATCCCCCTTGCTGCCAACCCTAACCACTCAGAAAAAAGACAACAAACTCATAATTTACAAAAATCAGACTCAGAGGAGTGTTTGGTTTTGTCTGGAGCCAATTGATGGTATCCACAAAGTAACCAGAAAATTCCTCACAATATGTCCACTCCACAGCTAGGCAGAGGGAGCAAAACTCAGCTATGCTGGTGTACAGTGACTTAGACTCTTTAGAAGTTGGGATTCACCAGATTCCTGGTTTCTGCAGCATAAGTATATTAGATACACTGCTCCTCTGATCTGATATGGCTGGGCTGCGATGGATAAGGAAGGGAGTGGGTTTTAATGTAGAGTTGGGAGAGAACAGAGGGCATTTGGGGGTTGGCAGGAAATATTTGTGCCAAATAAATGTGTGCCCACGGGAGGTAAAGAGACAGCAAGCAGAAAGGAAAGAAGAGTGCAGAGGGGAACCTGAAGGTGGCCACAGAGCCCAACTCCCTGGGACCCAGGCCACAGCCCCAATGTCTGGAAAGTCCTCATGTCTTCTCCTTGGCTTGGAAGAATATATCACGTATATAGGATCCATATTTGTCAGTGTAATATCTGCCCCGGGGCACAGGCTTCTAATCTCATTACACATGGGTTTGCCTCATCTCCCCGCGCTGCAGATCTGGGCCTCTGTGAGCCCGAGGTCCAGCCCCTTAACAACACATTTTTCCCAACTCTGAACCTTTTCATCTGCTTCCCACCAAGTACTGGAGACTTCCAGGTGTTAATTGAAATGGCTGTGTAGGCACCAAGTTCAGGTGGAGCACGCTGATTATAATCTGGTTGGCTAAAAACTTGTTGGCAGTTTCTTTCTTAACTCCCTCATGCCAATGGAAAACAAGCCCACTGCCAAACCCCATTCAATAAGAGAACACTAATGAACTTCCAGCAATCATGCCATTTATGTCAGATCTGTTAGCTGGAGCCAAAGTTTGTTAGCTTTGATTTCTAGCCAGTTTTCATACATAACACACACACACACACACACACACACACACACACGGGCACACACACGTTTGGCATCATCTTCACTTTCCTGCTACCCATCTATTCACGAACCCACCTTTTCACCAACCATCTAGAGATATTGTACCTACTCCTAGAAAAGCTGAAAGTCCTAGTATATATCCTCAGTCTTCTGATAACAGAAGATTCTAATATTCAAAGCTACAATTTATGTGAAGTTTTAACAACAAGAATCTTCTACTCTATATGCCTCAATACGCAAACTTTGGGCACATCTATGTGAAGAGGGTGTCTGTTCACCCTCTGGCCAGTGGCACGCTGGTATATGTTTAAGAACCCGTTCCCTAGGATTAAAAAGCTCTGGTCTGTAGCATTTGTCTACACCCGCAGTGTAAATATCCCCTCCATGGCTGATTTCAAGCTATCAACATCAGGGTACCGAACATGGAGTTGTGAAGAGATGCATATGTCTCTCAAATCCTGGTGTCTCTCAGTCTACTATGACTCTAACTACTAATCGGCTAGACAAAAGAGTAACAGTTTATGAAGTAATTGGGATCAGATTTGGGGGCAGAGTGCGGAGGATCTGAAAGTGATTTTTCACATTCAGATTTCTCCTAAGTCATCTTTGGCGAAATAAGAGGATGGTCTGGTAGCATCAGATACAGCAGAATGATGAGTCTCCTCATCAAATAATAGCCATTGAGTGTCTTCTCCTGTGATATACTTAAGGAAAAGAGCAAGTGGAAAGGGGCCAACCTGTGCCGTCCATGGATCCATAAAACTCCGGAAGTAACCCACCTGTTTAGAACTTACGATTTGATATTCTTTATACAATAATAAAGTGGCTTTGTGAAATTTTAGAATTTGGAAAAGACCTCTTAGATTATATAATCTGTTGTTTTCACCTCTATCATCCCAAGAACCCCCTTTTCCCAACTCTAGAGGGGTATAATGGAAGTGCACTAGACGATACGGACTTTGCACAGTTTGACCAGTTTTGCATATGTGTACTTGCGAACCATCACCACCGTTTCCTTTTTGAAAAGTAAATTATTCTGTAATATCCTATAAAAGAATTCCATAGATAAATATAACCCACCTACAAACATATTTTTTAAATAAATATAATGATCAATTACTAAGCGCCCAGGTAGTTCGGCATCAGGAAGCGTAGAGAGGAAGTCAGATGGGTCTATTTATAGAGAGAAGGGTCAGGAATGCCACAGCGTACATGCAAACGAAATGAGTGTCAGACCCAATGAGCAGCTCTGTGACCTGTGAGATTATTTTCCAAAATAGTACACAAGTATCTTTACAGCTCCAAATAATCAAAGAAAAAGGAGCCCCCAGGTTTATGCAATAGGTATATATTAATTCTGTGCAAAAATACTTTGTGTTTATATGTAGACTGGAGCGAGAATCTAGGCATATTTAGTGGGATCATGTCTGTACAACAGAACAGCCTCAGTCTTGTGGAATGTGAGATGATGATTCTGTGCACCTGTCCTATGCATCACAGGACACCTAACATCCCTGCTCCTGCCCAGTAAATGCTCAGGGGGCTCCCCTCCAATTATTTTGTCAATCCCCAAATGCTCTCTGTACTCCTGCCAAGAACACTGTTATCATCTAATACATATTTTGCAGAAAAAATTCTTATGCTCTGGGTATATTAGTCGTTGCTTTCAGTCATAAATAACGTAAAGCCCCCTCCCCACACATACACCAATAATTTGATATTTCACAGAACAGGAGCTCAATGATGATGGCTCAGGAGACCCAGGTTCTTGCTCCTGCCTGTCCCTCCATCCTCTGGCCCGGCTGCAGGATGGCTGCAAGGTCCAGGCACCTGTGCAGACGCAGGTACCACCTGAGGAGAAGAAAATGACTCAGCGATGCCCCTCTGCAGGCTTCCCTCATCTACCGATCCCTCTTGGGGGGAAATGGGGGAATCACGACTGGTTAGATAGGTTGGGATGTATCCTAGGGCAGGAAAGGAAGTCACCGTGAAAGAAGCAGATGCCTGAATAAAATGGGGTAGGAAAAGGGGGATTTTGGATGCAAGTTAGGCAATTAACAGTGTGTAGCATATTGGGAGCCTGGTAGAGTGTGGACTGACTGCTCGTGGGGCAGAGATAGGAAGTGGAGGTGACTACTAGAGTGAGGCTAGGATCTTGGGATCTCTGTACCTTTTTAGAATGTACAACAGAAGAGGCCAGTGCAAAGTGATAAAACCATAGCTCTGATGACCCTGATATTTTGCCAGTCCCACTTTCCCGGTGATCAGATGAGTTGCTGGTATCTCAGACTTTTGGAAGAGGGCTGTGTTTCCTGTCTATCTTCCTCTGGGCAGGGAGATAAGCTGAATCCTTTCTGTCCTAGGCTCAGTTCTTAACCCTCGATCATGACACAGTAAGTGCTTTTGGTATTTTGAGAACCAGCGGAAGGTGGTTGTGTCCCTGTCTGGTCTTGCCATCTATCCATTTAGGCTCCTGTTAGTCCACAGCCAAATAGCCAGCCATATGTCACCCTATATCCACCGTTCCCCACCTTACTCATCTTCCTCCCTCTTGATACCAGGGTCATTGTAACTCCTACTGGGAAAGGTTGGGGGGAGTTATTATTTTAAGAACTGACCTGAGACTTCCCCTCTTGGAGAGAACTGAACTTGCTTAAGAAAACAGTGAAACAGGCATGTCTGTTTACAGAGATGAAGGCATGGCTGATAAAGGGCCAAGAAATGACAAAGAGATGGAGGAACTTCATGGAATTAGCAAAGAACAGGAGTGTTGTGGGTGCAGAGCAACGGCAGGAGCAACAAGAATACACAAAGACAAGACGAGGAGCTGTTGAAAGAGTATTTCCACAGGTTGGGGGACCACAGACACCGGGGGAAAGTCAGCCAATGAGAAGTTCACTGAAGCAGGTATATGGAAGAGGGATGCCTAACCCTCCGTCTGAAATCATTTTCTATCATCCTCCTATTCTTTAATTTCAAGTAAAACTTTCCTATACATGAGTGGTTTTTGGTGAAACCAGGTGAAACTTGTGGCCAGGTTTGGATTCACATAGGGCAGAGAGAAGGAAGCAGTCAGTGGAGGTGAGCTGTGAATGAGGCCGAGAGGTCAGCAGGACAAGAAATTGAAACAAGAGGTGACCATGGGAATGTTACTCCCATGGAGTTTGCAGAAATCTTGAGGAGGGCCCTGGACTTCCCACAGGATGTGGGAAGGAGGCTTAGCCAATTCTATTTGAATCCTAGAGGACCTGGTGAGCCCAACTGACTCCCAAGTTACACAATCCCCACCCTTCACTCTTCTGGCCAAAAGTTGACACAAAGGATAAAGAAACCCACCAAACCCTACTGTCACCGTAGATGCACACACTATAGATGTGACAGGCACCTCTATTCACATTTACACATGGATTATTCATCCTATCCCTAGTGTTTATAAGGCCGGAGACTGCCAGGCACCAGGATTACGAAGATGCGTGGGTTCTACTCTCCTCCTTTGATTTCTCACATTGGACCAACTCCGGCCTTGGGAGTCCGGAAACTTATCTAGAGGAAGGGACGTTTGAGTTGAGACTCAAAGGTGACTCGGTGTTGGCCAGGCAAAGAAAGGACAGGAGTGGACACTGGTTTGATGTGTAGCGAGTATTCCAAAAGTTGCCTCAGCTCTGCCGAGGTCTCCCTCTGCGGTGACTAGGTCAGAGCCGAGGCCTCCTATACAGTAGAATAATCTGCACCATGATGTGGATACCAGGTCTTCACACTCTCAGCTCCTCACAGAGATTCACAGGCATGCAGGCACACACACCCACAATTGCACAAAACATTCTTTCTTCATCCTCCCAGGGATAGGAAACTCCGGTGACGTGTGTGTGTGTGTGTGTGTGTGTGTGACACTTACCTTGCTTCCTTGGTGTGCAAAGAATGAGGATAGAGTGGGGAGGATGAGTAGAAGATACTCTGATAATTACACGTGTAGGAGATTTTGACTGCTTATGAAATAACTGTCTGCATAGAAACATGGGTACGGTAGTGGTCCACACACGTGCTGAAGCCCTGTCTGTCATCTGTGTTGGAAGTCTGGCTCTGTCAATTTCAAGCAACGTGGGCCACCTCACCTCTCTGTGGCTCCTGTTTTTTGTTCCCAGTAGGACCCATCTAATCACATCTATCCCATAAGATAGTCGTGAGGCTGAATGAGTCCATGCACGTGAAGCATGTTAGAGCAGCACTCGGTGCATACTGATTGCTCACTTAAGATCAGTGATTGTTACTATTCTTGCTGAGGGAGGTAGTTTGGCAAAACATCTCTAGTTTCCCTTCTTGCAGAGGGGCAAGTCAGTGAGCGTCTGCCTCTGGCTCAAAGAGCAAAGCCCTCTTCCTTCTGCTTCTCCTCTCGCTCTGTGCAGAACCCGAAAGTTGGATGGTTTCCTGCGTAAGAGGCTGAATCAAGAGTTGCCCAGGAAAGCTCAAACAACCCTGAGAAATGGGTTAATAGAGCCTCCTGGGTGCCTTTCAATGTATGTATCTGAACAAGCATTAAGTTAAAAGATGGAGATTTGGGTTATAATCCTCATCCTTCAGGGCCTTCATATTTTCCTCTCTCAGATAGGTATAATGAGCTCTGCTCTTGTGATTTGTGCGGTTCAGATAAGAAAGCATGAATCAACTTGCCTGTGAACGTGCGGTCCGTTCCATAGGTAACGATGATGCCTGCGTTCACTGCCCGCTTGGGGTTATTCTGTTAGGAAGCAAATATTTCTGCAGGAACTTCTTAAGTCACATGAAGGAAGAGCGGTTGATAAAACTTCTCTGTGACTGCCAAATGCTCGGGGATGTGAGGGGGTTTATACGTGAAATAGATGACTGTTGTCTGTGGTGATCGACCGTCTCAAGCTGCCACAATTGCAAAGCAAGACAGCGAGTCCTGGGCGTGCCGTTAAGAGTTCCAGAGCCAAGGGAAAATGCACAGCGTTGCTTTTCACTGGTGTGATTTTCTCTCCCAACAGCCCCGAGACAACTCCTGTTGGGGTGATTGAGAGGGGCACTTAAAGAAGGCAGCGCCCAGGTCGAGTTTCTCCATAAAACGTCCCTGGTGGAAAGTTAGCTGCACGTCTTTCAAACTAGCCACTCTGAATGACTCTGTCATTAGGAAAGAATTTAGTGGCTTTACATTTAATATAAGCTAATGGTTTCTGGAGGATTTTGAGCAGCATATAATAAGTTTAAGCAGCCTCCTGAGAAGTTTGAATGACGTACGTGGGGCTAAAGCGCCCGAGAGCAGTAGGTCTACTCTGTCTACCATCTCCAGGAGCACAGCCCTTCTCCCCGGGCTCCGTTACTCACGTCTGTCTGCAAAACGCTCCCGCCGTTCCTTCACGTGTGTACTTACTGTCGTATTTCTCTCATCTCCGCGGATGCTTCCTGTTCTCATTCAGTGTGCAGTGCAGTCATGTAGCTGTTTCCATGTGTAGGAACAAGATCGAGATAAATCCACAGAAAGATGGATTTTCGTGGATGCATATATGGCAGAGAAAAACACTTGATATCAAATTAGACTGCTGGGCAGTAAACCGTGGAGGAGGAACCACAGAGGGGATCTGAAAGATTGTCATTGAATTTTTTTCCCTGATACTGCCTGATACTAAGATATTTGGGGTTCTACCTCAATGGCATAAGGACAAGCCATAATCTGACAAGTTTTTCTCCCTCTCTTCTTCCTTCCCTCCCTCCCTCCTTCCCTCCCTCCCTCTCTCCTTCCTTCCTTCTTTCTTTCTCTTTCTTTCTTTCTTTCTTTTTCTTTCTTTTTTTCTTTCTTCTTTCTTTCTCTTTCTCTTTCTTTTTCTTTGTTTCTTTCTTCTTTCTTTCTTTCTTTCTTTCTTTCTTTCTTTCTTTCTTTCTTTCTTTCTTTTTTCCTTTCATGGTAGAACACATGTAACATAAAATTTACCGTTCTAACCATTTTTAAGTGTACAGTTCGGCAACATTAAGCACATTTATATTGTTGTGCAACCGTCTCGAGAACTTTTTCATCTTCCCAAATGAAACTCTTTAGCCATTAAATAGCTTTCATTTTTATTGAAAAGCAGGGAGAACGTTGAGACAACAGATCATAGTGACACATTGAAATGCACGGGCAATCCTTTTGGAGGAATGCCATTCCGGGTCATGTCCCTAAGGGAAGGTCAGCCATCAAGGCATGCTATTTGGGAACTCTGGCAGGGAAATAATGGGAGCTCAGACTAATGATCCCCCCCAATCAGGAGGGCCTGCCCTGTCTATGTCCTCTTTGACTTTGCATTTCCTGCAATAACAGTGTGAAGGGTGACAGCTCAGTGTCCCCAGGGGCGCTGGTAACTTCCTTTCTTTCCTCCAAGTTGACCCACTTGGAGGAAACTGTGGAATATAGCAACACAGTTCTCGCTTATGGTTCAATGCTGGTACTTAAAAAAGTCATCTAAAAATTTGGCTATTGCCAGATTGCCCCAAAGAAATTATCTGTGAGCAAAGGGAAAAGTATTTGTCACTCTTAGCATGGTGAGTTTTCTCCAAAGTAAACAGCAGTGCCCTTCCAAAAATAACCAACCTGCCCATTGGGTCATATGTACTTACATTTGGTCAGAACCATAAAAGCCAGGATTTAAGCCAGCAACACTGTGGAAAGGGCATTTCATGGATGAGGGCTCTTGTTTTGCTGTCTGGAAAAGGCTACCAGGAGAAAGGATGGAGCCTCCCAGAGAGGAGAAAGGAAACAAGTGACTGATCCCATGGCAGGGATGAGACCAGAGGGCCGTGCCAGTGGCTTTGTGCCCCCCACCACTTCACCCTGCTGTAGGCTGGGTGCTGGCTGGTGTAGGGTGGCAGCCCCCAGCTGCTGTGGGTCTGCTGGCATTGCTCCGGGGGAGGAGGGCGTGCAGCAAGGATGGGTTATTTCTGGGGAGTTAAAAACATTTAGAAATTATTTTCCGAAACATAACTCCAATGTTTCATGTTTTTATGACCTCGAATTGCCTTGGGAGCATTTTAGGGTTAGCGAACTCCCTAAGGGCATTTAGCAGCACTATGTGTAGAAATTGTGGTTTGCTGTCAGAATGCTTACGCATCAGCAGTGCCCACCCCCGGCTGCTGCCCTCCCCGGCGGCCACCGGCATTGTGAAACAGCTCTCTCTGAGGGGAGATGCTCACATGGGTTGGCAGAGGCTTTGGGGGAGAAAAGAGGAGAAACGAGAAAGGCACTAGCGTTAATGGAAAGCCTGCTATATGCCAGCCACTTTCCTCTATTGGTAGGGTCTTAGGAGATTAGGTTACCGTAAGGAAAGTGTGGCTCCGAGAGTTTAGATATCTTGTTCAAAGACACTGGGCTTATGAGTATGTCCACACGCCTGTCTCCTTGGCACTACAGACCGCATTCTTTCAATCACATGGTGTTGCAAAAACAGGTCAGGCACTCCAAACACAACCATCTAGAAGAAGGAGTGGGTATTAGTTGGGGTCCTCTAGAGAAACAGAACCAGTAGGGTATCTATCCATCTATCTATTTCTATCTATCATCTATCTATCCATATGTATGTATGTATGTATACATCCATCCAAGAGAGGTTTACTATAAGGAATTGGCTGGTGTGATTATGGAGGCCGACGAGCCAAGGAGACAAGCTGGAAACCCAGGAGAGCTGGTGTTAGAGTTCTAGTCCAAGTCCAAAGGCCTGAGAACCAGGAGAACTGATGGTGCAAATTCTGGTCCAAGTCCTAGTCCGAAGGCACGAAGAGACTGGAGTCCCAGCTTGAAGACAGTCAGGCACAGAGAGTGAATTCTCTCCTATTCAATCTTTTTTGATTCAGCCCCTCAGTGGATCGGATGAAGCCCACCCACATTGGGAAGGGCAATCTGCTTACCTCAGTTTATTGATTCAAATGTTAATCTCAACCAGAAACATTCTCACAGATAAACCTGGAATAATGTTTAACAAGATATCTGGGCACCCTGTGACCCAGTTAAGTTGACACATAAATCACAGACTGCTAATTACAAAAATATTTTTGATAAATGATTCTCAAGAAGGCGTTAGACATTAACAAAGTTACAGGAAAAATTTTTGAAAGTTTTAACAATAATATTGTACATCCGTACAATAATAAATGATAGACTTTATGGGCAAAGTTAAAAGGTTTATATAAATATATAGTTTTTAGAAACCACCCTTTGAAGTCAGGTACTAATGTTCCCATTTTACAGATGAAGACGCTTAGGTCCAAACAGACTGAGTGGCTTCCATAAGGTCATAAATAAAGAAGGAGGAAGAACTAGCATGAAAGCCAGGTCTAGATGGTTAAGTTCTTTCTGTAACAATTACTCTTTTGAGTAGATCAGGATAATACATATTAAATTCAGGTCAATCAAAAGGTAGTTAAATTATAGTTTTGTCTTTTAAAGTTTTTTTTAAAAATGTTTATTACTTGATAAACTTTGATTTCAAAATGTCTAACTCTCTCCAGAATACTCTTTGTGAGTGTCCGATGCTCTGACCGATTTTTGCAATGTTAAATGTATAATACATGACACACAGTTAAGCTATTCACCACCCATTAGGCAAGAGCATGGAAAACTGTCATTTTATTGGAAAAGAACATTTCTAGGTTTTATGTTATTCAATAAATATGGTCTCCCTTCTAAGCATTTTCTCTTGTTCAACCCATGCACAGCACTTGAAGAGATGAGAGAAATTCTCTGAGTGGAAGGCAGCTCAAATTCTTGGGGGGGGGTGCGTAGTAGTAGTAGGGGAAGAGACCCACATACTAGGGCTTTCACTGAGCCTGAGGAGCCCTTGCTGTCCCAGCCAGGGAGCAAGACGATGATTCTAACATGTGAAACCCAGAGGCAAATAGATTTCCCAGAAGAATCCCAACTGTAAGATGAAGGGCCTGGAGGAGTTATAATGAAGTGTCAAGCCTGGAGGGGAGGGAAGGAGAGGGAAAACCATGTTGAGAGTGATTGATAACAGTTAGAGGTATCCAGATGTTTTTATTACTTTAAATTTTGCTCCAAGCATTGTGTTTGCAAATAGATTAGTAATGCCAGTTATGCTTATGCCTGACCTTTAACATGTTATATAACTCATCGTGTCTACCTCTGGCCTGGACCTCCCTCTGAGACCCAGGCCTGTGTATCCCACTGCCCACTTGACATTTCCTCTGAGATATCGCAGAGCAGCTCAATTTTGACGGGTCTAAAACCAAAGTCAAGTTTTCCCTCGAAAGCTTAGTGCTTGGCCAGCTCGTTATCCTGATAAATGGCACCACCAACTCCCCAGAGTGCAAACGAGCAACCAGGGAGTAATCTCTGGTTCTTTCCCCTTCTCACCCCACACCCACTGCATCTCCATCCCTATCTCCTCCTCTCCCATCCAGGCCATCCGAGTCTTTCCTTTGGACCACTTGCAATAGTCTTTTCTATTCTCATCTTCTGTTGCTCATTTGGGTTGAGTTCCCACCCTGCAGCCAGAACAGTCTTGTTAAAAATGAAAAACCACATCACTGCCTTTACCCTGCCTTTAAGACAGTATGCTCTTCGTGTGGTGTCCGAGATCCTGGCATGGCTCGGCCATGTCCTGTCTCTCCAGGACCGCTCGCACACCCTTCTTTCCCTGGCATTCCATCATACTCCAGGCCCACAGCAGATCCTCACACCATGGCAGGCTCACCCCAGCCTCTGATCTGCTGACACAAACCTCCTTTATATACATACTGGTTTCTCTGGGATGGTTCCTTCCTTCTTGCTAATTAACTCCCATCTCTCCTTCTCCTTCATACCTCAGTCCAGTCCCTGCTTCCTCCTGGAGTACTTTCCCAATGTCCCCATTGGGTCTAACCTTCTGTTGGAGGACCTCAGAGCTCCCTAAAGCTCTTCTTTTAGCATATATTTGTGTGATCATTGAATGACTGTCCTTGCCCCCCACACAGGCAGGGACAATTTCTGGTTTTGCTCTTCATATTTTTGGATTGAAAGGATAAATAATAAGTGAACTCCTACTGGAGCAGGAAATTGCTAATGGCTTTTGTTGTGGCCACCATGCCTATGAATGGCCCGGCTGCTCACTCCCTGAGTGTAACTCAGTCACTACGGCTCACTCTTTGCTCTGGTTTAAACAGGATAAGAAATAGGGAAATGGTTGTGCTAAGAATATCCTTGGACGTACAAACCCAACAGATTATGCTAAAAAGTCATCCGATGAATGGGTCTATAATATCATCAATAAAATTTGATTCTGCAGAAATTAATTCTGAAAATATTCAATCAGACCTCTTAACGTCCCCTTTTCCATCATTTTAAAAAAGGACTGACAGAAGGGCATTCATTCGTATGTGATAATTTCCTAATTTTCTAGTGACTCACCTCCTTCCTTACTTTTTCTCTTGCCCCAGGTGTGTGTGCGGCTGGCTCTGTACATTGAGACCTATTTGGGGACCTCTCTGAGACAAAAAATTCTCACAAATTTAAAGAGCACCAAGTCCGAGGAGAACGTCGGGCTATCTTGAAATCCAAAGTAATTCAGCTCAGTGTATCATGTCCTTTTCAGGTAGTTCCTCATGATTTCTGTGGGTTTTCACCAAAATGTTTTCACATTACACACCTGAAGTTTTGTGTAGAAATTTAGTAAGTTAAACGAATAGGTCAGCAAATCTATCATTTTCCCAACTTGCTGGAGGTGAAAATTAACTTCTATCCAGAGGCATTTAGCAAGAGGAAGTTTGAGTTTTGGGTAGCTCTTCTTTTTTTTTTTTTTTAAAGATTTTATTTATTTTATTCGACAGAGATAGAGACAGCCAGCGAGAGAGGGAACACAAGCAGGGGGAGTGGGAGAGGAAGAAGCAGGCTTATAGCGGAGGAGCCTGATGTGGGGCTCGATCCTGGAACGCCGGGATCACGCCCTGAGCCGAAGGCAGACGCTTAACGACTGAGCCACCCAGGCGCCCCTGGGTAGCTCTTCTTGATGTGTGAGTAGTTGCCAACACTTCATACCCTATCTGCATTAACATTCTGAAATTACACAAAATTTACAAAGGCACTGGAAACGAGAAGTGATCACACAGCCGTAGGGCCTTTGGTGATATTGTAAATCAGCCACTCTGGCTCTGAGGAGTGACCAGACCTCTTGGCCTTTGGATTTTCGGAACATAATTCAGTCTCAGCCCTGGGTTCATCTATGTGTCTTCTTCCCAGAAGAGCAGGGAGAACATCCTGAGAGTTTTCAGATTACAGTTTATTAAAGTTCTTAAATCATCTCAACAAAGGAAATATGACCTGAGTAAAACAAGTAATTTTTCAAAAAATGACCTCCAGAACAAAGCCTGGTGTCTTACACTGAACAATTCATTGTGAAGTAGGCTGGAACGAGCCACCCTACACACTAATAAGTGTATGATGGTTCACAAACACGTCTGCTCATTTTCCATATAATGCAATATTAAGAAACTTGAGGCCAGCTTTCAACAGCTGAAGCAGAAGTTTCAACAATTTTCTTGCAAATTAGAATCATTCTGAATTAGCAGCTTGCTTCGACAGCCAATTTGGACAATTCGAACCTCAAATGGTGTCTTAGGTCTGCTGTATTTGCTTTGGCTGTCTAGATAATTCTAAGTCACTAGACAATCATTCATGGAGAAATTGGGGAAATGCCCTTCTTCCATGTATGTCTTCTTTCTGGGCAAGCATTTAAATGTTAGATGAAAGAATTTGCCTTTCCTATGATTGAAGGGATGACTTCAGAAGGTCTAACATTTTTCCTCTTCATTCTTGAAATCCAGACAGCAATAGGAATCTCGTGAGCCCTGGAAAGCCCCTAATGGCAATCGTGGGATAAAATGTTTTAATTGACAAAAGAGCCCCTTGGCTAAATTCTCATCTTTGTAGAACTTGTCAAAAGTATTCAGTTTCAAGCTAAAAACCTGCCAGAATGAAGGCCAATCATTAGTGACAGAAAGATTGGGAGAGCGGAGATCCACTGGCTGCACAACAGCACGTAATGAGAGAAAATATGGTGGAGTCAACCGAGGGCAATTGACCCACGGCCAGTGCTTAACAAGAGGGGCCCTCAATATCATGATGCCCCCCACGCCATGCTGGCGTATCTCACACACTAGCAATGATTTGTCTCTGTCATAAGAAACTAAAAATATGATACTCCAAGGGTCTCATGACTCAATTTTGTGTTTTTAATCATGTGTCTATACTGCTCCAGGCACAGGAGAAACTGGAAGAGTAAATGAGGCAAATGATACCTAAGTTACTTGCTGAGTAAACCTTCCTGGGTGGCTCCTGTATATTCCAGTGGCAAACACACATGTGTGCGCGCACACACACATACATGCACTCTTGTGGTAGACCCTACACAACTCACAGATTTTCTGTAGGTTGTGGATTATTTCCAAGAAAAGTCCTTGCTTTTCTGAGTTATACATAGGACTATAAATAAGTTATTTTAGTTCAGCTGATGCAAGGTTTCACCAAAGGGCAGACTTAAGACAGACCTGAAAACAATCTGCCCAGACCTTGGTGATCGTGATTATTCCTTTGTTCCTGACGGTTGAAGAGAGGAGCCACTACGATGGAGTGGCGAAGATGTTCCCATTTATTCTCAGGCAGCCACCCCTTGTGTAGCACAAGGGTAGAAGAGGAAGCTGGATGAGGGAACTGGATTCAAATCTACCAATCTTGAGATTTACTATTAGTTCTGATTGTCTAGAGAAGAGGGCGGAATTTGTCTAACAAGGCATTCTGAATGTTTCTATATTCCCTTCAACCATGGAATCTTTATTCCCATCGGTATCCCCACTGCCCCCTTGTCTTAGTCCGCTCTACTTCAGAGCCCCTACTGCGCAGGGGTGAAGTAATGATGGAGTAGCAGAAGAGAGAGTCCAGGTAGAGCTCATTGATTCCCAGCAAGTTTTAGGAGAAGAGAAAGGGAGAGACAGGCAGAGAGAAAGGCAAGCTTCAGTTTAGATGGACTTGAGGGAGTCTTTGTAATGGGCTTGGACAGACGTAAGAGAGAAATTTAGGAGAAGTCGACAGGTGTCTGAGACATGAAAAGAAAAAGAACAATTGGGAAAAGAGACTTTTTGAAGTTCTGTATGTGTTTTTACGTTTGTTTTTAATTCAGAGAATCCCCTTTTGCGTTTAAAGAGCCCCCAGTAAAATATATTTGAATTGCCTCTCTAATTAAAACCTTGGACGTCAGACAGTGTTTCTTTGTATTTAACACCTTGCTGAGAGTGGGTGGCAAAGTGTCCGGTTTATGGGAATGACATATGTAATCGAAGGCCTGTCTGCAGGATGCTGAGCGTGCGTGCTGAGGGGGAAACTGTGTCAAAGACCCAAACGCCCAGATGTTTGCATCATGCCGCACTAAGCTGCTCCCACGTGAGTCCAGTGTGTAGTTGTGTAAATACCCCAAACCACGAGAATCAAAGGCTCTAATAATAGCGGGAATGATTAAATCAGAGACATAAATACGATCATGTCCACTTGTGTCTGTTTCAGATAGGGACACTCCTTGAAATGAAATGGCTTGTTTCAAACCTGTGTGTGTAGCCAACACAGGGCAAGAATTTTAATACTAGAAAAATGCAATTTTTTTATTCAAAAAAAAAAAAGCCACTATTTTCAAAAACAGAAGAGAGCAAAATAATCACCACAAAGTGAAATAGTCAGTGTTTGCCTGGTAATTTTCCATCTGTGCCATTGCAATTTTCACTAGCAATTTAAAAAAAATCCTGTCATAAGCAGAAAACAGGTTTGGCCATGAAAGTAAACTCCCTTTCTTGCTAGTGATTGAATGTGACTTCCAGATTTATAAACTCACAGGCCACTCACATCGTGTTAGTTGTTGGAGTGGGGCAAGGCTTGGCTTTGAAAGATGTTTACAATATTTTTTAAGTTTGGTAATAAGCGAGTGTCCAGTGAAATTGGCCATGTGGACCTCAGGAGCGACACAGCCCTACAGTTTTCTGCTCGTGTTCCCGTCCTTAGGGGCCTGTATCCCGGCTCCGCGCTGCTGCCTCGCTCAAACGTGGAGCCGTGAACACTATCAGAATGACATGGAGGTGCTGAGCCTCTGACGCTGAAAGGCCTTATCTCAAGTGTCCTCCATACCAATGCTAAGTGAAATCATCCTTCCTAAAAATTTAGCAAATTAAAGTTTTACATAGGCCATGGGCAGGAAACCAGATGTTTCTGGAAACATAAGAAAGGTACAGATCTGTATCTCCTTTACGTTTTCATGTCCTGTGAATTCATTCTGTGTGAATTATTATGCTATTTAAACCTGTTCTGAGGACCTGGGGTTGGCAAGTAGCAGCAATGTCTGTGTCATAACTCAGTTCTCCTAGTTTACTGCAACCTGGTGACTCTCGGCCTTCTGTTCAGTTGGGACTCACTCCCCACCACTGTCACCAAGATGTTCCTGGACTCGTTATTTCACGGTAGTTGTCTTTGGACCCCTGGCATTTGAAAGTCCACATGGCTTTGGCTCTGGGGCACAGCTCCCTGGTGGGAACGGAGGGCGGAGGGTGGTTGTTAGAAGCTGGGGTAAAGAATCACCTGGAGTCCTCATGTATATTCAAACACACAATTGGTGTAACCCTAGGGCTAGCTGTCGGGCAACAATTTCCCTTGTTCTTTCTGCAGCCCCTCCCAGGGTGCTGTATCACACCCTCTGGGACAACTTCGCTTATGAAGCCTGTTCTTTTTTTTTTTTTTTTTAAACAAATTCAATACAAAAATGTTAAGGATGGTAGAAGAACAGGAAGACATACTGACTTGAGTTCAGTCCTCCGTACACCTGGCTTTCATGACTCTGTTTGTTTTAGTTGTGTGGCATTCCCCTTTCTTCCTTCCTATTCAAAGTTTTCAGCACAATGTATTCACTGCTCAAGTTAGGGTGAATTAAAGCAAAACCTTTTTGAGAACTAATCTCAGAGACCCTGAATATTAGTTAGTCATGTGCTTGACTGAATGTAATAGAAAACCTGACGTTGTTTCAAAAAATAAGGAATTTATTTGAATTAGGTAACAAGAAATCTTAGTGTAGCTGACGAAGAGCTAATATCTATCTTCCTGCTCTGCTATTGTTGGTGTGGGGGTTTTCATCCTCATGGCTGCAAGATGGCTGCCACATCTCCAGGCACTATATTCCAGGAAGGAAGAAAGAAGATGAAAGAAGGAAAAAGGGCAAGAGGCTGAAGTGGGCAGGCCTAAGGAGACTTCCTTCTTTAAAAACCTTTCTGGGACACTCTGCCCCAACATCCACTCATATCTCATAGCCCAGAACTGGCTCTCATATCCTCTCTCTGCTGCACAAATTCTATAGCTTTTATGTTAGAGGAAGGCAGACTGTGTGACTTTTTAGCAGCTTTGGGAGGACTTAAACAGTGTTTAAGACTATCCAGAGGACGTACCTGTCTTGGCTGAATGACAGTGGACCCGAGGAGTACTTAAATGAAGACTCAAGAACACCTGAACGTGGGGTGACTATTTGTTCTAGCTTGGCTAAACTGGTTTCAACCCTGCCTGTGTTTCTGGCCTAATTGTTAATAGTACCTCCTTTCACCTTTTCCCCAACTTGTTATTATGAGAACTCTCATGTTATTATGAAAAGGTTGGCAGGATTTTACAGGACTACCTCTATGCCTACCACCTAGATCCTACCATTACTCATTTCCTACTCTCCTCGTTTTATCTCTTCATTCATCAATCTGTCTTTTTTTTGGATGAATTTCAGAGTAAATTACAGGCACCCATAAACTTCTCCTTTACTACAGCATGAGCCCGAATTCTGTATTTGTTTACAATGTGTTTTTTCTTTTGAGGTAAAATTAACATTAAGTGAAATGTACATCTAAGTGCGTATCTGCTGAATTTTGGCAAATCAATGTGTAACCCCAACCCCATATCAAGATATAAAGCATTACTTTCACCTTAAGAAAGCTCCCTTGTGCCCTCTCCCGACTGATCTCCTTTCACCCAGACAACCGCCATTCTGGGTTGTTGTTGTTGTTGTTTTTTCAATATAGATTAACTTCAGATAAATGAAGTCATACAGTAGATCATACTCTTTTGCGTGATGCCTTCGGGTTAGCTGAAAACTCTGAAATAATATTCTTGAGAATCACCTACGTTGTCATGTGTTTCATTCTGGAAGCTTATTTATTTCATTCAGCCAGACAAACTGTGGATCCCATTTGGGTCAAAATCGTGTATTTTCAAGGCTTGTTTTAAAAAATATCTACCAGGAGCAAAGGCCTTTAAAACTATCAGAGCAATGCTGCTCCCTCCCTATGGCAAAGGATAAACTCCTCGAAACAAAGATCTTTATTTCACAAAAAGGAATGTGGGTTTGGGAACTTCTAAATGGCTCACTTTAAATTTAATGTCTCTCTAAGAGATATAAATTAGTGGCAGCAAAATATTATGGCCCTTTGAATGCTCCAGCCCGTGAAATGTAAATTAAAGTTTGTTTAGCCATTTGGTGGGGCTTAACCATACTAGAAAGAGCTGTTAAATATTTTATGGTATCTAAATGTACTTGCATGGGCACCGTTCCTGTCCCCTGACACATTTTTGTTCAAGTGAGAAAGGGAACGACTGAGAATGCACATAAAAATATTCCCAGTTAACAGAAGTTTAAATGAATTAAAGAAATAAAGAACACACATGTTTGCATTTAGACATGGTAGATGGCCAATTTTTTCATGAAGAACGCCTTATTACTGTTGCTCTAAACAGCACTCTAAATGTTCAACAGTTGACAAGGGGAATTTCCCTTCCCTTCTCTCCTTTCCCTACAGTATATATTAAACTAATTGCTTTATTTTAACAAGGGGGACCCTGTTTCCCCCAACCATCTTCCTGACCCCCAGCTTGAACTTCAACTCCACGGATCTTTGCTGAGAGATAATTGCACTACTGATGTGATTTAATGCACTTTGCCTTCAGTGGGTCAAGTCTTCTCTGTCTTTAGAAACATTTTTAACTCTCAAAGGGTCAGATTCCCATCCTATATAATTCTTGGAGAGTCGTGTAAAAAATTTGGCCCAGAGTTTCCTTATCATTTATAATTTTCATAATAGTCTCAGAGTCACAAAACTATCTAGTGTTTCAGAGATGAACAATTTGCTGTTTTTCACGAATAAAAATTCTCTGAAGGATAAAGTAAGGAAGGCCAATAGGGTTAAAACTGTCCCAGGGAAACTGTAAATAAAACTCATGCCATAACCTATAGTGCCCTCATTTTAGATCTACGTTTATAAACACGCATTTTTTCAGCGGCTTCTAAAAAATTCCTCATGCTTGAACTGAACACATATGAAAAACTGACAAGTTGAGGGATTGGCCTTCCTGTCACGGATGGAGAGGCTGCATCGCTCTGAACCCCCCGCTCCTCAGGACTTCAGATTCTCCTTTTCTGAGAAGTTCTCCATGATCCATCTGCTCTGAATTCCTGGGGCACTGAATTCTATGCTTCGTGTAACTTGCTTTCCTTCCCGCTCCCTCCTTTTTCTTGGTAGGTCACTTTGTGCACTTGTACTTAACACGCGGGCACTCAAAACACACCTAGATGCCCCCCAACACCCACATCCGACTCCTATACTCAGACACGTGCGCACTTTCAAAATCAGCAGAATTTTATTTCATCTATTCCTGATCTAGTCCTTACTCCTTAAAGAAAAAGCTTGTTGTCTTGGGATAGGTGTCATTTGGAAGGTGTTGGGTTCAGTCAACGATTTTAAACATAGTGCATCTCCAAGCTGTTCAGCAAATGCAATAATGAGGGCTCGGCCTGTAAAGGTCTGGGCCCTACCCTGGCCCCCAGCACTGTTTAGCTAAAACATCTTGCCTCAGATTCAGTTTTCTTCTTGGTAAAGCGGTACTACAAGAATCCGGCCGCAGCACAGCAGTGAGGCTACGGGAAATGTAAGCACTGCAAATCTGTAAAATTCCATAGAAGAGCTATCCCTGTGCGACCAGATAGCCAGCTCCTTGTAGGCAAGGACCGCGTCGGAGCGAAGCTTCTTTACCATCCCCAGCAAAGTGCCGTGGATCCTGAAGAGTATACTGAATGTGTCTTCCAGAAAACAGAAATTAAGTTACGATCTGTGCCAAGATTCCTTCAGCTCTTTCCTATCAGATGACTTGGAAAGACGGACTAAAATACCCTAGTAATTGGTGCGGGGGGCAGGGGCTAGGCCACTTTACTGCTGGCCAGCTGTGAGGCCAGGAATTAGTTCTCTGCCAGGTACCCAGACAGTGGAAAGGCTGGCAGAGCTCAAGAAGAAGGTGGGAGTTTTCCAAATACTTGGGGTCTTTTATGATTGAACCTGCCAGAGTTGTGGGGGCTGCCACTCACACCCCCTGGGGGACTCCACATCCTCCCTGCACAAGTCATTACCTTCCTGCTGTTCTTCTTTAGGAAACCTTCCAGATTCCAGCAGGGGACACTATTTCTAACTAGCAGCAGTCACCATCGTGGGCTGAGAGCCCAAGACCACTGCTCCTAACATGCGAAGGAAGCAGAAGGAAGAGGGGCACTCAGTGTTAAAGGCTCTCATAACTTACTTCAGATAAGTCAGTGGCATGGCCCCCTTACTTCTGTCGGGAGTAACATTTCATTTCATTTTTGGAACTGGGGACGGGAAATGAATTTCTGTATCAGTTTGCATGATGGCTATGTGCTCTGACGCGTTCTTTTCCTAAGATGCTCGCTTGAGCTTGCTCTTGGGGGCATGCTGTTTATCGGGGTCTGTCCTTCTTGACTCCCTTTGAGGGTTTATTTTAGCTTCTTGATCTGTTCTCCAGTCAGGGCTGTGGTTTCTCACAGAGTTATCTTCTCACTTACAGAACCCTGGTTTTCAACCCAATCGTTATCTTATTTTTCATCTTTGAATCATTTGCAACCACAGAATTCCCATTTGTCTCTGTGTTAGTGGAGTTGATGGAAATACAGTGGCAATGAGGCTTTAATTATTACTTAATCATTTAATTGCTTAATTAATGTTGGCGTGGCTTCAATTTCTGAGTGAGTCAGTTATAACATGGCCAGATACAGTATTTCTAAAATGCCCAGGCCATCTGTCAATCTAGCAGTCTAGCAAGTGCTTGGCATTGGTCAGCCAGGGAAAAGGACAAACATTTGTTGGGATCTGTATAAATCCACCACCAGCATTGGAAAAACAATTTCTGGAGGTGGTGGGTACGTTCATCATTACTGCATGGATCGTACCAATATGCTCTTAACGGTCAACCCCACATCCTTCATAACGTCTCCCTGGCTCTCCTCCCCGTCCCTGTGCTCCTACAGGCAGATATAATCTTTTCCCACTTTTTGCCCTGACTTCACCCTTCTGTGCTGGACTTGAACTTGTTGTAGTTATTTGTTTGTAGATCCATCTTCTGCTAGACCAGGGATCAGCAACATTTTTCTGTAAAGGGCCAGATAATAACTACTTTAGACTTTGCGGGCTACAGAGTCTCTGTCTGAACAACTCAACTCTGTGGTTATAGTGAGAAGCTGCCATAGTCAATGTGTAAACAAATGGTGTGGACATTTTCCAATAAAACTTTATTTATGGACATTAAAATTTGCATTTCATATAATTTTTACATAAAATATTATTCTTCTTTTGATTTTTAAAAATGACTCTTAGCTCACAGGCTGTAAATAAACAGGCCGTGGGCTGGCTTGGGCCCATGGACTGCAATTTGCTGACCCCTGTACTTACTAGAGTATAAATTTTTGAGAGCTGAGACTTTTTAAGTTTATGCATTTGAGAGCTTCGGCCCATGGCACGTACTTAATAAATATTCTTTAAACAAAAGTAAACTAAAAAATTTCTTCTGAATCTATAATATAATGTAGGTTTATTTTTATATAATACAATATTATATAACATTATAATAATATATTATATAAATATAATAATATAAACTTATTTTGCCTGGTTTTTTACAAATGCTTTCACAAGCATAATTTTATTTTGTCTTTATGCCGGTGATATCTGCAGGGAGTACAGCAACCCTGTTTTCTAGATGATGGAATTTATCTTACAGTGCATTTTGTCTTTTGTGAACACATCATATGAACCCTGATTTTCAGTGTTGTCCACCCCTTAGAAAATGCCCTCTTGGTTTTTTGTTTTTAAAAAATTTTTAATTTACTTTTGGAGATGCTTTAGGTGATTTCATTAACTTAGTAATGTACCAGCTGTCTATATTTCGGTTTCCGAGTGACTTTAATTCATACCCTGACAAGAGAGTCAATTCTGTCAGTCCTCGTAAACATGAAGTAAGCGTGAACTCTGGAAAGTCCACTGTGAGTAGTATCATCTCTGAAGAAAAAGACGCTGTCTGTGAGGGTCGGAGGAGCCGCAGGTACAGAGGGTGGCTATTCTGGTGGTTCTCCACTGGCCACACAGCCGGGGATTCCTTCTCCACGCTTCTGAGCCGGCTCTGCGCCCAAGGAGGCTGGCATCCGGTTGGGCATGACCAGTGGACAGCACTGGTGGTATATCCGAGGATGGGCAGAAAGTGGTTGAGCTTTTCCACCTGCTGTGGCTCCGCACTGCCCGTGTCTCCCATTGGGAGCCCTGCTCCTGCCTGCCTTGGGTCGCCGTGTCCTCCATGAAGGGCACTCTCCGCTTTACCATTCAGGCGGGGGCCGTTTCCCACTGCCGTTCCTGTAGTACGGACTACCCTCTCGCCTGTCCAAACCTCTGGAAATAATCTCTTCATTAAACCTTCTTCAGTTAAACCCTTTGAGTTGCCATCTGCTTCCTGTGTGGACCTGAGCTAACCTAGCCATCTATGAGATAGAACTGGTGGACACTGGGTACTAGTTGGTTGGAGGACCCAACTGGTAGCCATGACTTCTGAAATTCTCCTGCTAAAGATTTCCTCTTTGGGTTACAACTCTAGGCATTTTCTTTTATTTTGCAAAGAATCTTTGCCCACATTACACATCTAGGAGCTATCAATCACTTATCCTACGTCATAGGTATTAGCAGCCAGGTTTGTCATATCATTCTCTTCTGTGATACAGCTGCCTCAGGCCACGGAGAGGGTCTCTGCTTCTCTGAGCAATTGGAGCAGGGGCTTAGTAAGAAAAGAAAGCTGGGACAGTGCTTACTGAAGTCAGACTTACTAGGGCCTTCAAGGGACAGGATGAGGGTGTGGGGACAATCACGGGTAGAAGTGAAGGGACTGAATGAGGAGCTGAGAAATGGGAAGTTGAAAAAACTTAAGATAATTTTCGTCTTTTTTTGTTTGTTTTTATTTTTTCCCTAACTTGTATGAACATATAGGTCAGCATGATTAAAAAAAAAAAGATTGCATTCAGGTAGGCAAAGAAAATATTCTTCCTTTTTCTATAACTGCTTTGATCTTCCTTATGAGACTTTTACAGATGGCAGAGAAAAAAAACAAACTTCTGTCCAATTCCCATTTAAATTTATTTCAATCCAGTAAGTTAAACAGGATTTTTTTTTTTTTTTTTTGGAAACCAAGTATCTTTGGGGTCAATGCTCAGGTGTTCAAATTCCTACCCTTGGTCTCTCCAGGAGGTTGTCTGGGTATTTGGGAAAGGGTTTATACGGCCCCAGAGTGACAGAAAAGGCTTGCACCCACATGTGGAGTCCTTGTGCTGTCCTGGGGCTCTTCTGCAGGGTGGTGTTCCTTAGTCGGCTCAACAGGTGAACTGCTGGCCTCCTCGGCTGAAGTTCAGGGCTGCGAACCTATGGAGCCTGTGACATCGCCTTGGTCCAGGCAGGACTCCCACTGGTTCTGGGAGCATTAGCCATTTCCCTCTGTTTGCAATGGTCCTGTCTTCAGATTCCCTCACAGTTAGCTCTAGGCACTCCACATTCCAACCCTCAGTCAGCCAGGGGCCAATCTGCCTCCACCACAGTAACCCCCTGCTAGCCCGTTCTCTTGCCAGTCCCTTAGTCTTCTTCCTCACTCAGTGAGGCACATGGGAACTCTTGGAGGCCATGCACCTCACGGGGAGCCAAAAGAGAATTGGGCATCTATACTTAGTTTGTTCATCTTAACTGGCATGACTTGGTACCAATTTTACTTGAATCAAGTGACCTAGATTCGGCACTGGGGACTCCTCTAAGTGTCCCAACAGTGGAGCAAGGACAGATTCTATTCTCAACATCCTCTTTATCTATTTGGGTATTTCTAAGCCCCTCTCCTCAGGCCCTCCTCTCCCCAACGTGCAGCCTTTAGGGTGGAGGAAAAGGGCTTTGGTGACCAAACCTATCCCTCCATCTCAATCGCCTTCTTTTCCTTCTTTAGGTTCTAGGGCTGGTCTTCCACTTTCCCTAGGCGCCTACTTCTTCCTTTGGCTTGCTAGCCTCATGGCCTCTTCCCCATGCTTAGAATGGGTTTCCTCTCCCCCCCCCCCCCATGGAAAAACTCTATGATCTGGGTCTTTTGGATTTGTTCAATGATGTACTAAAAGGATAGGTGAGGGGTTTAGAAATTCTTCATGTCTCTTGACAAATCTAGATTTTGCTGGACTGGAAAAAAAATATATTGGATGTCACAAGTGGAATGTTAACTCTTCCTTTTTAAATACCCTCTGTACGAGCTCCAATTCCTGTAGTGACAGATAAATTCTAAAGTGCCTAAGGCGGGAAAGTCCATGAATATATTTCAGAAAATATTAGACTTCCTCTGCTCATAAGTAAACAACAACAAAAATCCAGATATTCTACAAGATGACTTCGGAAATGTGGGTGAGGCACCTGGGTGACTCAGTTTGTTAAGCCTCCAACTCTTGATCTCAGCTCAGGTCTTGATCTCAGGGTCATGAGTTCAAGCCCCACATTGGGCTCCATGCTGGGGGTGAAGCTTACTTGAAAAACAAACTGAACTCCCCCAAACCAAAACCCCTACAAAAACATGGAAAGAAGAGATTGAACTACTCCAGATGAAAAGAGACAAAAGAAATAATCAGTTGAATGAAATGTATGAAACTTGATTGGAACCTGAATTGAAGGTAAAGAAAAACAAAAGTAGACATAGAAATGTGTTTTGGAACAATTCGAGAAATTTGCGAATGGACTATTTAGTAAATGGCATTATGAACTTATTGCTATTCTTCTTAGGTGTAAAATTGGAGTTGTGATTACATGGAAAAACGCATGAAGTACTTCAGCTAAAGTACCTGGATGGCTGTGATGTATTTTCCAATGGTTCAGCACAAAACAAAACAACATATACATAAACAAACAACATATACGTAAACCATTAGTAATACTTTGAAAGGAATTTTTTTTCTGAGTAGTAATTCTCCATGGTGGACTTAAAACATTCAGTAAATCATATTGTAAACAGGTTTGCTGTCACCCAGCTCCATTTATAGAACACAGGCCGAATAGACAGCATAATTCTTAAAATCTCTTAAGGGCCTTAGGTTTTTGGAATGGCAAATGAGCCCTGGCTTCAACTTCAAGTCACCAGGTGCATTAGCCCCCAAGAGAGTCAGCCTGTGCTTTGAAGCTTTGAAGGCAGACATTGACTTCTCCTCTCTAGCTAGGAGAGTCCTAGATGGCATCTTCTTCCAATAGAAGACTGTTTTGTCTCATTGAAAATACGTCGTGCATTGCAGCCTCCTTCATTAGTGACCTTGGCTAGACCTTCTGGATGGTTTGCGGCAGCTTCCACACCAGCACTTGTAGCTTTACATTTGCACTTTGATGTTACGGAGATGGCTCCTTGCCTTAAAGCCAGGAACCAACCTCTGCTAGCTTCAGACTTTCCTTCTGCAGCTTCCCCACCTCTCTCAGCCTTCACAGAACTGAAGAGAGTTAGGGCCTTGCTCTGGATGAGGCTTTGGCTCAAGGGAATGTTGTGGCTGGTTTCATCTTCTATCCAGGCCACTCACACTTTCTCCACATCAGCAATTAGGCTGTTTTGCTTTTTTTTTTTTAATTGACATATAATTAACAAACAGTGTTATGTTAGTTTCAGGTGTACAATATAATGATTCAACCAGGCTGTACTTTACTCCGTGCTCATCACAGCAAGTGTATTCTTAAACCCTTTTATCTATGTCATCCAGCCCCAGTCCACCTTCCTTCTGCCAACCCTCAGCTCTCTGTTTCTTTTTTTAATCTCTTTTTTTCTCTGTTGACTTGTTTTGTTTCTTAAATTCCACATATGAGTGAAATCATATGGTATTTGTCTTTCTCTGACTTATTTCACTTAGCATTATAACTTCCAGGTCCATCCATGTTGTTGCAAATAGCAAAATATCATTTCTTGTGGCTGAGTAATATTCCATTGTGTGTGTATAACATCTTTATCCATTCATCTAACGATGGACACTTGTGTTGCCTTTATATCTTAGCTATTGTAAATAATGCTGCAATAAACATAGGGATGCATATATCTTTTTGAATTAGTGTTTCCATTTTCTTTGGATAAATACCCAGTAGTAGAATTACCAGATTATATGGTAATTCTATTTTTAATTTTTTGAGGAACCTGTACACTGTTTTCCAGAGTGGTTGCACCAATATGCATTCCTACCGATAGTGCACAAGGGGTCCTTTTTCTCCACATGCTTGCCAACACTTGTTATTTCTTGTTTTTTTAATTCTAGCCATTCTGACAGGTATAAGGTGATAATCTCATGATGGTTTTGATTGGCATTTCCCTGATGATGAGTGATGTTAAGCATCTTTTCATGTGCCTGTTGACCATCATATATCTTCTCTGGAAAAAATGTCTATTTAGGTCTTCTCCCCATTTTTAATTGGATGATTTGGGTTTTTTGGTGTTGAATTCTATGTTTTTAATATTTTGGATTTAACCTCTTATCAGACATATCATTTGCAAATATTTTCTTCAAATTAAGGGGGTTGCCTTTTTTGTTTTATTGATGATTTTCTTCACCACACAAAAGCTTTTTTTATTTTGGTATCATCCCAATAGTTAATTTGTGCTTTTGTTTCTTTTGCCTGAGGAGACATATCTAGAAAAATGTTCCTATGGCCAATGTCAAAGAAATCACTGCTTATGTTTTCTTGGCGTTTTATGGTTTCAGGTCTCACGTTTGGGTCTTTCATCCATTTTGAGCTTAATTTTGTGTATAGCACAAGAAAGTCATCCAGTTTCATTCTTTTGCACATAGCTGACCAGTTTACCCAGCACCATTTGTAGAAGAGACTTTTCCCCATTGTATATTCTTGCCTTCTTTGTCATAGATTAAGTGACCATATAAACATAAGTTTATTTCTGGGCACCGTTTTGCTTTCTTATCGTTCATACATTCACTGGAGTAACACTTCTAATTTCCCTCAAGAATTTTGTGTGTATGTGTGTGTGTTCACAACGTGGTAACTGGTTGGTGTAAGACGCCTTGCTTTGGGGCCATGTCAGCTTATGCCTTCCTCGCTAAGCTTAATCATTTCTAGCTTTTGATTTAAAGTGAGAGATGTGTGACTCTTTCTTTCACTTGAACACGTAGAGGCCTGTGTAGGGGTTATTCATTGGCCTAATTTCAATTTTGCTGTGTCTCAGTGACTATGGAGGCCTGAGGAGGGGGAGAGAGATGGGAGAACAGCTGGTCAGTGGAGCGGTTGGAACACACGCAACTTTTATCAGTTACGTTTACTCTTCTGAGGGTGCAGTTCGTGGTGCCCCAAAATGATTCCAATAGTGACATCAAAGATCACTGATCACAGATTACCGTAACAAATATAATCATAATGAAAATGTTTGAAATATTTGAGAATTACCAAGATGTCACCCTGAGACACCAAGTGGGCAAATGCTTTTGGAAAAATGGCACCGAGAGACTTGCTTGTCTCAAGGTTGCCACAGACCTTCAATTTGTACAAAATGTAATATCTGCGAAGGGTAATGACCCAAAGAGCAAGAGAATAATGTCTGCTTGTACAGCTACACCAGCCGTTAGGGCTTCCTCATATGATTTTTGGGGGGGATACAAACATTCAGTTCATAACAGTGTCTCAGAGGTGGTTCTCCAGCCTCGCCTTCTCTGAGCCCTGGGGGTATGAAGGCTGAGCAGGGATTCTGACTCTGTGGAGTGTCCACGCACCATTGGTCTTTGCTCATCATCCAGGCCTCTCAGGCTGTGCTCCCTGTGCACTTGGTCTCCTGATGTCCATCTCCTCGAGGATGAGTAGACAGGAGTAGGCCCCAGGCCATTAGTCTCATTATGCGCATCTCTCATTTGTGTCTCTCCTCCTGGGCTCCTTCCCTGCATAACAACTTGCACAAAACGCCGTGTTGGCGGAGAGAGAGGCAGGGTGGGCCAGCCACCTCAGGCTCCTCTGCTCCAAGTGGAAGTGCTGTGAGTAATGAACACACAGGGTTGTGTGACCGCTAAGGAGATGATGTATATGAAATATTGGCAAACTCAAAGTGCTGAATAAATACAGGAAGAGTAGGAGAATATTTGGCTAAATTAATGGATATGTTTTCCACTGACACCCCCCCCATATTTCCCATTACCTGTGGCATCTCTTCCCACACCCCCTCTCCCAACATCCCTGCTAAAGCTGTTTTCCTCATTGACGTAGCAGAGAACAAAGAACAAAAGAGGCAAATGCTTGGGTCTTTTCTCTCTTAGGAAATGTATCCATTTGTTAAAATATTCACACACTACAAAAACACATTTACCGTGAAAAGTCAGTCTCTCCCACCCCTGTCCTCCAGCCACCCAGCTTCCCCACCCAGAAGCTCTGCTACTAGCTTGTTACTCGAAGTGTTCTAGAGATAGGCCACAGATGGAGAAGCCAATACGCCTGCATCTTTTCCTCTTCTTGTGCTAAATTGTTAACACATTGTCTGCAGCTTGCTTTCTTTTTTTTACCCTAAGAATATGTTTCTAAGATTGTTTATGTTAATGCACAGACAGATGTTGTTTTTAAGCAGTACAACCATGGATCAAATTAATTTCACCAGTCTTCTATTGAGCCGGCTACATTATTTTGCTATTACAAGCAATCTGCCATTATCTTTGTACATGCATAACTTTACATGTGCTTGACTCTATATGTAGAATATATATCTGATATGGAATTGCTGAGTCAAAAAGATTATGCATTTTTAACTTTCCCAGATATATCCAGATGTCCCCCCCCCCGAAGCTCTGTCTGTATGAATTGATACTAACAGCAGCAATACATGAGAATTTCTCTTCACCTGCATTCTCACCAAGCAGGGTGTTATCTATGATTTTTATCCTTGCCACATTCGTAAGCAAAACATTGAATCTTGGTGTAGTTTTAATTCTCATTTATCTTGCTTTGAGTGAAACTGGGCATCTTTAAGTATGTTTAAGGGCCACTTATATATCCTTTTTTTGGTGAATTCTGTTAATAATAGTCTTTGCCGGTTTTTTTCATTGGTCTGTTGATCTTTTCTAATTGTTTTGTGAGAGGTTTTTACATATTAGGGAAATTAATCCTTGTGTTATGAGTTAAAATGTTTCCCCCAGATTTTTGTTTTTTTGTGAAAGGTTTTTTTCCTGGGCATAAACATTTTGTATTTAATAAAATTTATTGATCTTTTCTTTTCTTTTTTGTCTTCTGGGTTTATGGGATATTTAAATAGGACTTTCTTATTCTGAGATTTAAAAAAAATCCCGTGCATTTTTCTAGTATTTTTGGCATTTTTTTTCATATTTAAATCTATAATTCCCTTAAAATAATTTTGCTATAACATATAAGATAGTTATTTAACCTATGGTTTTAATAAGTGATTGTCTAGTTATTCTGTTAATGAATAATCCATCTTTGTACCACTGATTCTAAGTGCTACATTTTCCAAACACTATATTTCTGTATTATTTTTGCTCTATTTTTGGATATTCTATTATTTCATTAATGTATATATTTATGTGCCATATTATAATTAATATGTTTCAATGTCAAGTCATGCTAATTCTTGCTTATAAATTCTTGGCTATGCTTGTTTTTCACATTAATTTGAAAAAATTAATTTAATTTGTACAAAGCGTCCCATTGGTATTTTTATTGAGACCATGTTAAATTTATAGATTAATTTAGGGAAAATGCCTTTTTATTTGTTCAAGTCTTTGTTTCTGTCCTTCAGTAGCATTTAGGTCTTGCAAATTTCTTATTCATGATATTCTTGTTATTTTTTTTTATTACTTTCACAAATGAGGTCTTTTCTTTCATCACATTTTTAAAGCTTGCTTATTATAGAAATATTCTACTCAGCCATTTGGCTGAATTCTATTATTGTTTGTAATAATTTTAGATTGACTCTGTTAGGTTTCCTAGTAAAACAACAATATCATCTGCAAATGGTAATTATACTTTCCATTTTCTAATTTTTATGTCTTTATTTCTTTTTCTTATCTAAGTGAATTTCTGATGTCTATAGAACAAGTCTCAATAATAATGATGATAAAGGACATCTATTGTTTCTGCATCTTCTTATAAAGGAATCTCCTTATCAAAGAATTCATCTCATCCTAAATTATTATTTTTTTAAAGATTTATTTATGTATTTGAGAGGGAGAGAGAGAATGCATAGGAGGAGGGGCAGAGGGAGAGGGAGAGAGGGAATCTCCAGCAGACTCCCTGCTGAGCGTGTATCCTGAGGCAGGGTTTGATCTCACCACCCTGAGACTATGACCTGAGTGGAAACCAAGAGTCAGACGCTCAGCTGACTGAGCAACCCATGCACCCCTTGTAAATTATTATTTTTAAAATCAAGAATGGATTTAAGATTTTTACCAATTTTTAAATTTTCTATGGAGACCGTGTATTTTTTCATTTGACATTTTTGTGTGGTGAATAATATTAATAGATTTCCTATTATTGAACCATCCTAAATTCTTGGGGGTAAGCCTACTTGGTTGTGGCACATTATTCTTTCAATATTTTTTTGGATTCTATTTACTATTTGAGAAGTAAGGATTAATTTTTCCAAGATTGATCTCCAGAAACCTGGCCTCTACCAAAAGAGCTTCTCCTTCAAACTACCTGGAAAGAATACCCGTACTGTGTACAAGGCATACATTCTGGTCAACTGCAAGGCTCAGATCTGCCTCCTGATCAGAGGGCCTGGCATGTCCCTGAACCTGAATGCTGATATGGTACATCCTGCTGTTACCTTGTTCCTTCATATCGTTCTAGCTGCAAGGTTTGAACTCCAATTCCTTTCTCACCGGAGGAGGGTCTGATGTTTCCCCTTTCCAGTTCATGAACCTTGACAGGATAGAGCTGAAGCCAAGGTTCCACCGCACCAGACCGATATTGCATCTTGGTCCCGATCACACCAGGCAAGGAGCTGGTGCTTATATAGTAATGTGGCATATAAGCCCCTCAGCCCAGGAGTCAGGATCCCTGCCCTGGAGGGTCACCTCTGACTCTGCCAGAGTGCCAGGCAGTACTTCAGAGTGTGATGGACAAAAAGGGACCCTACATCACCACGGATGCTGCCTCAGTGTCCCTAGGGCACGCTGGTTCAGCAGGGCTATGTGCCCTGTTTGTACAGCTGTGTGTTGAGTTTCTCCATGGGTATTCATACATGAAACAAGCCTGTAGTTTTCTGTTATATGATAATGTTTAGGAAGTTTCCTTATCAATGTTATGTTACTTGTATAAAAAGAATATGAATGCTCTGAAAACAGATTATATGGGTTTGGTAGAATTATGTGAAACTGTCCAGATTTGGTGCATTTTAAGGGAACAGAGCTGCACTAATTTTATGTCCTCTATGTTAACTGATCTGAGTGGATTTTTCAATTTTGGGGTCATTTTTGGTAATTAATACACAATTATTTTTATGAAGTTTTGAAATTAGCTTCTTATTGATATAAAAAATTTGGGGTGCCTGGCTGGCTCAGTCGGTAGAGTATCCAACTCTTGATCTCGGGGCTATGAATGTGAGCCCCACATTGGGTACAGAGATCACTTAAAAAGTTTTTGAAAAATTACTCTGTTTGCATTTGCATTTCCAATTTTTCATATTAGTATTTCTCCCCTGCAATGTATTTTGATTCGGGTTTTACCAAACCAAAATGTGGGCCATTTATTGGTATTGCTGCTGTTTTTTAATTTATCCTTTGTTTTAATTGGTACAAATTCCTTCTGTTTTCCTTAAATTCGCTCTGTTGTTTTTTCCATGTTCTTACTCTGTATTTTGAATTTGCTTATCTTCCATATTCTCTGTTTATTAATATAAGCATCTAAAGCTACTATTTTTCTCTGGGCATTGCTTTAGTTGTGCCCCATAGGACGGATACATGTTGCCTTCTAAACATGCTGCTATTTTTATTTTTCAGTGACTGAAGAATTAAGACTTAAAAATACTTATAGATAGTTGGTTTATTTGTTTTCTAGTTTCTACTTTTATTATTAATTTCTCATTTTATTATATTATGATCAGAAAGTGTTATTTTTGCATTTTAATTTAAAATATTTATTGAGGTCTTCTTTCTGGCTGACTAGAGTCCATTTTTATGACTATTACTAAGTCATTTGGAAAAAAAAGAGTTATTCTCTGATTTTAGGTACAGAGTTTGATACATAGTAATTACTTCATTATTTGTTGTTTAGATCTTGTGTGTGTGTGTGTGTGTGTGTGTGTGCGCGCGCATTTGTCCTTTTGATCTAAAATGAACGGAGCCTTCTACTATCAGTGAGTTTCTGCATATTTCTCTAGCCTTTCCTGTGGGTTTTACTCTGTGAACGTTAGTGCTTTGCTATCCAGTGCATATTTGTATCTACTGGGGACTGCAAACTCAATCATTATAAAGTGCATTCCTTTGTGAACTCAATGATCCCACCACTTTAGGGCATATGTGTTTGAGGGCATAATTTTATATCACAGCTGTTCTGCAATCACAGACCAACCAAGGCCAAGTAAATACAAGACCTTGATTCTTTTGGATTTATGACAGGAGAACTAAAATTCCTGCTATAAAATAGTGTCCTTCACCAGGTCTCCAAAAACGACTTTAGTTTATGTAGCAGTATCTTTTAAAAAATTTTTGTATTTGCGCATATTTGAACCTCCCTCAGCACAGCAAAACAAAGTAAGAGGGTTTGAAGAGGGCATTACTCCCACTGATGAAACCACAGCTGGGACTTCATTCTCTTCCTTCCTTCTTCCACTACCACCCCCCTTTTCCTCTCAATTCTCACCCCTTTCTACCTTTTCTTTCTCATCTTCTGACATATCGCTTGAAGAAATAAGCTCTTTCTGAGGAGGCTACCCTAGGCTCCTGCTTTCTCACAACTAAGAGCCATTTGAAATGAGCAGCATTGTTGTATTACCACGACTGAATCTACTGATTATTCAGTGTGAGCTCTCGGAACTGGGTAAGAGCCAAATGCCAGGCATGAGCTCTTTAAACCCTGCCACTTGACATGTTCAACTTTTCACCCTTCAGAGTCTTTCACTTATTAAATTTTTTTTTTTAACTCTCACCGGTGCCACTCATTCCCATACATACATTTTGTAAAGGCAGCAAAATCCAAATCTGACAGGTTATCTTATCTTTCCAGATCAGATGAGTTCAGAGCAACTTCTTGGCCCTGACATGTTATGCAAAGGCACAAAGCCAACTTTTGAAAGCACAAATGGGGGAAATTTGGAAAAGAAAGGATGATGTGTCATAACTGCTAATATAACTTAGATTAATACATCTTTGGCTTGGGACCTGGCAATCGAATTTTCTTAAAGGCAGGCATGTATCAACATAGGATCTCAGAACACTTACCTGCACAGGACAGACAGTGGTCAGGAAGGGCCAGGTATCACTAGCTGATTTTAGTTTTATTTTATCTTTCTGTCTCATAGAAAAATGTGAGGACTCACCAGGGCACACAAATATTAGAGCAAGAGCACAAAAAATTCTAGATTGCCCAGATCAGGTCAGCTTACTATGGGTTTTAAGCAAAATTAGTATTTTGGAGTTGATTATTGGAGTTTATGATTACTTGGCACTTATAAGGAAAATAACCTAATGTTTTCTAAACCATAAGTAATTGAGGATTATAGATGTTTCAGTATTTTATATGGAATATTACATATGGGAATTTTTATTTCAGAAATTTTAGCAAGCTATTAAATTAAGAATGGATGAACATCCAGGTTATTTATTTTTAAAACTTGGAAATATGATTTCAGAGTCATTTTGTTATGTTAACTCATGGAGAATCATAGCAGTGTTACCAGAGGAAAGGAGAGGGCAAAGATCGTGTTTGTTTACTTAAGTATAATGGCTGAATTTTGGAAACTATGAACCTGCAAGCTTGAAATCAACCCCCAGCAATGTTCTGGAGCAGATCACTGAATTAATATTTGACAGTAGAGATCACCCATGGAAAGAGCAGACCCCATCATTTCTTTTTCTGTTGGGGTTGCACCGAAGAACTTACAGATGGGGACAAAGAGCGAGCACCTCACATCAGAATTGCCACAGAACACTGACACTCTCTTTTGATAGCTGTCAAAGCCCAACCTGAATGAGGAAGATAGATGACTCCAAAATTGTTAAATATTTTTTCCTAAATAACATTGGTAGTGGCTCTTGTCAACTGGAAGAGATAGCCTATCCTACTAGCAAAGGGCCTGTTGCAATTGGGAAGCAGCACTCATTTCTTCATTCTTTTGCATGTGGATATCCGATTTTCCTAACACCATTTGTTAAAGGGACTGTATTTTTCCCATTATGTTGTCTTGACATTCTTGTTGAAGGTCATTTGACCATATACAGAAGAGTTTATTCATGGGTTCTCTCTATTTTCCATTGGTCTATATGTCTGCCTTCATGACATTACCACAGTGCTTTGATTACTGTGGCTTTGTAATGTGTTTTGAAATCAGGAAGTATGATGCCTCCAACTTTTCCTTTTTCAATATTATTTTGGTTATTTGGGGTCCCTTGAGCTTCCATATCAATTTTAGGATTTTTTTTTCTATTTCTGCAAAAAAAAAAAAAAAAGCCATTGGAATTTTATAGGAATTACATTGAATCTGTAGAATGCTTTTATTTAATGGACATTTTAACAACTTAAGTCCTAAGTCTAATTTCAACTTATTAAGTCTTCCAGTCCATGAACATGGGATGTCTTTTCATTTATTTTGTTCTTCTTTAATATATTTCAGTGATGTTTGCAGCTTTCAGTGTACTAGTCTCTAATCTCTGATGTTAAACTTACTAAGTATTTTATTTTTTTGATGTTATTATAAATGGGATTGTTTTCTTGATTTCCTTTTCAGAATGTTCATTGTTAGTGTATAAAAATTTAACTGATTTTTGAAGAGGGAAATTTAAAAATCATTAGCTAGTGAAAGGGGATTACCTGCTAAGATGCAGAGAGAACTCTAAAGGATGTAAGGAGTGCCACCATCTATAGGGCTGAGTCACAGTACCCAAGGAAGGGATAAACTTGGATGATATTCGCCCTTCTCCGACAAAGGCACAGATTCAGATGTCATCGAGAAGGTATGACATAGTCCTATAAATAACAGAGAAATTCACTGATAAATTTCAGATGGGGCAGAAGACATAGACAGGGATACCATGAAAACACTGGAGGGTGGGCATCTCTGGGTCTTCTGCACAACATTGGCAGCTGAGTTGTGAGAGCAAGATCAATCACCACAACCAAGAAGAGAAACCCCTTTCTCCTGCAGTGCTCTCTGCTAACCAAGCAGGGCATTGTTCTAAGAGAAAATCTATAAAGATCTGCTCCAGTATTGCAACGCAGGCAAAGAATGCATTTATATGGGGGGGAGTGAAGGGAGGGCACAATGATAACTGTCACAGAAGATGCTGGAGGGCTGCTTTCATCCGACCTCATAGACCATTACAAGGATTTTTATTTACTAAGAGCAAGATAGGGAGCCTTTAGAGAGTTTTGAGCAGAAAACTACATGGTCTTATTTATGCTTTTAGTAGGTTGATTCTGTTTTACTAGACTGAAAATGAATGGAAGGAAGGCAAAGAAGAAGGACATTGGGAAACTATTGTAATAATGTTGAAACAAAAATTTAGCATCTTGTTTAAACATTTATGTAATGAAGTTATTCTTATTGGGACTATTATGATATCTTGGCTAAGTCTATCTATCACTGTTAACTCTGGGTCTAAATAAGGAATTGAAAGTATTCTTTAAAGAACATTTTAAAAAAATCAACCACCATGAAATACATGCCAATTTTTCTAGTAGGTCATTATAATTATATTGTAATATAAACTCAAACTGAACCAAATGAGAGGGTTGGAAGATAGCAGTGGAGTAGGAGGACACTAGGTTTGCCTCATCCCATCAATACAACTAGATAACTATCAAATCATCATAAATACCCCCAAATTGACCTAAAGACTGGCAGAACAAACTCCACAATGAAAGGTAGAAAAGAGGCACATCAAAGAGAAGGTGGGAGATGCAGTTTGGTAGAGAATGTATTGTATTCCTATCCATATAGGAAGAAAAAAAGAGGAAGTACTCAAATAAATAAAATTACAGATGAGAGAGGAGAAATAACAACCCAACACCACAGAGATACAAACAATTATAGGAGAATAATGAAAAACAATATGCCAAGATATTGGATAACCAAGAAGAAATGGATAAATTCCTAGAAACATATAAACTACCAAAACTGAAACAAGAAGAAATAGAACTGAACAGATGAAAACAGCAAAGAAATGGAATCAGTAATCAAAAAACTCCCAACAAACAAAAGTCCAGATGGCCAGTTCTACCAAACATTTAAAGAAGAATTAAAACCTATTCTTCTCTAACTACTCCAAAAAATAGAAGAAGAAGGAAAACTTCCAAATTCATTCTATGAAGCAAGCATTACCAATACCAAAACCAGATAAAGACACCACAGGGAAAGAGAACAGACCAATAGTCCTGATGAACATAGATGCAAAAATTCTCAACAAAATACTAGTAAACCAAATCCAACAATACATTAAACAAATTATTTGCCATAATCAAGGGGGATTTATTCCTGGGTTGCAAGAGTGGTTCAATATTGGCAAATCAATCAACATGATACATCACATCAATAAGAGAAAAGGTAAGAACCATACAATCATTTCAATAGATGTAAAAAAAGCATTTGACAAAGAGCGACATCCATTCATGATAAAAACCTTCAACAAAGTAGGTTTAGAGGGAACATACATCAACACAATAAAGGCCATGTATGAAAAACCCACAGCTAACATCCTTAAGGGGGAAAAACAGAGCTTTTCCCCTAAGGTCAGGAACAAGACAAGGATGTTCACTCTCACCATATTTATTCAACATGGTACGAGAAGTCCTAGCCATAGCAATCAGACAACAAAAAGAAATAAAAGGCATCAAAATCAGTAAGGAAGAAGTAAAACTCACTATTTGCAGATGACATGATTCTATATACAGAAGGGGATAATGAAAGACTCCACCAAAAAACTTCTAGAACTGATAAATGAATTCAATAAAGTTGCAGGATACAAATCAATATACGGAAATCTGTTGCATTTTTGTACACCAATAATGAGACAGTAGGAAGAGAAATTAAGAAAACAATCCCATTTACAGTTGCACCTAATATAAGATACCTAGGAATAAACCTAACCAAAGAGGTGAAAGACCTGTACTCTGAAAACTATAAAACACTGTTGAAAGAAATTGAAGACAACACAAAGAAATAGGACATTCCACACTCGTGGATTGGAAGAAAAAATATTGTTAAAATGTCTATACTACCTAAAGTTATCTCACATTTAATACAATTCCTTTTTTTAATTTTTCATTTTTTTAATAATAATTTTTTATTATATTATGTTAGTCACCATACAGTACATCCCTGGTTTTTGATGTAAAGTTCCATGATTCATTACTTGCGTATAACACCCAGTGCACCATGCAATACGTGCCCTCCTTAATACCCATCACCAGCCTATCCCATTCCTCCAGCCCCCTCCCCTCTGAAGCCCTCAGTTTGTTTCCCAGAGTCCATAGTCTCTCATGGTTCATTCCCCCTTCTGTTTACCTCCCTTTCTTCTTCTCTTTCTTCTCCTACTGATCTTCCTACTTCTTATGTTCCATAAATGAGTGAAACCATATGATAATTGTCTTTCTCTGCTTGACTTATTTCACTTAGCATTATCTCCTCCAGTCCCGTCCATGTTGCAGCAAATGTTGGGTAATTGTTCTTTTGATGGCTGAGTAATATTCCATTGTATATATGGACCACATCTTCTTTATCCATTCATCTGTTGAAGGGCATCTCAGCTCCTTCCACAGTTTAGCTATTATGGACAATACTGCTATGAACATTGGAGTGCATATGGCCCTTCTCTTCACTACATCTGTATCTTTGGGGTAAACACCCAGTAGTGCAATTGCTGGGTCATAGGATAGCTCTATTTTTAATTTTTGAAGGACCTCCACACTGTTTTCCAAAGTGGCTGTACCAACTTGCATTCCCACCAACAGTGTAAGAGGGTTCCCCTTTCTCCACATTCTCCCCAACATTTGTCATTTCTTGCCTTGTCAATTTTTGCCATTCTAACTGGCATAAGGTGGCGTAAGGTTTTGATTTGAATTTCCCTGATGGCTAATGATTTTGAACATTTTTTCATGTGTCTGTTAGCCATTTGTATGTTCATGTCTTCTGCCCATTTTTTGATTTGATTATTTGTTTCTCATGTATTGAGTTTGAGAAGTTCTTTAGAGATCTTGGATATCAGCCCTTTATCTGTAACATCATTTGCAAATATCTTCTCCCATTCCGTGGGCTGCTTCTCTGTTTTATTGACTGTTTCCTTTGCTGTGCAGAAACTTTTTATCTTGATGAAGTCCCAAAAGTTCATTTTTTTCTTTTGTTTCTCTTGCCTTTGGAGACGTGTCATGAAAGATGTTGCTGTGGCCGATGTCGAAGAGGTTACAGCCTATGTTCTCCTCTATGATTTTGATGGATTCCTGTCTCACATCGAGGTCTTCCATCCATTTGGAGTTTATCTTTGTGTATGGTGTGAGAGAGTGGTCAAGTTTCATTCTTTTGCATATAGCTGTCCAATTTTCCCAGCACCATTTATTGAAGAGACTGTCTTTTTTCCACTGGATGTTTTCTCCTGCTTTGTCAAAGATTAGTTGCCCATGGAGCTGAGGATCCATTTCTGAGTTCTCTATTCCATTCCATTCGTCTATCACCATCTTGAAGAGAGACCTGCTCGCACATGCTCATTGCAACGTTTTTTATAATAGTCATAACTTGGAAACAACATAAGTGTCCATTGATGAATGAATGGTAAGAAATGGTAAAAAAAAAAAATGCAAAAAAATGTGGTAGGAAATACAGACACACTCGCGCACACACACACATACACACAATGGTATATTATTCAGCCATAAAAAGTAAATCCTGCAATTTGTGACCATATGGATAAACCTTGAGGGCATTATGTATTATTTCCAGTCAGACAGAGAAAGACAAATACTGTATCATTTCACTCATAAGGGGAATCTAAAAAAACCAAGTTCTTAGAAACTGAAAACAGATTGGTGGCTGCCAGAGGTGGGGGAGGGGCTGGGGTGTGGAAGAATGGGTGAGAGAGCTCGAAGGGTACAAAATTCCAGTTGTAAGATGAATAAGTTCTGGGGATGTAATGTGCAGGGCGGCGACTATAATGAACAATACTGTGTTGTATACTTGATTATTGCCAAGAGTAGATTTTCAAAGTTCGCACCACATACACAATAAAACATTATAACTATGTGAGGGGATGGATGTGATAAGTAACCTTATTGTGGTAATCATTTCACAAAATATACATATTTCTTTTTTTTTTAAATGTCTTATTCTACTTTGAATTCTTTTTTTTTTAAGATTTTATTTATTTATTCGATAGAGATAGAGACAGCCAGCGAGAGAGGGAACACAAGCAGGGGGAGTGGGAGAGGAAGAAGCAGGCTCATAGCGGAAGAGCCTGATGTGGGGCTCGATCCCATAACGCCGGGATCATGCCCTGAGCCGAAAGCAGACGCTTAACCACTGTGCCACCCAGGCGCCCCATATTTCTAATCATTACATTGTATATCTTAAACTTACACAATGTTATATGTCAAATTATATCTCGATAAAGCTGGAAGAAAATAAAAAGAAATGAAAAGAGATGTAGTAAAAATTCCTCCTATGTTTTTCTGCTACCCATCCCATCCCATAAAGTTTTAAGTTTATTGTGCAACTTTCCAGAGTTTTTCATTATAAATACTAGCAAACACACATATATATTCTTTCTCTTTCTATCGCTACACAAAAGGGACATACTACACATTCAGGTTTTTCACCTTTTTCTTTCGCAAATTATATTATCTGGAGATTTTTCCATATCAGGGTGTAGAAAGCCTCCTCATTTTTTCAAATAACTGCATGCTCCATATTTTATTTAAATAGTCCTATTAGTAAATGGAAATTTGGGGTGTTTCCAATATTTTGTTATTATAAACAATACTGCAATGGAAAACCTTGTAAATATGTCATTTCACACATGTGCAAGTATATCTGTAGGATAAAATTAGAGGAAATTAATGGGATAAAGGGTAATATGCATTTATAATTTTTTAAAAGATTTTATTTATTTATTTGACAGAGAGAGACAGCCAGCGAGAGAGGGAACACAAGCAGGGGGAGTGGGAGAGGAAGAAGCAGGCTCCCAGCGGAGGAGACTGATGTGGGGTTCGATCCTGGAACGCTGGGATCACGTCCTGAGCCGAAGGCAGATGCTTAACGACTGAGGCACCCCTGCATTTATAATTTTGATAGCTATTGCCAAATAGTCCATCACTGGCTCTGTAGCATCTACACTCCCATCAACAATGTATGGAAGGGCCTATTCCCTGCAACTTCACCAATGGGAAGTATTAACAATTTTTGGATTTTTGCCAATGTAATTGATTAAAATACGACATCTCAATAGATTTTAATTTGCATTTCTCTTATACCTAGGGCAGTGAGCATCTTTTCATATGTGTAAGAGACAATTATTTTTCCTTTTCTGTGGATTGTCTGTTCCTATCCTTTGCCCATTTTTCTATTGGATTTGTTGGTCTTGGCTCTGTGTTTTTAACCCAACTGAGAAATGTTAAGCACTATAAATTATTTTGGGTCTAAAAAATACCATCCCATTTTTAATGTTGTAAAACTTCCAATAAGCCTGCCGTTTAAATACCAGTAAATATGTCTTATTATACTACAAAATAGTTTCTTTGTTCAGAGGCTGAAATTAGAAATTTCAAACATGGCTCATATGTATGCATGTGTGCATATAATGATGCCCTTCTTACAAAGTCACATGAGGCCATAAAACCTTACTCCAAAAAGGGAAACCAAACTCAAATGAGGTCTCTGGAATACAGCTATTCTGAGGCTTAAAAATAAGGTCTCAGATTAGTCTAAGCATTGCTCACACTGAAGGGGATAACATTTCTAATTATTTTAAGCCCATATGTTGAACAGTTTCCAGTCTAAGTCATTAATATCAAACCAGATTCCTGCATCAGCTCTTTGGATGGTGTGTAGTGCATTATATCTATATTAAACTCCATTTTATTAATAATTTTTAAACATATAATAGACATCATGAAATAGAATGTGAGAGCTGTCATCTTGTCTAATCCCCTCATTCTACATGGGCCATTAAATCGGGCTCTAATTTTTACCCCTCCCTCAGTTTTTCTTCACTTTTTAAGTGCTTTCAGTACTTATCTTCATATCTGGTTATAAGATAAATCCACCCAGTTTCGTGTTGCATGTTTTTATACAAACCTAAGTATACACAGTATTTCCTATCTAGTTCTTGGCTACTCCAAGTTTTAATCATCATTAGAAAAAATTCTCCGAGACGTAAACGTTCTATTTTTTTTAGTTGATAGGATTCAATTTCCCATGGGTCAATTAAGGGTTTTTGATTAGAAGTCCTTTACAGTTCCCAAAGACACAACCACCTGTGATTTCGTGAGAGAATAGAAAGGTGGGGTGATGGATTCCGCCATTTTCCCCAAGGAAAGGGCTGCCCTGCTTTGGGGCAAAGTTAATATTTCTGCATAGCTTTGTTATGTTCTATTTCCTGAGGTCATAACAGTCTGGGTTCCAATTACATTCCTAGAATAATGAGCCCATTACAGTAAATGAACATTTTCAAGTGCAACTGAACAACAATCTGTTGAATGTGCAGGCACCTAATAACTTTCCCGTTGCCGGAAGGAAAGAAGCAGGCAATTGGGTGATAGGAAGTAGTCTGTGAAACAAGATAGACAAAGGGGATGAGAGTTTAAGATGGCTCTGACGTCACTCATGGCCTCTATTTAATCAAGGCTGCCGGGAGATAAAGGCTATGGGTCCTTTTGGCAAATGTAGAGGCCTCACGGTTGGCTCTAACCTGACTCCAGAAGTCACCTGATCTAGGTTCGTCTCCTTTCTCCTTGTTTAAAGTTATGATTGATATCAAATGACAACTCAGTGTCCTGACCTTATTGGATTAGACATATCAGAAAGAATGGGGTCGGGTCAACTAGCCCATGTTGAGAGAGTAAGGTTTAGGAATAGGTATTTTTTAAAATGTTAAAAACATGTTGTTGTTTTTTTTTTAATGTGTTCTATGGAAACATATTGCTTTTTGACTTCATGGTACTTTCATGTAGTTTTTATCAAGACAACTTTGAGACCAGAAGTACACATGACAGGTGTTCACATTAAAAAGGCAAAGAGAAAACTCCAGGAACCAGTCTGGTAGGAAATCCTGGTAGAGAAATCCTTTCAGTAGGATATAAAAGAGTGCCCCAAACCAAGGACGGAAAAGAAGAACAGTGTTAAGACATTATTATCTACAAGTATGCTTTTTTTTTTAACCAAATAATTGCTAACTACAGATTTTCACATATTGGAAAGAACAATGTTTCAGAATGGGATTCGGTGTCCATTTCTGACCTCACAATTTTCTATACGAATTTGTTTCAATTTCCTATCTTTTCTGCATCTGTGTAGACTGCCAAGTTCAAGGAAGTAACAATTCCATTTGCAAATACTATGTTGGAGGCTGGACGTGCTATTGTTTCTCGAGCCGATTCTGCTGATCCGATGGACGTGCTCTTTTCTATTTCCATCAGAAACAAGTCTCAGAAGATTTTTTATTCATGTGAATAGACAATAGCATCCTTTATAATTTTTGCCCAGGACTATCCCAGGTTTCCTGCCCTCTATGTCAGTCCAAGAAAATATGGATCACTGGACATCTTACAAAATGTTACATTAATTCACTAAATTGGTGACATCAAACTGGTTGGACAGGACAAGCAAGCAGTGGCTAGTATTTTGGAGGCATTGGTAGGATACGTGTACTTCCAAATGTGAGTAATAAATCATACCAAAATTCAGAGGGCTGCTATTTGAGTAAAGTTTTTAGTGGTCCAGATGGTGCTCAGATATCGCCTCCAAAGTAGCTGATAAAGTGCTATATCTTGCATCCATACCATAACTCAGGAAGCACGTTGCCTAGTCAGCCACTTTGGGTTCTTCTGGCCACCTTACACACCTAGGATGTGCTCTGGCCCATGTATCAGCTGACATGGAAGGCTGTCAACTTTAAGTGAAGTCTGGAGCAGGAAAAGACTGTACAGTGGGTCATGCTGCAATCGGTTCTGCCATTGGGACCATGTAATATGGTAGACCGTATGATATCAGTGGTGCCTGTAGGGCTGAATGCTCTGTGAATTTGCATTAAATCCCATGGGGGAGTCAGAATGTCATCTCTGGAGTCCTGGAGCAGTGCAGAGTTTCACACTTTTTGAGAAAAAAATCTCCTGAAATGTTACTAAGTAGAGATGGAATGCTTGACCATAGGATGGCTTCCCATTATTAGCTTCGTTTATCAGACCCACCAAGTCATAATATTGGATGGACCCAGCAGCAGTCCATCATTGGATGGAGATGGTACATCTAGGATGAAGCCTAAGCGTGGACCAGAGGGCACAACAAGCTCATGAGCAAGTAGCCCAGACCTGCATGCCATCAACTACAGTCATCTACATCCTCCCCTCAGCTCCTACGTATGGCTGATGGGGATCCTCTATGACCAGGAGAAGGAAGAGGAAAAAGTCTGAGCTCTATTATAGATGTCCACCTTGGTATGTGGTAGGGAGTTGAAAATGGATAATGGCTGCATTGCAATCACATCAGGCCCTGAAGAACAACAGAGGAAAAAGCTTCTCAGTGGGTAGGGTTGTAAGTGGTGCACCTGGTCATCCACTTTATTTGAAAGGAGAAGTGGCCTAAAGTGGGAAGATATAGTTTTCTGGGAAGTGACAACTGGTTTCATGACTGGTAAGGGGCATGGAAGGAGAAGAAAGGTCAGATCAAAGACAAGCAAGTCTGAAGCAGAGCCATGCAGCTAGGGAGTGGGCACAAAGAATCAAGATTTTGTATCACGCACTGATGACCATCATAAACCAGACCCTCAGAAGTAGACAAATGACTCAATCAGTGCAGATCAACTGGCCTTCATCATTGGCTTCTTTAAAGCTGGTACAATGGCCATAGGGGGCTCAAGTGCTTCAATTCTCATCAAAGGAGGCCACTTAATGAGATAGCTTCTAAAGCCATACCAACCCAGCTTTGTGACTCAGTAGCTCTTTGCCTTTAGATGAGTCGTTTAACTCCTCTATGCTTGGTTCCTTTACATGAAAACTAGTATACAAGCTAAGTTGCAGTCAGGAGGTAGAAAGTATACAAGGCATTTGAACCTTAGAATTGAAACTAAAGAATCTTTCTCTTGGTGTAAAGGTAACTATGTAACTCTCGAGATAAAAAGAGAACAATAAGATATTATGAAGAGAGTAATTTCAAGAAGCATCTACCTCCCACAATATTAGGGTAATAAAAGGCAAAGTTTGGAATTGTTAACTTTAGAAGTTGGGAGGAAGGGTCCTCTGTTAGTCTGCGAGGACCACCATCACAAAGCACCACAGACTGGGTGACTTAAACAATAGAAATTTACTTTCTCCCAGTTCTAGAGTCCAGAAGTCCAAGATCAAGGTGCCAGCAGGGTGTGTTCCTTCCGAGGGCTACAAGGTAGACTCTGTTCCAGACCTTTCCCCTGGCTTCTGTGATTTGCTGACAATCGTTGGTATTCCTTGGCCTGTGGAAGCTTCACCCCAATATATGCCTTCATCTTCACATGGTGTTCCATCTGGGTACCTGTTCGTATTCCAGTTTCCCCTTTTTATAAGGATGCGAGTCATATTGGATTAGGACCCATCTTAATGACCTCATCTTAACTAATTACCTTCGCTATGACCCTATTTCTAAATAAAGTCACATTCTGAAGTACTGGTAGGAGGTCAGATTTCAACATATGCATTTCTGGGTGGAGACACGATTTAATCCAAAACGGGTCCTGTAGAGTCAAAACAGATCTCAGAGGAGGATGTGATACTTGACAAGGGCAGTATGTCTGAGTTCAGAGTGGGGGTCAATTGGCCTGGACACAGAGCTCTGAGGAGGGGACACTATCGGGCTGCTGCCAGTGGCTCAGAGGGGATGCAATGATGCTGGTCTATAAGTGTCAGGAATACTTCAAATTTGATTCATCCACAGCTTCAAGAAGAAACAGTAGCTCCTGGATTGAAGAAATGCCGTTGGAGTGACACCCGAAGGAACCGCAAGCAGACAGGGAAGCACCAGGAAGGAGCAAATTGCTCTTCCTGTCCTATCCTTCCAGTCTTTGGCTAGTTACTCCAGTGGACAGAGCCCAACATGGAGTGCGCTGGAAAAGCAGACATGTGGTTTCAGAGCCCCTGCCCCAGCATCACAGGGCAGAGGATAGAAGGGGGAGAGCTCAGTAGTGAGATCCCACAGCATAACCCCCCCCCCCATTGTTCACTCACCATCCGGACACACCTGCTACTATTTGAACTTCCATACTACAGCAAAACAACTCCGTGTTTCCACCTAAGATCAACTATCCTTGGAACAAAGATGTACTTACCCTCTCCGAAAATGAGGAAAAGCGACAGTCATTGCATCTATCTTAGGGAGGCAGGCATGCAGTCCATCTCTAGGCTGTGTTAATTTTTCTTCAAATTCAGCAACAATCTCATGTAAGTGTTCTGTCACTTAAAGACTGGACTAAACGTTCCTTACATCAAAAGGTATATAAAAAATAAGTGGCATCAGATGCAAGAAGAATAAAAAATTAGTATATACACATACATTTTGTATAAATATACCAAAAATATGTGTACCTTACCATCCCTGTTTCTGTATCTAATCATGAAACCGTAGTTGATAGATTTCTAAGCACCTATATTGATACTTAATTCACATATGATAAAAACTATCCATTTAAAGTGTACAATTCAGTGGCTTCTAGTATATTCACAGAGTTGTGTAACCATCACCGCAAATATTTTAATCACTCCCTCAAAAAACCTCCCGCACCCACGAGCAGTAACTCCCCATTCACCCTTCCCCCAGTCTTTGGCAACCATGAATCTACTTTCTGTCTTCATAGGTTTGCCTGTTCTGAAAGTTTGTATTTCATATAAATGAAATAATACATTATGTGGTCTTTTGTGGCTAGCTTTTTTCACTTAGCATAATGTTTTAAGGTTCTTGATTTTTTCCATAGTTGATATTTACAATAGCTTAATAACTGGCACAATGGCTACTAGCAATACTTACTCTATAGAGTTGTTACAAGGATTACACAGCAAATTCTTAGAATGATGCTTGACAGTGGTAGCACTTAATAAATTAAACCCATTATTGATTGCTTCATTTGATGCAGAAATATTTATGGAGATAAACAACATTATACACTGGCCTTACTGAAAAATCATCAAAAAAATTTTTTTAAGTGTGAGCATTTTCAGAAGAGAAAGTAGTGATTACCAATATACTTGGGGTGAATTGAGATTTTTTCCTTTGTTTCTTCTGGATAGATCCCAAGTTTCATTATATACTGTCTAGTTCAGCCACAGCATAAGGTCAACAGGCAGCTGTTATACTCACAATGTTCTTCTGAAATGTAGGAAAACACTTCGAGTTATTGTATTCTTTTTTTTCTGAGTTATTGTATTCTTATATTTCACTTCAAAACTCAGGTCCCTCAAATGTGTTCTATATATCAGAACTAAAATGTGTAATATGTGAGTTTTATGGGTTTTTTTCTCCCCAAATAAACATACTGGCTGTTCAAGTCTTTGTAATATTAATATTAGAGAGTTGAAGGTGGTGTTCAAAGTACTTTCATGGAGAAGGTAATTGGGCTAGAATTCATCTAAATTTCCCTGCTTTTCATACTCCTGATGCTCTCCTGTTAACCTGGGGACACCTAGAAGGATTCCTCATTTCCCACACAAGAATTCCCAGCCTTTATAGTGTTTCCCAAAAACTCAGTCAAGTAGACCACTTACACAAGGATACTAGCTGTGGGGTCTTGGGGATGGCAACTAAACTTCTTCAAGTGGGACTGAGATGAGCTCAGTCCTGAGGCAAAGCCAAGACCATTCTGAAGCCAGCATCCTTCTTAAGCTCTTGATTGATGAGCTGTGACTGGAGAGGTAAAACTGAGCTCCCATGCCCCACACCGTGATGATGGCTCTTTGTGGACAAGGTACAGTATGACTCTCACCTGTTCCACAAAAGCAGTTGGTTGCCTGGACTCCTGAGTCTTGTTTTTTGGAGAGCCAGGGCACCCAGAAGAAACGTGGCAGCCTCGGATGTGTGGGAGGAAGCACGACTGGTTTCCCCAGTAACCATTTCCTCTATTGCATCTCAGCAGTGAGGACTTAAGGACAGTTCTCTTTGTACATAGTTTATTGTTAAAATTCTTTTAATAAATACTTTTATTTTAATAATATTGTCCAAAATGCCTGTCCTTAATGTAATGACTATTTAGATTTAGTATAGGGAGTTTATTTCATTTTTATAAAGCGCTATTCCTGGGTATTTAAAAGAATTAAATTGGGGAATTATTGTTCAATGAGTACAGAGTTCAAATTTGGGAAGATAAAAAAGTGCTGGAGATAGATGGTGGTGATGGTTGAACAATAATGTGAATGGACACAATGCCATTGGACTGTACACTTAAAATGGCTAAAATATTGAATTTTATGTTATGTATATTTTACAATTTTTTTAAAAGAATTAAATAAGGATATTGAGTCAGACCTGGGCACAAATGTTTGCTCCATTTACTAAATTACTTACACTTTCAATAGACATGTTGATTAATAGAACAGAACAGAAAACCCAGAAATGAACCCACAACTCTACGGTCAATTAATCTTCGACAAAGCAAAAAAGAATATGCAATAGGAAAAAGTGTCTTCAATGAATAGTGTCGGGAAAACTGGACAGCAACATGCAAAAGAATGAAACTGGACCACTTTCTTAAAGCAGACACAAAACTAAATTCAAAATGGATGAAAGACTTAATGTAAGCCAGGAAGCCATCAAAATCCTAGAGAACACAGGCAATAACCTCTTTGACATCGGCTGTAGCAACTTCTTATTAGACATGTCTCTAGAGTCAAGGGAAACAAAAGCAAAAATGAATTATTGGGACTTCATCAAAATGAAAGTTTCCTGCACAGCAAAAGAAACTATCAACAAAACTAAAAGGCAATCTACAGAATGAGAAAAGATATTTGCAATGACATACCTGATAAAGAGTTAGTGTCCAAAATCTATAAAGAACTTATAAAACTCAACATCCAAAAACCAAATAATCCAATTAAAAATTGGCAGAAGGCATAAATAGATGTTTCTTCAAAGAAGACATCCAGAGGGCCAACAGACACATGAAAAGATGCTCAACATCACTGATCATCAGGGAAATACAAATTAAAACCACAACGAGATAACATCTCATACCTGTCAGAATGGCTAAAATCAACAACACAAGAAACAACGGGATGTGGAGAAAGGGGAACTCTTGCAATCTTGGTGGGAATGCAAACTGGTGCAGCCACTGTGGAAAACAGTATGGAGGTTCCTCAAAAAATTAAAAATAGAACTACCTTACGATGCAGCAACTGCACTACTAGGAATTCACCCAGAGAATACAAAAATACTAATTCAAAGGGATATATGTACCTCAATGTTTATAGCAGTGTTATTTACAATAGCCAAATTATGGAAACAGCCCAAGTGTCCATCAATTGGTGAATGGATGAAAAAGGGGTGTGTGTGTGTGTGTGTGTGTGTGTGTAATGGAATATTACTCAGCCATCAAAAGAATGAAATCTTACCATTTGCAATGATGTAGATGGAGCTAGAGAGTATTATGCTAAGTGAAATAAGTCAGTCAGAGAAAGATAAATACCATATGGTTTCAGTGATATGTGGAATTTAAGAAACAAAACAAATGAGCAAAGGGAAAAAAAAGAGAAAGAGAGGAAACACACCAAAAGACTCTTAACGCTATATGGAGAACAAACTGATGGTTACCAGAGAGGAGGTAGGTGGGGCAATGGGCGAAATAGGTGATGGGGATGAAGGAGGGCACTTGTCGCGATGAGCACCAGGTGTTGTATGAAAGTGTTGAATCCCTGTATTGTACACCTGAATTAATATTACACTGTATGTTAACTAAAATAAATAAACAAATACACCAACAAATAAGTCAATAATTAAGTAAGGGCATTGAGTCAGACTTGGGCAAAAACGCTCCATTTACTAAATTACCTATTCTTTCAAAGACCATTTCCTCATTTGTAGTTCTTTGCTCATCAGATTGTTGCCAGATTGTGTTACAATAAACACAGTCCAGGCACACAGGCAAACTCAGTGTCACTGTAGAGGAACCACCCGGGCATGCTCTGAGTACTGCCAGTCTCTCCCTCTGGGCTCTAACATCCATCTCCTCTTGCTTACTCAAGGGCATCACTCCAACACCCAGCCTCTCTTCCTGGCATCTTCCTATTTTCCTGCTTTACCGGATTATTCATATCAGTGTACAAACATGCCTTTATTTCTCCTAACAACAGCAATGACAAAAACATTCTCTGGACTCGATTTCTTCTACCGGCTACTGTTCTATTTTTCTGCTCTCTTTTGCAAGAAAACCTCTCAGAAATGCTGCCTGTGCAGACTGTTTCTACTTCTCCCCTCATTGCCTCTTAAGCATCTCTGGTTGGGCTTTTGCTGCCATGGGATCTGTAATGGTCACCAGTGACATCCACATTGCTAACTCCAAGGAGAATTCCTAGTCCTATTAACTAATTCCTCCTGTGACCCAAATGATGACTTCCTCCCCTTTGACTGCGAGGGTGCTCCAGGCTTTCTCCTCCATTAGCTGGCTACTAGTTCTCAGTCTCCTTTGCAGGTTCCTCCTCGCCTTTGGGACTGGCAGAGCATTCTGCGGCTGGTCTGTGGTCCTCTTCTGTACCTACATGCACCCTGGGTGATCTAATGACTTAGGTCCTGTCTATGTGCTGGCGATTCCCAAGAGTCTAACTCCAGCCCGGCTCTCTCCCCTAACTCCAGACTCCTATATCTAGCACCTCCACCCGAATTGCTGGCAGATAGATCACATTTAGTCCATCAAACCTGAACTCCACCGCGAGTCTTCCCCATCTGCCTAACTGGCAACCCTGACCTTAGAGATGCCAGTGCCAAAACACCGAGGTGTTATTCTTGCCTCTCCTGATCGACATACTCGGGTAAGAAATCATTATGGCTCTGTCTCCCCTTCAAAATATAACCAGGATCTGACCACTCCTCACTATTTTGAGAGATCACCAATTGCTTTCTTTCCTGGACCCTTCCATTGGCTTCCTGCCAGGTGTCCCTGATATCACCACTGCCCCCCCCCCAATCTATGACCATTACAGTGGTCACGGCCATCCTTTCAAGATGCAACTCACATCAGGCCACTTCTCTGCTTAAACCTTGTTTCCAATCCTTGCAAAGGTCTTCAAGGCCCAGATATGATCTGACCCCACCCACTTACTTCTCCCACCTACCTCCTCCTTTTCCGCCTAACTCACCAGGACCAGGTGCTGGCCTTTTTGCCTCTCCTTGACTTTCCAAATATACCCCATCCTCAGGGCGTCTGCCTGGAATGCTCTTCCACCCACAATCCACATCGCTTATGCCTCAACTTCCTTCCAAGTTTTGATCAAATGGCACCTTCTTAAGGAGATGTGCTTTGACTACTCTACACACAATCTTGAGATAATATTGGCTTACCTTCAGGCATACTAGTTATTATTTGTAGTCTGCTTTCCTCCCACTAGATATTTCTTATATGCAGGAACAGGGTCTGGCACATAGCGAGTGCTCCAAAAATATGTGACTGTCAACGAATGAATAAAAACAGAGCTGTCACAATAGTTTCTGGTTCTCTGCTAATCTTTATGTATCCCCTCATTTCGTGCTGTTTCATATATCTTTATATATACATTTTTATATTGCTATAACAAAGTCTTTATCTTTATTAATTTAATGTGCACATAATATTTTATATCAAGAGTCAACTAACTTTTTTTTGTGGAGGGCCAGATAGCAAATATTTTAGACTTTGGAGGTCACATTCTGTCTCTTAGCTCGTGAGCTATTTAAAAACATGTATAGATTCATGCATTATGGTTAATATAATAATTACCCCATCACTGGACATATGAACTATTGGCATTTTTTCACTATTACAAATTTAAGGTTCACAATTAACTTTTGTCTGTTGCATTTACTTCATATTTTTTCCTATTTCATTGTTTTCCTTATTATTTTCCCTTTTTCTTTATTGTTTCTTTAACTGATTAAGAAATAAAAGAATGATTTCTGTAACATTATAAAATAAATTATTTGGCCTTTTAAAAAATTCTATCATTAATGTTTTATAATATAAAAATCATGTATAATCAAAAATTCTATCATTAATATTTTATATAAAAATCATATATATGATATATTAATTATACAGAAAATTTCAAAGAAAAAATACAAATCACAAGTAGATGTAGAATTCAGAGTAGCCATTAGTAATGTTTTATGGACTTTTTCCAATCATTTTTTCTCAGTATGTGTGTATGTAGCCTTTTAAAAAAACCCACAAAATCTGCATAATGTTATATAAAGGTATAATTTTTAGTCTTCAATCTCCCCCTTAATCATAAGAGCATTTTCCAACATCACTAAAGTTTTCCCATAATACTTCTTAGATGGCTGCAGGATATAGCATTATATAATAATTTATTATGGTTAACACCTATTGAAGCTCCTTTCGTGTTTCCAGCAATGCTTTTTCTGAGTTTCTGACTACTTTTCAGGATCAATTCCTAGAAGGGGAACTGTGTTTTGGGGGTCTCTTTTTGACAAATACTTTTTCCAGTGAGTATAGACTATCACATAGTTTTCTGAGCAGTGCAGGGCAAGGTCCACTTCCCTGCGCACCCAGCAACATTAAATGGGACGGGGGATTGCGCCCGGGCAGACCGTGACCCACAAGTTACTTTTAAAAGTGCTAAGCTTGCTAGAAACTCCTGTATCTTCTCTTGTCTTTTATCTGCATCATAGTGTTTAAAGCACATCGGGCTTCGGAGGGGAAGAGGGTGGGGGAATGGGATAGGCTGGTGATGGGTAGTAAGGAGGGCACGTATTGCATGGTGCACTGGGTGTTATATGCAACTAATGAATCAACGAACTTTACATCAAAACCAGGGATGTACTGTATGGTGACTAACATAATAAAAATATTATTATGAAAAAAAATTTTAAAAATTAAAAAAAATAAATCCAAAACATAGGGAAGGATACATAGTGAAAATAAATAAATAAATAAATAAATAGATAGATAGATAGATAAATAAATAAATAAATAAATAAATAAATAAATATATAAAAGCACATCGTTTGAGTCAAACAAACAGTGGTTTAGATCATATTTTCTGATTTATAACGGAGAAGATGTCAGTATTGCTGCTTGGGTAGCCTCTGCCCAGAGGTCTGTGAACTGGGCGGTATCAGCCACCGCCATGGGTGAGACAGAGTGAACAGGCAGGTTTAATTGGGGCAGGTAGAAGGTGTCATGGGATCGCTCAGGAGGGGCACTGAACTGTCCCGCAAAGCTATCGTGCCTCTCAGGGGAGACGATGTCTAAGCCCAGAGGCGACCAGCAAGGTGGAAAATACTGCAGAGACCGTTCCCAGACAGAGAGAGAGAGAGAGCACACCAGAGGGACAGAGGGGAAGGATGGGGCCAAGACCCTCTGAGTCTCAAGCCAAAAATACTTCCCACTCAGGAGCCACAAGGACTAGGAGAATCACGAACATGAATGTGCCCCTGGTAGAGCATTCACCTCTGTCGATCTTTCTTTCTCTTCATTGAACGTCTCTGAAATATATCATGGCCAGAGAGGCTGCAAGGTGGACAGTGTTTTTCTATCCTGGATGTTTCTCCAACTGAATGTCTCTTGTGTTTCTGGGTGGGTAGGGATTTGGGCCAATGACATATGATGAACTCTCTTGACCTTCACACTAAAGGCAACACTGACGTTAGTTGAAATGTGAAACTTCCTGTTATAGGCTGAGAGGTGTCCCCCCAAATTCACATGTTGATGTCCTAACCCCTAGTACGTCAGAACGTAACTGTGTTTGGACATAGAGTATTTAAGGAGGCAATTGGGTAAAAGGAGGTTATATGGTGGGGGGGGGGGCTCTAATCCAATCTGACTGGTTCCCTTACAAGAGAGGAGATTAGACCACGGACAGGTACACAGGGAGAACACAGCCGTCCACACGCCAAGGAGAGAGGTCTGAACAGATCCTTCCCTCCCAGCCCTCAGAAAGAACCATCCCTTCCAGCACCTTGATCTTGGAATTCTAGTCTCCAGAACAGGGAGACAATAAATTTCTGTTGTTTAAACCCCCAGTCTGTAGTATTTGTTTTGCGACCCTAGCAAACTAATACACTTACCCAGCCACTATGCTCTGTCTTCCCTGGATTACCGCAAAGCACATCCCTCATTTCTCAGCAGTTATTTTGCTGCCTGGAAGCCAGAGGAATGATTTTAAGTGTGAATCTCAGCATATCACTCTTTAGCTTATGATCCTTTAGTGGTTTTTCAGATGAAGACCCACACTCTCATCATGGTATTCCAGGTTCCAGCTTACTTCTCCAGGTTCCTCTTGTGCCTCTCTCCTCTTCCTCCTTTGTTCCCTCTGTCTACTCTTTAAATGCCACGTGTTCCTTCTCTCTCAGGACCTTTGCATATGCTGGTCTCTCTACCTGTATAGTTCTCTTTGTCCTTTAGCTACCTGTGTTTTTGTTTCTACCCATCCTTCCCATTCCACCTCAAAACATCCCTTCCTCAGAGGGGCTTTCCCCTGTTTTATGATCACATAACTCCTTGAGCATCTATTTCATGTCACGTAACAAAATTGTAATTACTATAAATAATAGATTGTGGAATTAATCATCTCATATCTGTTTTCCCCACAGACCTGCACTGTCTAGAACTTTCAGCATTTTGGAAATTGCTATCATCTATGCTAGCACAGTCACCACTAGCCATATGTGGCTATTGAGTAATTGGAATGTGGCTAGTCCATATGTGATTTTCATTAATTTAAATTTAAATTCAAGCAGCCACATACAGCTGGCCACCGCTATGTTGGAAGCGCAGCTATGGGCTGCCAACTCCCCAATGGTGAATGCCAATCTCTCTCTCACTGCCATGTCTGGCATTGTGCCTTCTCATTCAATTATCTGTGAATCAATAAATGAATTCAACTAATCTGACTTTGACGAAGGAATTTATGTATTTCAAACTAAATGTCCTGCATAAAGAATATTGCTCTGACTGGTTTCACATACTCAGCAGGACAAACTCTACTCTCATTTTTCCTGTCACCCTTTCCCTGTCTAGCAGAGAAATTTGGGTCAATGGTGAGTAACTTTCCATGGTGTACTATGTAATCATCTGATTAAAATTCACTAATTTCCCATGTGGCACCTTGGTATGGATCACATGTACAAGTAGTTTTTAGAAAATAAGAACAAGAATGGAGCTATTAATCTGATAGAGGCCAAATGAAAATTAAAAAGCAAGTTAGGCTAGGTGAAAACTCAAAAGAGCTAATAAAATTCTTCAAAGAAGTAGGCAAAGATTTTGGGCTTAAATGAAAGATCAAGAAAAAAACAAGTTTGAAATAGCAGGACTGGGGTGCCTGGGTGGCACAGCGGTTAAGCGTCTGCCTTCGGCTCAGGGCGTGATCCCGGCGTGATGGGATCGAGCCCCACATCAGGCTCCTCCGCTATGAGCCTGCTTCTTCCTCTCCCACTCCCCCTGCTTGTGTTCCCTCTCTCGCTGGCTGTCTCTATCTCTGTCGAATGAATAAATAAAATCTTAAAAAAAAAAAAAAAAAGAAAAGAAAAGAAATAGCAGGACTAAGTTAATTCAAGTACCCAGAGACAACTTTAAGCAGACAGCTTCCTCAGGCTTAAAAATAGGTACTCCCAACAGAATTGAGTACATAATCTCTAAAATAAAGGGCTAACTTCTAATTAGCTTACCAGATAAAATTCAGGACACTAGGTTAAATTTGAATTACAGATAAAGAATGAATAGCTTATCTGAAATTCAACCTTATCTGAAAATTAACTGCATTTCTTGTATTTTTATTTGTTAAATCTTACAGCCTTGCTTCAAATATTTGATAATAAAACAGCCACAGAAGAGGAAAGTGTGCCAAATCGGAGTATATATATCGTGCCTTAGAGTTCAATACTCGGGAAATAACTGAGGGTCTTTCCTCTTCCTTGACTCCCTTTCCCTTTGCTAGAAACCCCATCTTTTCTCTTGATTATTTTCCCAAATAGCTAGACCCAGTTTTAGCATCTTTCAGAATTTTATTTCTGTACTAAATTATGATTCTTTTGATTTGAGAGTTTCTGTTCTTTAAGAAGCAGCAGAAAAAAAAGACGATAGCCATAGAGCCTATGGGCTCTTATGGATAAAAACTTTGTTTTAATAAACTTTATAGCCTCAGAGTCTAGCCCAGTGCCTGGCCCAGAGCTGGTAATCAGTTGATGTTTTCTTTTTCTTTAGATACGTTACCATTCCATTTACATTAGATGTAGCGAGGGACTGACTTGTCACCAACATGACTATGTGTGATTCATCTTTTTATTATTGTTTTTCACAGTGCCTCGAATATGAGAGGATCGCAGTAATGCTCATTGAACTGAACTCAACTATTGAAGGCCATGTGATTCCTTCCTACTAGGGTAAGTGTTTCTTGAGAACCATTTTTTATTATTTAGCATATCATGGAAATTTGGCTTTGTTAAACACCTCATAACCACAATTATTATTTTATTACATTTTTATTCCTTTGGGTTTCTTGTTCACGGTACACAATGCTCTCTAGTGTGACGGATCTTGGCATTAGTAATTCCAGACCTCAGCTCTCTCTCATCACCCAGCCCAGTATAATGACATGAGCACTTGAGATTCTGGCTGAGTAAGGAAAGTGGATGTAAGTGGAGCAGACAAGGTAGAACCGGACAGAGTGACATCTGGAGAGGACCACAGCCAGGACTCAAATCTAGCCTGTCTCCAGCTGACCTCCTCCCTCACTGGTTACCACACTCCTCCAGGTCAGCACATGATGGACCATATCTCACATGGGACTCTTCACCCTGGCTGGCTGGCGTCCGTCCCCAGTCAACCTCCAGCCCCTCCAGGTAGGCAACCCAAAGGATACTCGCCAGCCATTTTCCCAGTCCCTGTAGCTAAGTTTGGGTCTCGCATCCCCCAAAATTATGCAATGTGTGAACTCTCAAATAATCTTTTAAAATCTTTAATTTCTTTGAATTTTCTGCACGGAACTCACATATAAGAATTCTGGCTTGGCAACAGCCTTTTTAATTAAATTAAAGATGGAAGGCAAATGAGAATACTAGTCATCCAGGTGGTAAAATGTTTGGGTTTAAGGTATGCACACTTTTTCCTGGATCTCTGAGGTAGATTTTATGGTTTTAATCAAAAGTATAAGCTTTCAGAATAATGCTAAGAGATGGTCCATTGAACTGCATTCTTAGAATATGAAAGACATCCAATCATTCTACAATCCTTACATTATAAACTTTTATGTCTCAACTATAGTTAATTTTCCATCACCCAAACTCTTGGCTGGACTTTCACATTTTCTCAATAATGACTTCTCTTACTTGGCTTGTCATGTTAAATTTAGCAGAAACTGGGATGCTGATCACCTCTGCCCTAGTTCCTCCTCTATTAGGTCATTTCTGATGCTATCTTGGACTCCTTTTATCACATTGTGGGTCTCCCTATCACTGTGTCCCATGTTCCTAAGAAATTGCTTTTTGGCTATCCATCTAGGCAGCCCCATCAGACCTTTTACACGAACTCACCTACGTCTGGAATCTGAACTGCTGCAGGAGATAGGCTTTAGTGTTCCTGCATTAACATAGGAGAGTAGAGTGTGGTATTTATTAAAATGCTTGCTGAGGTGTCTCACAATGAATGAATGTTTCATAAGTGGGAGGTAGAAATGCTCCTTGTTCATAAAGAGCTATGGCTTCAGTGAAGGGTAGAAGGAGAGAAGCTTTCCTCTCTTCTACACCTATCGCAATTGGGTCTTTTCGTGCTTTGCAAAATAATTGCATGGAGCAGGAAGAAATAAGGTGGAGACAAAGTGCAAAGATTTTCAGATTTTATTAGTGAACAGACCATATAAGAATATTCCAGGGATTACTATTCTAGTAGACGGTGAATGGTGAAAATGTGGTGTGGAGCTTCTGTCTCATACTCAGACATGGTTTCATCTGCTCTCTGCTTACCTCCCCTACCTTGACTCTCACAGACTCTCCTGCCCCATACTAATAGCTATACTCATGCCAAAACAGTCTCACCTTAGGCCTTTGACCACCTTTCCTCTGATTAAAACACCGTCACTTCTACACATTGCCTGGCTATTCCTATTCATCCTTCACGTCTCACCTTAGGTGTCACTGCAGTGGAAAGCCTTTCTTTAACCTCCATGACTAGGTCAGGAGACCCTCCCATGTGTCCCCTCAGTGCTCTGTGCTTACTTCTACTTTCATTTGACATATTCTTTTGAAGAAGTCAGTTTATCTGTCCACTTGGGGGCTACCCTCCCTATTCACTCATACACACACACACACACACACACACATACACACTTAGATGATTACACCCAGACACACATATATACCAGGACAGACATGCCTATTTAGACACACACATGCCAACATAAAAGTACACACAGGATGGGCAGCTTCAGGGCCAATACTCTGTCTAGCTCTCTGCTACAATCAAGATCCTCACTCAGAGTAGGTTATCAACAAATAGCTGTTGAATAAATGTTAAGTGAGCTATGAGTAACTAGAAGTATACATCTCTTATGGTCAACTGCTACTGAACATTTGGTCCACCCATTTTAATTCCAGTTGACCATCCACTGATCACAAATCAGACTTTGAAGCCCAGTGACTTCTCCCCAGTACAGATCAAGTTGGAATGTCTATGACTAGGTCACTGTCAAGAGCAAAGTAATTCCATCCTCTGTGTAGTTCCCATTAGAGACTCAAACGCCCAAAAACCAAATAATTTCCACTCTTGAGCAAACACTGTCTGTATTGATGATAGGTTCACAAGAGCATAGATTGGTCAATATGTACCAACCTGTGAGGTGTCATGTTACTGCCAACTGTCCAACATCAGCCCACAATGCAGATAAAGGAAGAAAATAATATATATAAATATATAATATAATGTCATGAATCACATGCAGCAATAAGGACTGAGAAATTTCAACCTTATGAAAGATATAAATGGAGAATATATATGTACACACACACACACACACACACACGTGTACATAGATGGAAAACGTAAAATATGTTGAGGGAAGACAGCCTGTTTTATTTTTTTGAGGCCGATGATGAGATGAGCAAATTTGCTCTATATTTGTGCTTCATCTATCTTCAATGCCATCCAGTGCTTTCAAGAATAGAAATTGTGTTTCTTTTCTTTTTCACCCTCTCTGAGACTGTGCCTCAGCACCCAGTTCACTGTGCAAAATAATGATGGTGATAATACCACCCAACGTTTATACTGTACTTTTCAACCCATTTCTGTACTTTATATCTCACTTGGTCTATGCGTTCGAAGACAAGCTGCTTCCACGCCCCACCTGTAGGGGGTGGGCTGCCAAGCCCTCCCTTCCTTCCTGCAATTCCGCTCCTGAGGCCCCTGGCCATTACAGTGGTTCTACCTTTATGGCCTTTCAAAGACAATGTCCCAAAGCCTCACACAGCAAAGAATTTCCTGAAACATATTATCTTGCTCTAAAAGATTTCCTTTTTTATGTTAGCTCAGACTTTTCCTCCAACGCTTGTACCTCTCTGTATCAGACAAACCTAAAGATCCTTGCTACTCAGAGTGTGAGCCATAGACCAGCAGCATCAGGATCACTTTGGCTCTTGATAAAATGCAGACTCTCAGGCCCCACCCCAGACCTGCAGATCCAGGATCTGCATTTTAACAAGGTCCCAGCAGATTTGCATGCTCATTAAAGCTTGAGAACCTCTGTTATAATGGTTCTACATGCATGAAAAACATTTAGTATACACAGAAATTATTTTTTATGTTTTGTTGGTAAATGCAGTATTAGTCATAAGTGTTCATCCCACAGATTTTGTCTGTTAGCTTTGCTAGCTTACTGAATACTAATTATTTTACTAGACGCTTCTAGACTTGTAGTAAGTTGGGAGGAGTTTGTCATGGACTGTCACCCACCCCCAGTACTATAAAGCTGAATCAAAGTTGAATCAACTATAAAGTTGATTCTGAAGGTCAAAATCAGTGACTGGGCCTCAGGGAGTGTCAAAAAGAAGGGGTATTAGGGAAAACTGTAGACTATTTTTGCATATCGTTTGGACAAATAATTTTACTTCCTGAGTGATCTTGATGAATCTAGTGGTGATATATTCAGAATAATAATATGTACTAGGTGAGTGCGACTTTATTCACAACAGCTGGAAGACTAGACCGTGATGGTCTGCTGTCCATATAGACTTCACGGCACTTATGAAAAAAAGAGGGGAAAAGCCATTTTTATTTGTCAGTGTGCAAGAAGTTTACCAAAAGTATTAGGAAGGGGGCAATGCTTGAAGATCAAGTATAACTGATAGAGAGAAAATTCATAATGGCAAAGTTTGAAGCATGTAGTGGAGGAACCAAATAATGTGGCTTCAGCCCATCTGCAAAATGAACAGTACTGTTTATGATGGTCACGTTGGGCAGTCCAGGCAGCAGGAACACTGCTGGCTTGCTCAAAGGTGCAGGTCATTCAATACACTTCTCTTCCATATCCAAGATTCTCAGCATAGTATTTGACACACGGAATGTGCTCATTAAATTACTTTTTATTTTTTAAATTTTTTAACTTTTTAAAAATACTTTTTAAATTTAATAACTCAAAGTCAAAGGGATAAAGAAAGGGGGAGTAAACAGAAGGGGGAATGAAGCACGAGAGACTATGGACTCTGAAAAACAAACAGAGGGCTTCAGAGGGGAGAGGGGTGGGGGAATTGGATAGGCTGGTGATGGGTAGGAAGGAAGGCACGTATTGCATGGTGCACTGGGTGTTATACGCAACAAATGAATCATCGAACTTTACATCAAAAAAATAAATAAATAAAAATTTAAAATTAAAAAAAAAAAAACCAAAGTCATCTTTCAGAGAGTTTTGCTAATCTGCCCAGAGGAGAACTGACACATTTGAGAAATGTTTAGTTGGGCACAGTTCCCAAAAGGAAAGGAGCCTCAAACTGTGGCCTTAGATCTCTCTCTCCAGGCCAATCATATGAACTTCTGAACATAAATTGCCTAAAAATGTTCCTGGCAGGCAGCAGATCAATACATATTTGCTGAACCAGCAAACAAGCGAATTTGTGTTTTCAAGTCCCTTTACTTGCCTCCTGTGTTGAGTCCTGTTGATGTGGCATGACGTCACCCTGTTGGGTTAGTTACGGACATAAGGCATAGTCTGGTAGAAGCTACAACCAGGGACTGGATCATTTTCTGTTGGAAAAAAAATAAGTTCTTATTCTACACAGATTTATTGCTGAGTCAGAATAGAACTTACATTCTTGAGAAAGACTTTCTGATAAAAATAGACTTTCTTTCAGATTATAATATATGATTATTGTAGAAAATGGATAAAATACAGTAAAGTATTAGGGGAGATTGAATTTCCTCAGACGCATTGCTGGGAGATAGCCATAGTTATGATTCGTATGTGTGTTCTTTTACTCTTCTTTCCCTATGCATATATACATTTATATAAATATGTATATATATATCCCAAGAGGCCAGCAGTACGCTCATAACTTGAAGTGGAGCTAGAGAAGAGCGGTGTCTGACCGTTTCCCCCTGCGCCTGAAGGACACGTCCTGCCCTGCCTCAGCCTCCAAATGGCTTGGCTTGGGTCCATCGAATCCTTGAGCTTCTTTGTAAGAGTTTCTTAAATGTCCTGGCTTCTAAAGAAGAGAGGACCTCTCCAATATTGACTCTATAAGCTAAGGAGAAAAGAAGAAGAAAGTATATTGTTCCTTGAAAGAGATGGTAATATATTTTCCAACAATGTCATCTCATCTCACACGTCTTTGAAGGACTAGTGTTAATCTGAAGCCTATTCGAGTTCATAAAATGTGCTTTTTCCTTACAATGACCTTTTGTTGGAGGTATTCGAGGTTTGTTTTTATAAACCATTCTTACTTAAATGAGAATTTTGTTTTAAAATTATTTTTAAAATCAGTTATATTGTGTCAAGGGGTCTAGAGCTAAGGCTTTAGCTAAATTTTACTAAATTTACTAAATTTTACTAAATTTAGAAAATGCATCTGCCCTTTTTGATATGAAATTACTTCAATCCTGATTTTAATAATGCACTGCTGTATATGAATATATATGATATAATACATACAGAAAGGAACACATATAACAATATATAATTATATACACAAGTATATAGTAATTTGTAGTTCAGAAAACATTTCCAACTACAATCTCTTGTTTTTTTAAAGATTTTATTTTTGTATTTGAGAGAGAGAGAGAGCACATGAGAGAGAGCACAAGTGGGGTCAGGAACAGTGGGAGAAGGAGAAGCAGACTCCCCACTGAGCAGGGATACCGATGTGGGGCTGGATCCCAAGACCCTGGGATCATGACCTGAGCTGAAGGTAGATGCGTAACTGACTGAGCCACCCCAGTGTCCCTATGATCTCTTCTGATAGTCATAACAGAACCTTAGGTGCGGCAGATATAATTTCAATTTTGCTGGTGAAAGTAAGGAAGTTTAAGGTTAAGTAAGTTGTCCAAGGTCACCTGCCTGGTTCACTGGTTACTAGACGGTCCCCCTACCCCTGCTGCCTTCCCAAACCTCCTCATTACTACACAGCTTCCCTAAAATCCTCCGTGAACTTGGTGACTGATTATTCGATCTTGGTTTCAGTTTCATCTTGCAGAACACAAAGATGACTCTGTCCACGCCCCATAGAGACATGACAAAGACGACGAAATTAGTCTGAAAATTGAGCGCGCGCACACACACACACACACACACACACACACTTCCTATTTATGAAAAGGATTTGAAGTGGTTGACCCCACATTAGGGACAATAATAGTTTCACTGAGAAAGTCAAGAGCAAAAGAAGGTATTAAAATTATGGAATCTCCTGCCACATTACTGAATTGCTGTATGAGTTCTAGTAATTTGGGAGTGAGGAAATGTTGAAAAAGAAAAACAAAGCTGGGGGCATCACGTTGCCTGATTTCAAGCTATACTACAAAGTTGTGATCACCAAGACAGCATGGTACTGGCACAAAAACTGACACATAGATCAATGGAACAGAATAGAGACTTCAGAAATGGACCCTCGACTCTATGGTCAACTAATCTTTGACAAAGCAGGAAAAAACATCCAATGGAAAAAAGACAGTCTCTCCAATAAATGGTGCTGGGAAAATCGGACAGCTATATACAGAAGAATGAAACTCAACCATTCTCTCACACCATACACAAAGATAAACTCTAAGTGAATGAAAGACCTCGATGTGAGACAGGAATCCATCAAAATCATAGAGGAGAACATAGGCTGTAACCTCTTCGACATCGGCCACAGCAACTTCTTTCATGACATGTCTCCAAAGGCAAGGGAAACAAAAGCAAAAACGAACTTTTGGGACTTCATCAAGATAAAAAGCTTCTGCACAGCAAAGGAAAGAGTCAACAAAACAAAGAGGCAACCCACAGAATGGGAGAAGATATTTGCAAGTGACACTACAGATAAAGGGCTGGTATCCAAGATCTGTAAAGAACTTCTCAAACCCAACACCCAAGAAACAAATAATCGAATCAAAAAATGGACAGAAGATATGAACAGACACTTTTTCAATGAAGACATACAAATGGCTAACAGACACATGAAAAAATGTTCAACATCATTAGCCATCAGGGAAATTCAAATCAAAACCACATTGAGATACCACATTACACCAGTTAGAATGGCAAAAATTGACAAGGCAAGAAACAACAATTGCTGGAGAGGATGTGGAGAAAGGGGATCCCTCTTACGCTGTTGGTGGGAATGTAAGCTGGTACAGCCACTTTGGAAACAGTGTGGAGGTTCCTCAAAAAGTTAGAAATAGAGCTACCCTATGACCCAGCAATTGCACTACTGGTTATTTATCCGGAAGATACAGGTGTAGCAAAACGAAGGGCCATATGCACCCCAATGTTCATAGCAGCAATGTCCACAATAGCCAAACTGTGGAAGGAGCTGAGATGCCCTTCAACAGATGAATGGATAAAGATGTGGTCCATACATACAATGGAATATTACTCAGCCATCAGAAAGGATGATTACCCAACATTTGCAGCAACATGGACGGGACTGGAGGAGATAATGCTAAGTGAAACAAGTCAAGCAGAGAAAGACAGTTATCATATGGTTTCGCTTATATGTAGAACATAAGGAAAAGCAGGGAGATCATCAGGAGAAAGAAGGGAAAAATGAAGGAGAGGGGGAAACAGAGGGGGAGATGAACCATGAGAGACTTTGGACTCCGGGAAACAAACTGAGGATTTTAGAGGGAAGGGGGTGGGGGGATGAGTTAACCTGGTGGTGGGTATCAAGGAGAGCACGTATTGCATGGAGCACTAGGTGTTATACACAAACAATGAATCATGGAACACTACGTCAAAAGCTTGATGTACTGATGGTGACTAACATATAATAATAAAAATAAGAAAATAAAAAATTATGGAATCTCTCCTATCTCTTTATTATACACTGCATGTTCAAACCCTGGGATGATATCAAAATGAGAATTTTCCTTCTCATCAATGCCATGTGAAGAGCAAAATAGCATCAGAAAACACAAAGGTGCTATGCATTGATAAAAATGTGACCTAAGTAGATAGAAAAGAAAAAAAGACACTGGCTTGCCATGCGCGGGGAGATGAAGGGAATGGCACTGCAGGTAAAAATATGAACTATAAAGTACAAACTCAGGGAGCAACATTTCTAAAGTCCACCGCAGAGAACCGTATGTACAAGACACCCCTGGAACAGCTTTCACTTTCCTGGACTTCAATTTCATTATCTGCAACAAAGAGGCAAACCTGCTTAGTGGATTGTTGTTCAGCCCGTGGATAATTTATATGAGACCGCTTTGTTAAATTATGTCTGTAATTGTACCCAGCAAAATTCTTTATATAGTAAACCTTAGGGAAAATTAATACAATGTGAAATCCACTGCAAATATAAAGTGCAACGTAAATGCTTCATGATGGGGCGATGAAAGCACAGACGGTCTACAAATCGCCAGTTCTACCTCTGACTCCACCCCCGCAGAGTGAGTTTGGCAACTGTAATCTTGCAAAGTACAGATTTTTTTTTTTTTAAAAAGTGAACATAGAACCTTTCTGACAGATGTTACCTCTCCAAGCAACACCTGATCCGTAAGTCTCAAACAATGTCAAGACCAATTTAGCTTCTTAGCCAGCAGGTCAGGACAGACCTGCCTCCCCTCTGATCACTTGCGGCCCCAAGGGACGGACATGGACCAGCTTCCTTGCTTGCTCCTGACCATCCCGAATCCTGCTGGGCTGACCAGAGGACTCCACGCAGGTTCCTTAACGCCTTTCTAGGCAGTGGTGACTTCAAAGTTTCTTCAGGGAGGAAGGCATGCCACCAATACTGGGGCTGGCTTTTTCGCGAAGTCTGTAGCTTTCCAGATATGTCTTGTTTACATTTCTAGAAGGGGATTCTTTGTCCCTCCGTCCTTCCCTTTTCTCCTTTTCTTTCAAAAGTAAAAAATAACAGATCTCCTGAGAGATGGTTTTGTGCTTGCTGCTTGCCGTAGGCTCACTGGTGCCCTCTGTAGCTTAAGTGGGGCGGCTACCCAATTCTGCTCACGCCTCCCACCCACACACAGCGAGATTTATTTTCATTTTAGTCAACAAAGAAAACTAAATATCCTTCAAACAAAAATATATATACCATAGTGTGTATATACGCAACAAAAATATACTATATACTATAATGTATATATACACACACAACAAGAGCTAAATATTCCCTCAAAACAAACATACATGCATAAATATGTATATAGGTATATAAGTATTGTTTGGGGACTATTTACACACACACACACACACACACACACACACACACACACACACGCTCAGTAGGTCTGTCCTGGTTTCGCAGCCAGACTTTCTGAATAAGTTCTGAGATAGGCCGTGCGGCAGGCCGCTTCCGCATCCTCATGCTGGGACTTGATGGGCTCCTTCCTCCTGCAGTGCTGTTCCTCAGGAACGCCCCGACCCCTGTGCTGTCCCTGGGTCTCCCCCAGGTGGCACAGTGGGATCATTGGGGGAGGGGCTTTAACCCTTGCCCGATGCCTGGGCTCCATGGCGACAGGTCCTGATTTGTGTGCCCTGGGCCTGGCCTTGGCATTCTTTAACCTTTTCCCAACCATTCTAAGGAGCAGCCAGGGGTCAGAACCACTGGCTATTTCTTACCTTCTGCTTCTCAACTCACCTGATATTTTAGTTTTTTATGTGCCTCAAGACTTAAGAGGATAAGTTATACAGAGGTTTTTGGCGTCTACTCCAGTGGTGGGATTCCAGCCTTTGAGCTGGGGTCCTTTCTGGTTTGGGCTTAACTCAGACTGTGATGAACCATCTCAGGAAGAGGCCCAAGGGCTTCCTGGGATGCGGACTTCCAGTGCTGAAACCGGGTCCGCGTGACCCCTGGTGCATGGTCGGGCCACTGTGGCCAGGCTTATTCACCTCGCACCCCTTTCCTCCTGGCAAACACGCAGAGGCCATGGGACACTCACAGGACCACGAAGCAGAGGTTCAGGGTCCCTGGAAGCTGCAGATGGAACGTATGCTCCTTCCTTGGCCACATCCAGCCACCCCGCAAGCCCCACCTCATCCCCCACTTTACCCTTGATTTGAAATCCGCAGGCCTTTCGGGGCCCTTGCTCCGCTCTTAATGTTATCCACACCTTCCCCTCACCCCATCACTAGTTCAAGGTGTGATGCAGACAAGGAGGGAGTCAGTAGTGAAAAGACCATTGTTTCAACAGGCCTTCCCTCTCCTTCATTATCGATTCCGCAGGCTAAGAGGCGTGTGTGTGTGTGTGTGTGTGTGTGTGTTTGCACAGTCTGCTTCCTGGCACTTATGCTCTCAGTTCTGGGAGTCTCTGTTGTCTTAGATTTGAATCATATTTAGATTTCTCCTGGATAAGCATCTTGGGTCCTCCTCACCTCCCCCAAGTCACCCCAACTGAACCATCAACCTTTGGAAACAAGGAAAATAGGGCAGCAAACGTGGCCGCCTATGGCATTGCCAGCTGCTACAGATGATCACCTGGTGATGTGGCTAGGGCTCTCGGGGCAATGCCGTCCTCCACACACCTCGGCTCCCCCAGCAAAGGCAAGTCACTTTCTTTAAGCTTCAGTTATTCCTGTGTGAGTGGGTAGAATGAAAGTTGCTGTTAAAATTGAGAAAATGACGTGAGAGTAAAATGCCTGGCGTGCAGTAAGCACCAAATAAATGTTGTGAGCCAGAGACACCCATACATTCTTTAAAGTGTATTCTTATTATTAAATTCTTGTTTAATATAATAAAATTCTTATTAATAAGAATTATCACCTGCTTACCAGGCCAAAGACTACCCGTGTGTGTCCTTTTGCCCTTCTCACCTGCTTCCCCCTCTTATTGGTCATTCTGCATGGAATGGGGTTGCTCTGCTCCCAGGTCTTGGAATGATTTTAAATGCTCTGTGCAGTGGAAAGATGCAGCAAGACTCTGAGGAAAAATGACCCTAGTTTATTCCAACCCCAACCCTATGAAGCCTCTAGCACTGGGCACCCCCACCTGAAACCTTGCCTAGGGAAGGGTGCTCAAGTGCATGCCTCCCCCTGTCATGTTCTGGATGCACTGCTCCACACCCCACCCCCACCCCAGCACCTGTGTTCTCTGCTCTTTCCCTTACTCATCTCTCACAGTGTTGTGAATGGGACAGACAGAACTTGCAGTCCCATTTCAACCTGTGTTCTCCCTCTGGCAGGGAGTGGACAGCAGATGGCTGGGCCCACGGCAGGATGTTTGGGCTGCAAGGGGATCAGCACCTGCCCCCACACAGAGCACACAGCTCCCCTTCTTGCTGTGCGAGTCTGCAGGAATTTCACGATGACTTCCAGAGGTAGGACAAGGTCAGAGCTTGGGAAATGCAATGGGAAATGATGTAAATCAATTAGGGGGATTTTATTCCATAATCTGAATGGATGTCTTGTGTCTGAGGAGAGAGGTGGAAACCAAGCCCAGCACACTGCTGTGGGCCTCCTCAGGCTTGGTTTTCATGGCCATGGACATGACGGCTTGCAACTTCCGTGGTCCGTTGGGGGTCGCCTGGCCTTCGGGACGCTTCATGGGAACTTAATGACAGAGTATGGAGAAGAAAAGCCCATTCTGGTGATGCCCATGTGATCGGAGTCCCCAGACAAACCCAGTCTCTGAAAAATAACCCATTGATCCCACTTGTCTTTTCAAGGGCAATTTAGAAGAGACTTCTAGACATCTAAGGCATCATTTGTTTACAAGGCCCTATTTCAATTATCAGTTGGAAGCTAATGTTTCACAGACCACATGTTTAAATGCTCACCTCTCCCGCTGTTTATGAAAAAGCTGAGCCCAAGATATCCAAGCGTGCCCTGGCTCTTCCAGAGGGCCGGGCCGTTGGGGGGTGGGGAGCAGAGGAGGTCAGCGCTCCCGCCTTCAGGAATCTCTGAGCTCGCCGGAACCTTCCAGTGTGTGGGTGGTAGATGTATCAGCTGACAGGGGGAAGTGAGAGCGTGAAGGCGGCCACCCAAGACTTCAGGTCACCGCTGACACTCCTGACGGAGCTCAGATCTCAGCGCTGGGAGGGCACCTGCTCGCCTTGCCAAAACAAACCAGCCCCAGCTAGGGGCACATTGCGAAGGAAGGGGGAGCCGGAGGGGCAGGGAGCTCTGGGTTTCACTTAAACCGGCTCAAATAACCAGTTTACAATGATGTGATGTTCTTGGGCATTGGGGGTAGAAAAAGGGCCGAGGCTCTGCTCCAGATCTGGGGAGCATTAATATGCATCAGGGCAGAGTTCTCAAAATGAGCTCTTGCTCTGGTGGTCCTCTGCCGATGGGATTTCGAACCGCTATTTGTTGTCTTTAGGCCTGAGGAACCATCTGGTTTTGATTCAGGTGGCCTCAGGCTTGCCTCAGAGGTGAAAAGGGTGTGCACTCAAATTGAATTTCTCACAAATTTCAAACCAGAAGAATCCCAGCTTTCTCACACAAAGCCCGCTCTGCCTGGGCAGCCCCAGGCCATAAATCAGTTTCACCTGTTTGGCTAAATGAGCACATGCTAACCTAATGAAAGTGACTAGGGCAATCAGATAGTTTCTGTGTGTGTTCTAATGCAGAGAGGACGTGGGGGGAGGTGAACTCTCATTGACCTCCTGTCACTTCCCTTCCTGGTGGGGACAGTGCTTCTGGGTCGTGGCAGGGCAGCGACAGGACTTGGACCAATCACAGACTGGGTAGTTCTGAATGTGTGATAGAGTCCTCTACCCTAACGGATTAATAGTAAGGGGTTTTGATTCTAATGGGAGCCACATCTGAGTCGGAGCCATTAAAATTGAAATTTCCTTTGAGACCGCTGGATCAGGTAGTGAGTCTTCAGATGAAAAATGTTTAGACTTTTGCCCCTTGTTTCAGAGGTCGAGTCTGGAAAATGGAGCTCATGTTATCAAGCCGAGTGAGGAAACAATGAGTTGGAGTCTCTTGGCAGGATATATGGTCAAACTGGCACACCTGCTTGGACTAGGGCTCTAAGCGTGGATATCCCTGTATCTACGTACAGATCCTCGGGACCTGCGATTTGTCACCACTGTTACTTTCCCACATTAAAAGCCGCAAATCGAATGAACAAACAGAAATGGACTCTTCTAAAACAGGGGTCAGCAAACTATGGCTGGTGGGCCAAAACCAGGCCGCACCTATTTCGATCTATAAAGTTTTATTGGAACACACACACACACACAAACACACCCCGTTTGTTTAGGTACTGTCTGTGGCTGCTTTCTCCAGGGCAGCGTGGAGTAATAAAGCCAGAGACTGCAAAGCTGATCATATATGCCACCTGGTGCTTCACAGAGACAGTGCACCGGTCCTGTTCCAAAATGTTGTGCTCGTTTTCCCTCAGCCGAAGTTTTCCTTTACTTAAATGGTGATGTTCTCCAAACTGACACAGGGGGTGAGAAACCCCATCTAAGAAGGTGCTTTCTCAAAACAGACTTTTAATGTACTCCGTGGAGAGTTCGGCGATATCCTTGTTTCTATTTGTTTCCTCTTCGTAAAAACATGCCCTCCTTTTAAATCGCAGAGGTACCCATGTATGTGAGGAGGTTGAAAATACAAGAGACCTCGTACCATGGAAGATCTTATTGCCAACCTCTTGGCTGTTCTGGAGCTTAATTTTCTGTCTCTCGTTTTAGGTCTCCTTCTTCCAGATCCTGGGCTGCTCTGGGAACAGTTCTGTCTCCCTTCATGCTGGAACATGACCGGTCCTACCCGGTATGTAGTACACAGTAGCTACATTGTATCGAGCGGCCACGGAAGGAAACCGCAGACTTGGGTTTTTTTCTTCATGTGGTTTGCTGTGATGGCCATACACGGCAAGGTAAAATGTCAATATTTCTAAAATTCCCACCCCTTCTCTCCCCTTGTCCATTGTTCCCTCCTTCCACAGGAAGCTTTAGGTTGCAGCCGCGCAGTCTAAATCAATCTAACACAGAAAGCAAAGCTGTAATGTAGTTGGAATGTAAGGGAGGGAGTTGGGACTTAGCACCGAGTTCCTTTCCATTCCACTGATGCTTTCATGACATAGCGTTACAGGCAATGAGTTTGCTCTAACAGAACATTTTAAAAAGTCATACTGCTACACAGTACTTTCCCCTTCTTGCTGGAGTCCTGTTGTATGATCTTCGGGTGGAAAAACTGATGCACAAACAACACACGTGCATATGTGTGCATGTTATATATACTTCTGTTTTTACATATGCACAAATATACATACATGTTCAAAATTGTAAAAATGAATGAGGCATTCTCTCCTCATCTACTAGTCTGTTTAACCCCAGCTTAAGGACAGAGCCTCCTCCCTTTCTTTGTGTGCTCACGCAGACCCCCTAGGACAAGTGAGCCCAGAGCTCCGATTGTAAGACTTGATGTCTGCTTTCCCGTTTGGTTAAGTTAGTCCCTGTAAAGCAAGATGAAGATACATTTTCTGACATTGACCCAACCGCTATACTCTCATTATTATCCTTTATTCATTACCGGGGGTTCTACTTGGTGGGGGAGAGGAATCAACATTCGTCTCAACGTGCACTTAATCGGCTCCCCATGTGCCGTGGATGTTAATGAAGGGGTTAGCAGGTACACAACACACCAGAGGTTGAAGCCAAGGGTCTTTGTTCTGGTCCCCTCTCCCTCATGACACGGAGAGCTCTCCCCCAGCTCTGAAGGGCGGGTTCCTCTTGTCAGCTAGGAGACAAAGGCGAGGCAGCTTCCTCCTGGGCCCTCCCCGGTTTCTTCAGCTGTCATCAGGTTAATGATCTTAGGCAGTAAAGTTGTTAGCCTTCTTTTGTAAGGAATAATCAAAATCCATGGCTCAATACCAGGGAGCCAAAAGCAGACAGTACCACAGAGAGGGAAGGGGGTGGGGAAGCCAAAGGCAGAAGCCAAGGGTGAAGCGGTCGGTGACACCAGAGTTAAAAAGTCCCAGCAGTGATTTCATGAATTATTCGTGCACGCAAGTGAAAAGGAAGCCTGATTTCCTATTCAGAAAAAATAGCAATCCATCCCTGAAGTCAACCACACTGGATAACATCTGGAAAGTGCTCAAAACTAGGTAAAAATCTTGGAACTTCTTCATTTTCAAACACACACTGGATTGTTTTTTTCCAGCTTCATCTGTCAGCATCTTTGTGGGGCGGGGGGGGTGTCATCAAGGGCCTTGAAGGGTTTTCATGTGAAAAAGCAGCTTGAAACGATACTATCTCGGCAGGAAAAACAGATCTGTGCAAGGGTCAGCCATTTGAAGTTCTGATTTCAAGAGGAAAGTAGAAGGAAGTGTGGAAAATGAAGAAGGCATCTGACTCTGGATGAATGTGAAATTCTTATGTGACTTGGCTCACATTTTCCTTTCGCAGACAGAATACAGCATGATTCTGGGTTCACTCTGTGACAAACAGACCACACAAAACAAAGAAGGGGCAGTGCTGTGAACGAAGACTGTTGCTCTTGATAAGCTCTCTGGGGTACGATTTCAAGGAGTAAGTTAATGGCCTCACTACAAAAGAGTCCCAGGGGTCCCTGAAGCTTGACCCCAAAACTTGAACTCTACCTGAACTGATTTTTTTTTCTTTTTTTTTTTTTTTCTTTTTTGAGGTTTGAAAACATTTAATCAACTCTCCTCCCAGGACATTTGATTTCTGTGCACTCCTGCACTTGTGGGCCCCATCTGGGGGAAGAAGTGCCAAAACCACCATTGGAAAGGCTGCCCCGGAGGTATTTTCAGTCCGACTAGAAGCAGCAGGTAACGGAAATCTTATGAGACAGCTTGTTCTCGGGAGATTTTCTTGTCCAGTTTTGCTGACCAAAGCATTCCCCCGATTTGGATAAACCTTGAATTAGCAGCTGCACTTTGAAACACTGGTTCTTGGTTCTAATTGCAATTAAAATGCTTGGACGCCTACCCCTTACTCTTGCATTTTGCCGGCCCTGGTTCTGTCCCATGACACTAAGTGCTTCCTGGACTCCCGAAAGCATTTAGCTTCCCTTCCGGAAACGCTGGGTTATACTTGGATAAATCATCTCAATGCTTTCAATTCAAGCCAGTGAGCATCTATTTAGCCTCAACAATATTTCCATCAAAAAACTGGATCTAGGGATGGAGCCTGATAGCCATGAATTCAAGGGACTCGGCCCCACGAAGAAAGGCAGACACACTTCTAGTGATGGTGTGAGTAACACTGACAGCTCAAATTAGGCACAGTGGAGACACACAGACGTGGTGGAGATGCATCAGAAGTTAATCAGTTTACCTTTAAATAATAGTAGATCCCACCAAGTTCTTTCTCCAAATGCCACTTGTTTAGGGGAGTAGCTTGTTTTGTTTAAACAGTCAAAATCTATGAACCAGAGATTGGCAAGTGGTTTTTAAGGCTGAGCTCATTTAATGGACTGGGGCTTGCTCTCCAGAGCGCTGTTTCGAGGAAGATTCTTAAGGTTGTATTTGGTCTCCAACAGAAAAGGGTGTCACCGATGCCTTGTGTGGAGGGAGAGAGCGCCCACGTGCCACAGGCATACCAGTCCTGAAGTAGACAAAACCCATGTCTTTTTCTTTTTTAAAGATTTTATTTTTATTTATTCGACAGAGATAGAGACAGCCAGCGAGAAAAGGAACACAAGCAGGGGGAGTGGGAGAGGAAGAAGCAGGCTCATAGCGGAGGAGCCTGATGTGGGGCTCGATCCCATAACGCTAGGATCATGCCCAGAGCCGAAGGCAGACACTTAACCGCTGTGCCACCCAGGCACCCCGACAAAACCCACATCTTAATCAATGCAGTTACAACAGGTCAACACGTACGCTTCCTCAGACCGGACTGAGCTGCAGTGGAATTCCTTTGTGACAAGAATCCTTCTTCCACCCAGCTGCGCGCACCATGAGTCCAACGCTAGTTACTGTGCAAGCACAGAAGAAAAGTTAGAGACAGCATCACATCAGAATACAGGTTTCTCTACTATCCGAAAATTCACTTGATGCCACTTACCTTTCATGAAAGACCTACATTAGTCCCTGTTTGCTCTAACAGAAATCTGAAGAGGACTTTCACTTTCATGGAATGGCAGTTGCCTCTTTGCGCCATTTTGTCTTATGAAAGTTTTCATGAGAACGCTCTACTTTCTGATAGCAGGAGACACCAGTGGTCGATGTCCATCTGGACCCCCCACTTCGTGATTTTATAAAGGGTCTCTGCTGTGCTTAGATACTCTATTCCAAAGAACAATAAAAATAAAACCTCTCCGCAACTTTGAAAATGAGCTGTGGCCTGTCAGTATGTATAGACAGGGGATTTTTCATGAACTTCAGATTTACCAAACAAGAAGTGAGGGTTTCTGAGTAGAAACCATGGTATCCGCCCAAAGATGTGGCATATGTGTGGCTTGTTGAGAAATGGAATTCCCAACTAATTTTGGAAGATCGCAGGCCCAGCCGGGGACCATCCTGACAGCTGGTTACCAGGCAGCTTCTGGTGGTGATGGACAAGAAGTGTATTTATCATCCCGAGGGCTCCAAAGAGAAAGTAGGATACCATGACTAGAGTGCTATAAAACTGTCTGGGTATTTTGGATATTATTCTTATTAAATTAAAGTTCTATTAAAGTGAAACATGTTACTATTTAGATTTCTGTCTGCTTGGCGGCGTTTATTTCATAAATCTTGCAGGAGAAAATTGGCCCATGGAATTGGATGTTGGATATAGCATTTCTTCAACATCGAGAAAATGGCCACACGTTTTTTTAATTGTTTCCCTTGCAAATAATTTTTAAACAGCCTTACAAAAATGTTTTCCTTGCTTCACTCCCCAGTGGGTTAAAAATGCATACCCGCGGTTGCCAATTGGCGTCGTCTCTTGTGATTCCAGCAGACAGCAATGGGAATGTATGAGGTGATTTTTGGGGGTTCAAGGGGATGGCTTTTCCTTGCAGTATGCAAAATGATCCTTTTTATTTTTAACTACCTCCTTAAAGCAAACACACTTCCCACCCACAAGTGTTGCCTAATTGGGGGACACGGAAAACGAATGAAGAAACAAGCCTCAAACAAAGAGTGTTTGCTGCTCCCATTTTAACACTAATTAATTATTGTTGTCAGTAAACTGAAAGTGGACATGGATTACATTTTCCAGAGTCTTTGCCTGGGCCTACAGGGGGTGTGGGGCATGTTGCTCCAGGCTTCAGATGGTGGTGGGAGCACAGTTACAACCAGCGGGAACTCTTGCTCACACACTCCTCCTGTATAAAGGATGATGTGTTTCGGTATTGGCTTGCGGTTCTCAAATGAGATGCTTTTCTATTTCAATTATATTGCGGTGGATCAAACATTACAAAATAAGCCTCAAATAGGAGTGTAGCCTTACCAAAAATGAAAGCATATGTTTGAGTGTCCAAATACAATGGTCATATGTTGACACCTTGAAATACTCAGGCTGTCCCTGCCATGTTTGAGGCTTGCCATAGGTTCAAACTAGAAAGAAGGCAGAAATTCGGTTTTGACACATTCCCAGCTCTCTTGCATGCCTTTAAAAAAGATTTCGAAAGCTCTGGTCCTCTGCTTTACCATCTAATGAGTGCCATCTTTTCCATTCTCCTCTCCCCATCTTTAAGCTGTTCTGTGCTCTAATCCGTAAAGATGTAATCATGCTATAGAAAGATCATTGGGGATGGGGAGTTCTTTTATTCATTGATTTATTCAACAAATATTTGAGTACCTATTGGATCTGGGCTCTGGGCTAGGCACAAGGGATGCAGTGCTAAGCAAACCAGACATGGTCCCTGTTCCCATGCCGGGGAGTGGGAGAGACAGACATTAATCAAATAATCACAAGAATGGGTTTATGACTAAAATCACAATGTGTATTGTGCCACAAAGTAGAGGTGTTATCAAAGCATAAATGGAGGGGTTGACGTTCTTTGGATGAGGGAAATGGGTAAAGACGAGGACATCAGGGAAAATTTCTCTGCTTTGAGGATACTTGAGCAGAGGTCAGACAAAGAGTAACTCAGTGAATTGAGGAAGAGCATTTCTACATAAGCAGTGTTAGCCTGGATCTTAGGGAGCTCTCAGGGCGCAGTATTTTCAGTGCTAAGACTGGGACAGTCCCTGGAAACCTACACTAAGGGTATGGAGTGTGCAAAGACCCCATTGTAGATGGAAGCGTGGAGCACTGAAAGACTGAAAAGAAGGCTAAGGTCACTGGAAAAAGTTGGCAGTAGCTTAGCCTAGATGAGAGCCAATGAGAGAGACAGACAGGGCCCAGCCATGTAGGGCCTTAAAGGTCATGTTAAGGTCTCTATTCTAAGAGCATTGGAAAGTGTTTTAAGCAAGTAAATGACAGGGTCAGATTTACCTTTCAAATGTTCACTTTAGCTAAAATATGGGGACCATTACCATGTAAAGTTCGGAAATCTTTTCTTCAATTTAAGCTAGCTGTTGTTCTTTGCAATGGTGTGCTGGTAAATGTTTAACAACTGGTTTTTGGTGGGGGGGGGGGTTGGGTTTGGAGTGGGGGATGATGGAAAAACCCTCACTGATAGCATTTGCCAATTTCCACAGTGTTCCCACCATAGTTGATTTCAAGCTATCAACATGATGTCCTGAATGTCGAGTTGGGGAAAGATGCCATGATGGACCCCAAGAGCTGTGCTACTTGCTTCCCTTTCTGTTAAAACAGAATGCTACTCAAATGACCACTAAATGTAAGCCTTTCTCTTGTCCTTGAGGAGTTCTGAGAGACACAGGAGTGGGTTTTAAAACCCTTCCACTACATGATGTGAAATTCGATAGGCATGGCCAGATTTACTGGGCTGAATCTAGAGGGCCCCAAAGACATGGAAAAAACCGAACACTGATAGAAATGTAAAAATCACATTAGGTTAACAAAAGGCTCTTTAGAAAGCATGGAAACGTTTCTGCAGCCCTTCTGTGATGCAGGATGGCCCTCAGAAAACTGAACACCAAGATCAGTATGCCCTGGCATTACTAAGGTTTCTGCCATCTTGCCTCAGAGGTTGAAAATTTTTGAAATTCCAACCAATATGTTAAAACCAAAGCAAGACAAAACAGTGCAAAGCCCCACAATACTCCAGGCTCAGAATGCTGCATGCTTATGGACTTGCAGAGAAAAGGGGCATGTATCATTCTAACCCTGAAAACTCAGAGCAGTAGAAACTTCGGCACAAGTTCAAGGAAATCTGTGTTTCTTGAGGGCAAGCTTGGATCATTTCTTATTCACTTTTGTATCCATAGTGAGCCTGAGCTCAGAATCAGGTTCAAAGTAGAAGTTAAAAAATGATAATAGAAAAATAGATAGATAGATAGATAGATAGATAGACAATTTAACTTGCATAAAAAGATATGTCTTTATGATTAACTTTGTAATCATCTGACCATTACAAGCTAACTTATTGGCTGAATTTCAATATAAACAGCTGTTAGAATTTTCAGAAAAGGATAGTTATTAACTCTAAATTTTTAAATATTTCTTAAAAATTCTAGAATAGATGTAGATGTACAGGAAACTTCTAAAGATAGTACAGACAGTTCCCATATAACCCACATCCAGCCTACATTAATATGGTGCATTTGTCACAATTAATGAACCCACATCAATACATTATTATTCACCGAAGTCCATAGTTTAGTTGGATTTCCTCAGTTTTTACCTAATGTCCCTTTTCTGTTCCAGGATCCCATCCAGATACCACATTACATTTAGTCATAATGTCTCCTAAGGCTCCTCTTGGTGGTGACATGTTTCAATTTCCTTGTTTTGAATGACCTTGACGGCTTTGATGAGTACTAGTTGGGTGTTTTATTTATTTTCAAAACAGTCCTTTCAACTGGGATCTGTCTGATGTTTTTCTCCTGATTAGACAGAGTAACTCCCAGTCTTGGGGGGGAAGACCACAGAAGTACAGTGCCATCCTCGTCACACCACATCTACGGTACATACTATCGACATGACTGATCACTGTATTGTTGACCTTGATCACCTGGAAAATGTAGTTTGTCAGGTTTCTCCACTGTCAAGTTGCTCTATTGTCCCTCCTTCCATTCCATACTATTTGGAAGGAAGTCGCTACATACAGCCCATGTTTAAGGTGTGAGGAGTTATGCTTCCCCTCCCTGAAAGCAAAATATCTACATAAATTATTTGGAATTCCTCTGCATGAGAGATTGTCTCTTCTCCCCTAATTGTTTATTTCTCTAGTCATGTATCTATATCAGTATGGATTCAAGGATATTTATTTTGTATTTCAGGTACAAATGGAGTACCATTTGTTTTGTTCAAATTGTTCTAGCTTTGGCCATGGGGAGTCCTTCCAGTTGCCTCCTGGGTCCCTTTGACATATTCCCATCCCTAAGGGTTTTATTTTTGAGTACTTTATGACTTTCTAGCACTACAAGATGTTCCGGGATCATCTTATGTATTTCCCACCCAGTCTTAGAATCACCCATCTCTCCAAGGAGAAAATGGTTCGTTTTATTAGAGAATTAGAAACCAAGATCTGGATGCTAGGGTGGTTCATTGTTTCTGGGGTTGCTTCTAGGACCTCTCAGCTAAAAGAGCAAGGAAAATATGTGTCAATATTAAGCAAAATGTGAGTTTGTACTGATGTCTCCAACTCTATTCCACATAGGTCATTCTAATGTCCTCCCCTTGCTTGTCTATAACTTCCCACTTCAACAGTAAGACACTTAGCTCCCACCATCTATCATGCATGTTCTTAATTGTTCAATTCCAGAATACACGTATAATAGCTTCAGAATGGTCCACTCATACCTTCATTGGAAAAACTTCATCAACTAAAATATGGTAGTAAGTGCAGTTCCTTTTGCCTTTAGCCCTACATAATCCATTCATTTGTAAATTTACTCAGATCAGAATCTTTTTCCCCCTAGTCCCCTCAGTAAAGTTGTTTAATACCTTTGTAATATAATTAGATTTTTAAATTAAATTCTGCATTTCATCTCAGTCCCCAACCTATTAAGTGTTTTTTTGTTTAGTTTAGTTTTGCTTTGTTTTTAGAGAAAGCAAGAGAGCATGAGCAGGGAGGGAAGGGGCAGAGGGAGAGGAAGAGAGAGACTCTTAAGCAGGCTCCTCACCCAGGATCTCATGACCCTGAGATCATGACCTGAGCTGAAATCAAGAATTGGACGCTTAACTTGACTGTGTCCCTTATTATGTGTTTAAAAAAATAATAATAATAATAATAAATATATATATATATTAATCTTCACTCTTTCTGTGGTAAATTTCTATAACTTTTAATAAATGCATGGTTTAGGTCTAGCAGAATAGTTCTGCACTCTAAAAAATTCTGTTGTACCTATTCAACTCTCTCCCTACCCCCAACCACTAATCCGTTTATCACTTCTATAGTTTTGTCTTTTCCAGAATGTTTTATAAATGGAACCATACAGTACATAGCCTTTTGAGACTGGCTAGAAATATACATTTAGTGTTCTTCTACATCTTTTCTTGGCTTCATAGGTCATTCCTTTTTATCACTAAATAGTATTCCACTGTATGGATGCCCCACAATTTTTTATCCATTCACCTACTGAAGGATATCATGGTTCTTTCCAGTTTGAAGCAATTGTGAATAAAGCTCTATAATCACTCATGTAAAGGTCCTAGTGTAGGCATACATTTTCTTTTTTTTTTTTCTTTTTTTTTTTTTTTAAAAGATTTTATTTATTTATGTGACAGAGAGACAGCCAGCGAGAGAGGGAACACAGCAGGGGGAGTGGGAGAGGAAGAAGCAGGCTCATAGCGGAAGAGCCTGATGTGGGACTCGATCCCGGATCGCCAGGATCACGCCCTGAGCCGAAGGCAGACGCTTTAACGACTGCGCTACCCAGGCGCTCCTAGGCATACATTTTCAAATCAATTGGGTAAATATTTAGGAATTCAACTACTGCATCACATGGTAAGACTATATTTAACTTTGTAAGAAACTACCGAACTGTCTTCCAAAGTAGCTGTGCCATTCCTACAGTGGTGAATGATATTTTGCTTATCCTCACCAGCAATTACTATGGTAAGTTTTTGGAATTAGCCATTCTAATAGGTGCAAAATGGTATCTTGTTGTTTTAATATACATTTTCCTACTGACAAATGGTGTTGAACATATTTTCATATGCTTATTTGCCATCTATATACCGTCTTTGGTAAAATATCTGTTCAAATCTTTTGTTCATTTTTAAAATGACTTCCTTGTTTTGTATTGTTGAGTTTTAATAGTACTATGTATATTTTAGATACACGTCCTATATCAGATGTATGTTTTTGCATAAGTTTTCTCCCAGGCAGTGGCTTGTCTTTTCTTTCTCTTAAGAGTGTCTTTTGAGGAGAAAGAGATTTAAACTTTAATAAACACCAGCTTATGAATTTTTTTCTTCTTTCATGGATCACACTTTGGTGTTGTATCTGAAAACTCACCAATTCAAGGTCATATAGGCTTTCCTGTCATTTTTTTCTAAAAGTAATAATATAACTTTATAACTTAGTATTTTACATTTAGGGTCTGTGTGTGTTTGTGTGAAGATGGACATCCAACTGGTCCAGAATCATCTGTTAAAGAGATTATCTTTTCTCTACTGAATTGCCTTTGCTCTTTTATTTTAAAAAATCAGTTGATTATATCTGTGTAGGTTTGTTTCTGGGTTTTCTACTCTGTCCCATTGATATATATGTCTATTCTTTGGCCAATGCCATGATGTCTTGATTATTTTATTTAACATATAATATATTATTTGTTTCAGGGGTACCAGTCTGTGATTCATTAGTCCTTTTTTTTTAAGATTTTATTTATTAATTTGACATAGAGAGACAGCCAGCGAGAAAGGGAACACAAGCAGGGGGAGTGGGAGATGAAGAAGCAGGCTCCCAGCGGAGGAGCCTGATGTGGGGTTCAATCCTGGAACGCTGGGATCACGCCCTGAGCCAAAGGCAGACAGACGCTTAATGACTGCACCACCCAGGCGCCCCATGTGATTCATTAGTCTTAACGCAATTCACAGTGCTCACCATACCACATACCCTCCCTAATGTCCATCACCCAGCCACCCCATCCCGTCCACCCCCCTCCATTCCAGCAACTCTCAGTTTGTTTCCTGAGATTAAGAGTCTCTTATGGTTTGTCTCCCTCTCTGGTTTCACTTTGTTTTATTTTTCCGTCTCTTCCCCTATGATCCCCTGCTTTGTTTCTTAAATTCTACATATCAGTGAGATCATATGATAATTGTCTTTCTCTGTTGACTTATTTCACTTAGCATAGTACCCTCTAGTTTCATCCACATCATTGCAAATGGCAAGATTTCATTTTTGATGACTGCATAATATTCCTGTGTGTAATATATATATTAATATATTATATATTATGTATGTATTATATATACATGTATACATATATAATACATATATATACATATATATACATATATAATACATATATGTATACATATATATACATATATAATACATATATGTATATATATAATATATATAATACACCACATCTTCTTTATCCATTCATTTGTCAATGGACATCTAGGCTCTCTCCATAGTTTGGTTATTGTGGACATTGATGCTATAAACATTGGGGTGCACATGCCCCTTCAGATCACATTTGTATTTTTGGGGTAAATACCCAGTAGTGCAATTGCTGGGTCATAGGGTAGCTCTATTTTCAACTTTTTGAGGAACCTCCATACTGTTTTCCAGAGTGGCTGTGCCAGCTTGCATTCCCACCAACAGTGTAGGAGTGTTAACCTTTCTCTGCATCCTCACATTCCTGACTTGTTAATTTTAGCCATTCTGGCTGGTGTGAAGTGGTATCTCATTTTGGTTTTGATTTGTATTTCCCTGACGCCAAGTGATGTGGAGCACTTTTTCAAGTGTCTGTTGGCCGTTTGGATGTCTTCTTTGCAGAAATGTCTGTTCATATCTTCTGCACATTTCTTGATTGGATTATTTGTTCTTTGGGTGTGAGTTTAGTAAGCTGTTTGTAACTTTTGGATACTAGGCCTTTATCTGATATGCCATATGTAAATATCTTCTACCATTCTGTCTGTTGTCTTTTGGTTTTGTTGACTATTTCCTTTGCTGTGCAGAAGTTTTTATCTTGATGAAGTCCCAATAGTTCATTTTTGCCCTTGCTTCCCTTGCCTTTGGAGACGTGTCTAGGTAGAAGTTGCTGCGGCTGAGGTCACAGAGGTTGCTGCCTGTGTTCTCCTTAAGGATTTTGATGGATTCCTGTCTCACATTTAGGTCTTTCATCCATTTTGAGTCTATTTTTGTGTGTGGTGTAAGGAAATGGTCCCATTTCATTCTTCTGCATGTGGTTGTCCAATTTTCCCAACACCACCACCATTTGTTGAAGAGACTGTCTTTTTTCCATTGGACATTCTTTCCTGCTTTGTCATAGATTAGTTGCCCATAGAGTTGAGGGTCCATTTCTGCACTCTTTATTCTGTTCCATTGATCTATGTGTCTGTTTCTGTGCCAGTGCCATACTGTCGTGATGATCACAGATTTGTAACAGAGCTTGAAGTCCGGAATTGTGATGCCACCAGCTTTGCTTTTCTTTTTCAACATTCCTCTGGCTATTCAGGGTCTTTTGTGGTTCCATAAAAATTTTAGGATTATTTGTTCCATTTCTGTGAAAAAAGTTGATGGTATTTTGATAGGGATTGCACTGAATGTGTAGATTGCTCTAGGTAGCATAGACATTTTCACAATATTCATTCTTACAATCTATGAGCATGGAACGTTTTTCCATTTCTTTGTGTCTTCCTCAATTTCTTTCATGAGTATTCTATAGTTTTCTGAGTACAGATTCTTTGCCTCTTTGGTTAGATTTATTCCTGGGTATCTTATGGTTTTGGGTGCAATTGTAATGGGATCGACTCCTTATCTGTCTTGTTGTTGGTGTATAGAAATGCAACTGATTTCTGTGGATTGATTTTATATCCTGCTACTTCACTGAATTCCTATATGAGTTCTAGCAGTTTTGGGGTGGTCTTTTGGGTTTTCCACATAAAGTATCATATCATCTGCAAAGAGTGAGAGTTTGACTTCTTCTTTGCCAATTCGGATGCCTTTTATTTCTTTTTGTTGTCTGATTACTGAGGCTAGGACTTCTAGTACTATGTTGAATAGCAGTGGTGATAATGGACATTCCTGCCGTGTTCCTGACCTTAAAGGAAAAGCTCTCAGTTTTTCCCCATTGAGAGTGATATTTGCTGTGAGTTTTTCATAGATGGCTCTTATGATATTGAGATATGTACCCTCTATCCCTATACTGTGAAGAGTTTTAATCAAGAAAGGATGCTATACTTTGTCAAATGCTTTTTCTATATCTATTGAGAGTATCATACGGTTCTTGTTCCTTCTTTTATTAATGTAGTGTATCACATTGATTAATTTGTGAATGTTGAACCACCCTTGCAGCCCAGGAATAAATCCCACTTGCTTGTGGTGAATAATCCTATTAATGTACTGTTGGATCCTATTGGCTAGTATTTTGGTGAGAATTTTTGCATCCATGTTCATCAGCGATATTGGTCTGTAATTATCCTTTTTGATGGGGACTTTTTCTGGTTTTGGGATCAAGGTAATGCTGGCCTCATAAAATGAATTTGGAAGTTTCCTTCCATTTCTATTTTTTGGAACAGTTTCAGAAGAATAAGTATTAATTCTTCTTTAAATGTTTGGTATAACTCGCCTGGGAGGCCATCCCACCCTGGACTCTTGTTTGTTTGGAGATTTTTGATTACTGCTTCGATTTCCTTGCTGGTTATGGGTCTGTTCAGGTTTTCTATTTCCTCCTGGTTCAGTTTTGATAGCTTATACATCTCTAGGATTGCAACCATTTCTTCCAGAATGCCTAAATGGTTGGCATACAGTTGCTCATAATATGTTCTTATGTTTGTATTTCTTTGGTATTGGTTGTGATCTCTCCTCTTGCATTCATGATTTTATTTATTTGGTTCCTTTCTCTTTTCTTTTTGATAAGTCTGGCCAGGGGTTTATCAATCTTATTAATTTTTTCAAAGAACCAGATCCTAGTTTCATTGATCTGTTCTAATGTTCTTTTGGTTTCTATTTCATAGATTTCTGCTCTGATCTTTATTATTTCTCTTCTCCTGCTAGGTTTAGGCTTTATTTGCTGCTCTTTCTCTAGCTCCTTTAGGTGTAGGGTTAGGTTGTATATTTGAGACCTTTCTTGTTTCTTGAGAAAGGCTTGTATTGCTATATACTTTCCTCTTAGGACCACCTTTGCTGCGTCCCAAAGATTTTGAACAGTTGTGTTTCCATTTTCATTTCTTTCCATGGTTTTTTAAAATTCTTCTTTAATTTCCTGTTTGACCCATTCATTTTTTAGTAAGATGCTTTTTAGCCTCCATGTATTTGAGTTCTTTCCAACTTTCCTCCTACAATTGAGTTCGAGTTTCAAAGCATTGTGGTCTGAAAATATGCAGGGAATGATCCCAATCTTTTGGTACTGGTTGAGACCTGATTTGTGACTCAAGATGTGACCTATTCTGGAGAATGTTCCATGTGCACTAGAGAAGAATGTGTATTCTGTTGCTTTGAGATGGATTGTTCTGAATATATCTGTGAAGTCCATCAGGTCTAGTATGTCATTTAAAGCCCTTATTTCCTTGTTGATCTTTTGCTTAGATGATCTGTCCATTTCAGTGAGGGAGGTGTTAAAGTCTCCTACTATTATTGTATTATTGTCAATGTGTTTCTTTGATTTTGTTATTAATTGGCTTATATAATTGGCAACTCCCATGTTAGGGGCATAAATATTTACAATTGTTAGACCTTCTTGTTGAATAGACCCTTTAAGTATGATATAGTGTCCTTCCTCATCTCTTATTATAGTCTTTGATTTAAAATCTAATTTGTCTCATATAAGGATTGTCACCCCAGCTTTCTTTTGGTGTCCATTAGCATGGTAAATGGTTTTCCACCCCCTCACTTTAAATCTGGAGGTGTCTTTGGGTCCAAAATGAGTCTATTGCAGACAGCATATCAATAGGTCTTTTTTTTTTTTATCCAATCTGATATCCTGTGTCTTTTGATTGGGATATTTAGCCTATTTATATTCAGGGTAACTATTGACAGATATGAATGTAGTGCCATTGTATTGCCTGTAAGGTAACTGTTACTGTATATTGTCTCTGTTCCTTTCTGGTCTGTGTTACTTTTAGGCTCTCTCTTTGCTTAGAGGAACCCTTTCAATATTTCTTGTAGGGCTGGTTTGGTGATTGCAAATTCTCTTTGTTTCTGTTTGTCCTGGAAGCTTTTTATCTCTCCATTTTCAATGACAGCCTAGCTGGATATAGTATTCTTGGCTTCATATTTTTCTCATTTAGTGCCCTGAATATATCATGCCAGTCCTTTCTGGCCTGCCAGGTCTCTGTGGATAGGTCTGCTGCCAATCTAATGTTTCTACCATTGTAGGTTACAGACCTCTTGTCCCAAGCTGCTTTTAGGATTTTGTCTCTGAGATTTGTAAGTTTTAATATTAGATATTGGGGTGTTGACCTATTTTTATTGATTTTGAGGGGGGCTCTCTGTGCCCCCTGGATTTTGATGCCTGTTTCCTTCTCCCAATTAGGGAAGTTCTCTGCTATAATTTGCTCCAATATACCTTCTGCTCCTTTCTCTCTTTCTTCTTCTTCTGGTATCCCAATTCTTCTAATATTGTTTTGCTTTGTGGTATCATTTATCTCCTGAACTCCTCCCTTGTGATCCAGTAGTTGTTTATCTCTCTTTTTCTCAGCTTCTTTATTCTCCATCATTTGGTCTTTTAGATCACTAATTCTCTCTTCTGACTCATTTATCCTAGCAGTTAGAGCCTCCATTTTTTATTGCACCTCATTAATAGCCTTTTTGATTTTGACTTGGTTAGATTTTATTTCTCCGGAAAGGGATTCTCTAGTATCTTTTATGCTTTTTTCAAACCCAGCTAATATCTTTATAATCGTCATTCTGAACTCTAGTTGTGACACCTTACTAATGTCCATGTTGATTAGGTCCCTGGCAGTCGGTACTGCCTCTTGTTTTCTTTTTTTGAGGTGAGTTTTTCCATTTTGTCATTTTGTCCCAAGAAGAATAGATGAATGAGACAACACAATGCTAAAAGGGTAATAGTGATCCCAGAAAAGCATACACTAAACAAATCAGAAGAGACTTGAAACTTTGGGAACAGAAAAAAAAAAAGAATATGATGAGGCTGGTGAATAAAACAGCCACACACTAGATTTTGGGTGTATTTTGGTCTGTTAGAGGAAACTGCTCCCAAAATTTTAGAGAAAGAAAAACTTCTATATACAAAAATAAGGGTGTATGCAATGTAGGGATGGAATATGAGTGTAAAAATGAAAATTAAAAAAAAATTTTTAAAAGGAATTGATAAGAAGTTGTTTGAAAAAAGAAAGAAGAAGAAAAAAATTTTTAAAAAAAGGACAGAATGTGATCAGACAGGTGAATAGAACAAAGCCATACAGTGGATTAAGGGTATATTTTGGTCTGTTAGAAGAAACTGAATCCCAACATTTTAAAGAAAGAAAAACTTATATATATACAAAAAATAAGGTTAAATACAATGGAGGGATAGAATATGACTATAAAAATGAAAATTTAAAAAGATTTTTAAAAAGGAATTGATAAGATAAGAAGTTGGTTGAAAAAGGAAAGAAGACAAATTTAAAAAAAAAGAAATAGAAAAAGAAAAAAATAAAGAAAATTTTAGAAAATTAACTTTGAGAGACTAAAGAATCATGGGGGAAAAGCCATGAATTCTATGTGCTGTACTCCCCTAGCATTGTAGTTTTGCAATTCTCATTGATCAGTGAACTTGGTCTTGGCTGGATGTTCTTGCTATCTTCTGGGGGAGGGGCCGGTTGCAGTGAGTCTCAAAAGTCGGCCCCAGGCGGAATTGCACCACCCTTGCCAGGGGTCAGGCTAAGTCATCTGCTTAGGTTTGCCCTGGGTAGCTTTTGTTCCCTGCAGGCTTTCTGTGCAGCTTTAGAGGATGAGAATGAAAATGGCAGTCTCCCAACCTCCAGCCCTGGAAGAGCTCAGAGCTCAGGCCTCACTCCTCAGTGTGGCCCTCAGAGAAAAGCTGTCAAGTCACTCCCGTCTCCCTGGTCTCCAACTGCACTCCACACTCACCCGGCCTGTGACTGAGCATTTCTATCTCAGGCACACAACCCCATTTGGAGTCTCCAAACCCAGTAGATTCCGGAGACACACTCCCATGCTGCCCCTCCTGGGGGAGGAAGGGGGGTCTCCCCGGATCTGCCACTTGTTGGGCCCCGGCTCGAAGAGCAGTGGCCCCACTGTGCTGTTGATCACAGTTTATGGCCACCCTAAGCTGAGATCTCACTCCTCGACTCAGTCATTGCAGCGGGTTTCCCCTCTCTCATACCTTAGAGCTCTGCCCAACTCGGGCACCCCCAGTCTTTCTATGACCCTTAGGGTCCTGAGACCACACTGTCCCAGCGAGGGTTCCACCCCCTGCTTAGCCACTGGAGCAATGTCCCTCACCAGAGGAGACTTCTAGAAGTCCCGATTTTGTGCTCCAGGGCTCTATCACTTCCTGGTACCCGGCTGATGGTGGCTCCCCACCCCCGCGGTCTATCTTCCCGTATATCACCTCAAATTCACTTCTGTGCGCGTCCTACCTTCCAGAAAGTGGTCTCTTTTCTGTTTATAGAGTTGCTGCTATTCTTTTCTTTGATCTCCTGCTGAGTCTGTAAGTGTTCAGAATGGTTTGATAGATAGCTATCTAGTTGAACTCCTGGGACCAGATGAAATTTAGGTCTCCTACTCCTCCACCGTCTTGCTGGCCCTCTGGATATCTTGATTATTGTAGCTTTATAGTAAGTCTTGAACTTGGGTAGTCGAGTCTTCCAACTTTGCTCTTCCCCTTTTGTATCACATTGGCTGTTCTAGGTCTTTTGCCTTTCCATATAAATTTTAAAAACAGTCTGCCAATATCTTCAAAATAGCTTGCCAAGATTTTAATTGGGATTCCATTAAATCTATAGGTCAAGTTGCCAAAAAAATGATATCTTAACAATATTTGGTTTTCTATTCCATGAATATGGAAAATCTCTCCATTTTTAGAGCTTTATGATTTCTTTCATTAGTGTTTTATAGTTTTCCGCGTACAGCTACTGTACATATTTTGTTAGACTTACTCGTAAGTATTTCATTTTTTGCAGCTATTGTAAATTGTATTCTTAATTTCAATTTCCAATTGCTTGTTGCAGAGAAGCAATTGACTTTTGTATGTTGACCTTTTACCCAGCAGCTTTATTCAATAAATGTTTATAAGTTTCAGGAGAGTTTTTGTAGATTTTTTTGGTTTTTCTACATAGGGAATTAAATGATCTGTGAATAAAAACAATTTTATTTTGTTTCCTATATATTTCTTTTCTTGTCTATTGCACCAGCTGGGATTTCTAGAATCATGTTAAATAGTGGTGCTGAGGAAGGACATCCTTGCCTTGGTACTGATCTTAGGGGAAAAGTGTCTAGTATCTCACCATTAAGTATTATGTCAGCTCTAGGATTTTTTATTTTTATTTTATTTTATTTTATTTTTTAAATTTGTTATTATGTTATGTTAGTAACCATACAGTACATCATTAGTTTTTGATGTAGTGTTCCATGATTCATTGTTTGCGTACAACACCCAGTGCTCCATGCAATATGTGCCCTCCTTAATACCCATCACTGGCCTATCTCAATCCCCCACCCCCTCCCCTCTGAAGCCCTCAGTTTGTTTCCCAGAGTCCATAGTCTCTCATGGTTCATTCCCCCTTCTCTTTACCCCCCCCTTCGTTCTTCCCTTCCTTCTCCTACCGATCTCCCTGCTATTTCTTATGTTCCATAAATGAGTGAAACCATATGATAATTGTTTTTCTCTGCTTGACTTACGTCACTTAGCATAATCTCCTCCAGTCCCGTCCGTGTTGCTGCAAATGTTGGGTAATTGTTCTTTCTGATGGCTGAGTAATATGCCATTGTATATGTGGACCACATCTTCTTAATCCAGTCATCTTTTGAAGGGCATCTCAGCTCCTTCCACAGTTTAGCTATTGTGGACAATCCTGCTATAAACTTTGGGGTGCATATGGCCCTTCTCTTCACTACGTTCTGTATCTTTGGGGTAAATATCCAGGAGTGCAATTGCTGGGTCATAGGATAGCTCTATTTTTAACTTTTTGAAGGACCTCCACACTGTTTTCCAAAGTGGCTGTACCAACTTGCATTCCCACCAACAGTGTAAGAGGGTTCCTCTTTCTCCACATCCTCTCCAACATTCGTTGTTTCTTGCCTTGTCAATTTTTGCCATTCTAACTGGCGTAAGGTGGTATCTTTTTATTTGAATTTCCCTGATGGCTAATGATTTTGAACATTTTTTCGTGTGTGTTAGCCATTTTATCTGGTTTTCTGTGACACTTCTCTGAGAGGGAAGAGATTACTACCTTATTACTGATTGGTGGAGGTAAAAGTCCAGTTTCTCTACAGGATGCCCACAGACATTGTGAGGTCGGGGGGAGGAAAGAGGAGACTCATTACTCTGCAGCATGGATGAAAGTCCTAACTCCACATGTGGCCTTTTCTGACATTACTATCATGGGAAGTTATGGCAAGGGTGAAAGACTGGGCTCTCAATGTGGCCGTTGCTAATGTAGGTAGGGTCAGAGTTTTTTTCTGTGGTGTTTGGCTGGAGTAGAGTGGTTATTGTCAAAAAGGTTTCCATCTTGGTAAGTACCCTTTTCCTGGTTCTTTGGCTAGAGAAAGTGAGTTTTGTTGAGGATTTTTTTTTTCTTTCTGTGTCTGCTGATGCTTCTGAGTTTTGCCTTTTTCAGTTTCAGGTTTGGGATATATGAGGCAAAAAGAAAACTCAAGGAACATACTACCATGTTATTCCTTGGGTCTTTTTTTTTTTTAAGATTTTATTTATTTATTTATTTGACAGAGAGGGAGACGGCCAGCAAGAGAAGGAACACAAGCAGGGGGAGTGGGAGAGGAAGAAGCAGGATCCCAGCAGAACATGGAGCCTGATGTGGGGCTCAATCCCAGGACCCTGGGATCATGCCCTGAGCTGAAGGCAGACGCTTAACAACTGAGCCACCCAGGTGCCCCTATTCCTTGGGTCTTAATATCCCCAACTGGCCTGATTTCTCTCTGTCTTTCAGAATCTTATGTATAATATCCGGAGTTTTTAGTTGTACTTAGAATGCAGAATAGACAAAAATGTTACCCCGTCTCTCCAGAAGCAGAAATCCTTTGAGTCATTTTTGTCTTATTTATTTTCAAAGTACAAAATATACGCATATTCATTAGAGAAAATTCAGAAATTGTGGAGAATTTAAAAATCTTCTGTGTTTCTTGATATGCCTACCATTAGTATTTTCTTTAATTTAATATACAACATACTATGAGTATTTTTCTTGCAAATATTCTCTGAAAACATTATTTTAATATCTGCATAGTATTTCAGTATGGCTCAGTTTAACAACTACCCTATTTTAGACATGTAATTCTCTGCTTCTCTAGATAATGTTATAATAAATATAACAAATATTATTAATAAATGTTGTTCATTAATGTTTATAACTAAATAATGTTAAAATGAACATACTTCTTGTTCGCACTTCAGATTATTTCCCTTTTATATTTATATCTTGTTTGCACTCTAGATTATTTCCCTGGATTCTTAGGCAGTAACAAGATATGTGCCATTTAAAGTTTTTTACACACAACCGAGCTGATTTCTGGAAAGGTCAAATGCAGGTACAATTCACCAGAGCATGGAAAGCCTCTGCCACCGTTGCCAGCTTTGAGTGTGTCACATGTAAAGCCTGCCATGAATAATGACTTCCCAAGGAGACTGTGACCCACTTTGCTTTTATGGCATAAGGCAGTGTGAGAGCTTTAGAGGCCATCCAGATTTACAGACAAGAAGAAAATAGAGAGGTGCGTGTGAAGGAAGCATTTCTTCCAGCCTGGAGTCACAGCTGCCGCCTCGAACAGAGGCAGACGCCAGCAAGCCTTGGAGCACTGCCTAAAATCTTGCTTCACACCAATTTAGAAAGCCGGTATCTGTTTTGTGTTTGTAAATAACCTGGCAAGGAAGAGTCACAGCACTGTGAGAAGGGGAATGTGAATTGTCACTGAGCCACCGAGAAATCTGAAGTTCTGTTTTCATAAAGCAACTATAACATCTTTCAAATTGCCAACCTCACTTCCTGATTCATTTGAAAGGAGTTTTAAAAAGGTGGTTGGGGATAGTGAAGGGATTCCAAAGACTTAGGTCAAAGTTCGCACTTCTACTCTTACGTGGACAAGTTACAAAACCTTTCTGGGCTTCGTAGTTCTACCTTTAAAATGAGAAGACTGGGTAAGATACCTCAGGCTTCCGTGTTTGCTTGTTCCATTGTGGTGGGAAGAACCCAGCAGATAGGGTTCTCCAAGCCACCTCACCCTGCCCTGGTCTTCAGGGTGTCATCGACATAGTCTACACCGACCCTCACCTCCGACTCCAGGTCACCCCATAAAACATGCCCTGCTTCTCTAACCCATTCTCAGAAGAGGAATCCTAGTCTTGGTCCAACTGTGTGCAGTCCTGAAACATAGGATATACTTATTTAGGCGGGGGGGGGGGTCATGTTCTGAGCAAGGGGTAAGTACAGAGCAAGGCCATAGCCTTTCACAGAGTCTTCTAGGCCTTGGCAGGGGTTGTTGAATGGATGAAGTGTTTGTGACAGGGCCCAAGTTTCAGTCAGTGTGTTCACAGCTCCCACTGCCTCAGGGACTGGGTCCCCGGCCTTTGGCCAGCATTGGGCCTGGGCGGTAATACATTGTGGCCATGTTTTCAGAGTGAGTTCAGTGGGCCTGACATGACCCACATTTCCAGTCAGCAGTCAGCCACACACAAGATTATCTGTGAGTGGAAACTGTCACTGTCTATTTCTGCTCGGATTTTGGCAGCCACCCCTTGAAGGAACAGTGTGTCATTACAGACCTAACTGAAGTCAGGTTCCCTGTATGCAGATAGCAGTGTTCAGACAGACCATCCATAAGGAACCACATTTCCAAAGCATGAAAGCAGGCTGTAGCCACCAAGGAGAGACAGTCTGGCAAATGATTAGCAGCATTTTCCCAGGAGGGCAAGTTTTCCCAAGCTTGAGGTGGAGACAGAGCTGTGTAGGCAGGGCTAGAAAAGTGTGTTGAGACTGTGTAGGTGCTAGACAGTTCTGGAAAAATCTGGTAGCCATATTTGACAGAAAACCAAAACAAAACAAGGTGTGGGGGTAATAATATGGAAATTCTTGGAAATGAAGGAAAAAAAATAACAAGTCTGTATCCTCAGTCTTGACCTCTCCCCCTACCCTGGCTGCGGACTGCACAACCCTACTTGGCTTTTCTGATGTCACCTCAGATTCAAATGATCCAAAACTGAGGTCATCCTCTCCCAAACTGACTCCTCTTCCTAATTCTGTCGGTAAAACCACAATTCCAGACACCCAGACCAAGGTCTTTAGGGAAAACTTTGATTTTCCCTTTCTTCACATGAAATCTGTCCCTCGCCGGGCTGGTGATCATATGTCTCTGGATGTTTCTTTCTCTGACCGTTCTGAGTCATGATTTTGTAGTCATTGCTCACAAAAGTGAACAAAATTAAAGCTATCATATAAGAAAAGGAATGCCAAAAGGAGAATTAACCAAAAATTGGAATACACTGGGGAATTTCCTATTTCTTCATCCTGTGGGCACCGACCCAGCCCAGGATGACACCCACACGACTCCTGGGGCCTCCTGAGCTCCTGTCTCTTTGGATTGGGGCTTGCCCTTGCCACATGGGGCCCACATCTTGTGCCTGATTTCTGTGCCCGAGCCCCTGACCTGACCTTTCTTGGCATTTGTTATTCCTGTTGTTATTGCATTCACCCATCCTCTTACCTGACTCCTGAAGTGTGACTATCTTTCAAATCCCAGCTCAGGTGTGCAACCACTGCTTTGTGTGGGTTCTCCTGATTCATACCTGCCCTGAGACCCTATCATACTCACACCAAGGACATGGGCTTAGGCCCCAGAACCACATGACACCTATAAGTGGTAGCTGTGCCAAGTTATCATTTCAGAGCCTTAGTTATCTTATCTGTAAAATGGGACTAATAATAGCACCTAACATATATTTGTGAAGAAAATTAAATAGGATATGGCATACAATGTACTTAGTACAATGTCTGACAACTGATTAGTAACCACTCAACAAATTCTTATTGTCATTGCTGGACTTTTTCTTATTCTCCCATTTGAGCTTTTCCTTGTTTGTTTGTTTTCATGTTACCATCTTGTCTACCTCCACTAACCTGTAAGTTCTTGAAGGGCAAAGACAATAATATCTTTCTAGTATGTTCTGCCCTGACTGGCACCTCTCCACAACCACACACACACACACACACACTGGACATTGCTGGGACAATACTGGGAGCTGAGTAAATACTGGCTTGACACACTTCTGATCTGTGTGTATGGGAAGGTAGGAGGACAGGGACCTCATTATCTATAACAGATGAAATGTGGACCCTGAAAAAAGGGGAAGAAGGGCCACCAAGTAGAAGAGGTGGTGAGGAGGCTTTCCTAGGAGGCACAGTTATTTAATCAAATATTACCTTACGGAGGGATGAGGTAGTATGATTTTACTTCGGGGAATTTGTGAAATAGATGAAGGAACAACCAATAGGGCAGCGGCAGCTTCTGGATTTGGGATTTGGGACAACATGTGGGAGGAAATGAGAAGAAAAGAGAAGAAAGGAGAGTGGCAGGAAAGGTCCCACATCGTAGCATTTGGTGACAGCCATTTGACGATTTTATGGGAGAATGAAATACATAGTGAACTCCTCCATTTCAAAGTTATAATTCCAAAACCATTTCTCCTCAAACAAAACTGAGCTAAAGGTAATGTTGAAGGAGAAACCAATAGAAGGAAATTAAGGACAGGAAAAATGAATTGAAATATTGAAAGGTTCTTTTACCAGGTCATGCCTTAACACAAAACGAAAACACAAGCAACAACAGCCCTCGGAGCACTCACTGGTTTCCCAGGCTGTGACTTAACAGGAGAGTGAGAGCTCCTGCTTGTCCCACTGCTGTTTGAATCAAGCCCCAGGGCACTGATATTATCTCTTCAGATTTATTCATTTCTTATTTGTGTTCCTATCTCTAAAATGCACCATTGTGTAGAATCTGGGCATGGCTACAAAGATTACCCCACAATTCTCAACAATGTCTATACTAATCACTATTCCAACTCGTCTCCCCTCCTGTCCTACCTGAGGGCGATCAGCAGACCCAACACCTCATCATCAGTCAGCACTTCAGTCACCGCAGGAGCACTTCAGGGGGGTATGAAGACAATCAGAAAGGCGTGTGAAGACCAATGATTGTGGCCTTGAGCAGAAAAGCAGGAGAAAAGGATCCTTCAAGGGAGAGGTCCCTCTACTAAAACACAAACAAGAACAAAACAAAACCAGCAAAATCAGGAATAGTAGAATTAGTCACTCAATGTTGTAGATGATTGTTCTTTAGCTAAACGCACTGTTTTGGTCTCAGTACTAACTAGATGAGGGTTGGTGGGCGATGGAAGTGGGGGTGTTTGCATCCTGGCCTGTGCTATTTGTGCCAATTCCCAGTCAGTCTGAGTCAATCCACAGGAGAATAAGAAAGAAATATAAATGATGGGCCCAGCGTGGGCCTCTGGGTCACACCTGCCTTTAATGATGTTGCTTTTCAAAATCCCATTTGCTGCCAGTAGGAGTATTCAGTCACGGGCAAGGGCCACTATGCAAAATAGGAATCAGAGGGAGAAGCGCGTTCTCGCCTACACTGGGCGGGGGGGCAATGGTGCCATTGCTAACTCTTTTTTTTTTAATTTCCCCCCAACTTTATTGAGAAATAATTGACAAACACAATTGTATATATTCAAAGTGTACAATATGGTGATTTGATGTACTTATACATTGTGGATGATTACCAAGACTGTAAATGATTACCAAGATCGAGATAATGAATATGTCCACCACCTCACAGTTAACTCTTTTTGTATGTGTGTGATAAGAATGCCAACTTTCGAAGTATTCAATATCATATCATTAACTGGAGTCACCACCATGTGGTACGTTACATCCTCAGAACTTATTCTTTTTTTAAAATTTTTTTTTAATGTAAAGTTCAATGATTCATTAGTTGCGTATAAGACCCAGTGCACCATGCAATACGTGCCCTTCTTACTACCCATCATTGCTAACTCTTAAAATAATCCTAGCCTATGCCCTAATGTTAGAAGTTTCTAAAGTTTTACTATTTGGCAAACCTGCAAAACTTGTATTAGATAGCCTTGAGACCTAGGCACATTTGTGGGCTTAAAATAAAACAGTCTTTCCCTTGTTCCAGAGAACTCAGCCCAGAAATTAAATAGCCAAGTTTTGGTTATCGAAAAGACTATTACCTGTATTTTATCTACCATTAGTTTTGGCTAGCTTGGGGCCACTCTCGCCATCATTCAGCCAGAGAGCACCAGGGAACAAAGCCCACTTTTATAATTCATCTAAGCAAGATATAACTCAGATGGCAAATCTGCAAAAACCAAAAATTGAAAGAACGCAAAACAAGAATCTATTCCTTTCTACACACATGCAATGCTGTATCGAGTCAAATAGCAATGCCTTCTGGGTGATCCGCTTCACTCCTACGCACGCTGAGAATTGACTCTATGCTATGTCAAAATTACAGTCTCCAGGTCACTGCTGGTGACCATAAAGTTCTGCCTTTCTCTGGGTTTGAGGAAAACATGTGCTTGGTAGCTTGCCAGACATTTATTGCCACAGTCCAGCCATGTGCTGCCAATGTTAGAGCCAACAAGGGTGTCTGAAAATGTGCAAAAGTGTGTTCTCGTTGATTGCCTGGCACAGACTTTGCCTAGGGTAGGGGAACTAGAAGTTTTCCTGCCAGAAACCAGTCCCCAAGTTAATGGAAACTGAGGGAATAATTTCTGACGCTCGTTTTGACTCCGCCAAGGTTAAATGTAGTCGTGGTCACTCCACTTGCAGCTCAAGTATATCCTTGATCCTAAGATCTTGGAGAGGTCTGGTTCTTAATAATTAAATATATATTAATAAAAGTCAATGTGACATACCATATCATGATATATAATCACAATAATCTAAGAATATTGTATTAATATTAATTATAGGTCAGTATTATATTACTACTTAAGATTATATTTATATTTATTATATATTAATATAAGAATATGCTAATATAAAAACATGATACAAATATTCTATTCAATTGTATTTGTGAAAATTGACGGACACAGCATTAGTAGATGTTATGTTGAGCCCTCCAGATGCTATCTCTTGGTGTCGCTGGCTGACAGAGCTAAGCTGTCAGTCCTCTCCAGAAATTGCTCTTGGCCAAAGCCCAGCACTTCACCCAAGTTTCCTGCCCTATAGACAACCCTGCATCAAAATGACTGGTTGATATGGTGGTATTAAGGCTTAGTCTCCTTACCCCTCCGAGGATGAAGTTTCCTGTGGGATAGACTGAGAATTTCTTCCTCTGCCCATTCCTGCTTCCTTCTCTCCCCTCAACAGCTTTTATTCCTGAGAACACTCCATAATAAACTTCCTGCATGTTAATCTTCATCTCAGATTCTGCTTCCTGGAGGATTTCATCTGCAGCCACTGGTCCCAGGAGTGGTCTGAGTAAGTCAACACTCCATTGGCTTCCAGTGCTGCATCCCCCCAGCCACTGGCAGTAGGAGTCCTGTCACTGGTCGAGTATTGATGGTTTCTGAAACAAGCTGGTAATGGTGAAACTCACACTGCAGAAACTGAGATGTCTTAGTATTAGCAAAAAATACCCTAGAAAGCTCAGTGTATCAAGTGTTTGATAAATATGGAAGAAATAGAAATTATAATGACAATGCAATCAGAAGGTTATTACTAGAGGCAGTAGATTCCATGGAAAACAGACACAGTAGATTTCTTGGAAACACTGAAAGGGAATACTCAGCAATTAAAGGCCAGGTGTGAAAGTCAGAAGGACGACTTGGAAAAATATAAAGAGACTCTCATGTCCTGCAGCTGAAGAGCAGAGGAGGTGAGTACCAGTGTCAGGATTAAACATAAGAATGACCAGAGAAAGTTGAATTCTCAACCCAGGCAGTTCTGCTAAGACAGGGTCAAGGATCTACCCGGGAAAGAATGGCGCTCTAGGTCATAGGTTGAGGACATTTGAGGGGATGCACGTGGAAATCTTGAATCCCCAGATTCTGGGCTGCCAGAAATGATCCACTTCTCCCTTTAGAGGTCAGTGCACATTCTCCTTAAAAACAGTATGGAGGCCTCTTCTCATAAGACCACACACACATTCTTCTCTGGATCTGCCTGCACTTTCCCTCTGGCCACCCAGAAGTTGAGTCACAAAAGAACCTGGCTGGAGGTGTCCTTGGCCTGTGAGGGGAGGTAAGGGATTTTATATTCCTGAAGATAGCTGCAAGACTCAGCCAATAGGAGCTAGCAGAAATTGAGGGAGTACATATAGGGTTGGATCCTGAGAGAGCTGAATATAAAGTTATGTAAGGAGGAAAATGGATACAGGGGAACTTTCCTAGATATAAGATTTGACAGCCTGTCCAGGATCCTGGGATATGGTGCTAACATGCTATTAGAAGCTGGAAAAAGTGATGGTCCACAGCAAGTAAAGTAGAAAGGCCTGAACTGCCACAGCACAGAATAGAAGAGAGAATTAAAAGACTCAGGAAATGGGTCTGCTGGAGTGGCTTTATTAAGCAAGGCCAGGAAACACCAAATGATCATGTTCTGCACAAGGGACTTAAGGAATCTCTGTTTACTACAGCACCGGGGAATGCACGTCGTCCCTGAGGAGCTTGGTGGCAGTTCTCCTCTGCAGGCCAGAGCTGACCCCAGGAAAGCCGGCCACAGCCTGCGCTCCCTGATGACAATGGGGATGAAGCTACTGGAACAACAGAGGCCAGATGACAATGCTTCACCATTAGTTATGGTAATTGTCTTATGAGTGGCAGGATTGGAAAGACAGATGGAAGGTGATAATAGAATATGATGTCTCTGAGGCAAGAATGATGGGCAGCCATCAAGAGGATTGCTCAATCTATGTAACCAAAAGACATCGAGGATGGATGATCAAGAGGTGATAAAAAGTAAAGATGCTCTTGCCCAGTTTCCAGACTTAAGCCTACTCATACATAGCCCATTGGCCAAAGAAGGACAAGGTCACCAGGATGAAGACCTATAGCACCATGTCAAGGATATATGGTAATGATTCCCCCTCCTTCTCCAAAAGGAACTATGGCCATTTAATCAGATAACTGAACACTGGGGAAATGGGAATGTCCAAATATTTTGAGGATAATTGAACACAAGATCCAAGTTGTATTAATACCCATGATCTGAAATGTCATTTTACTGCCATCCCTCCCCATTAGAATGGGGAATGTTGAGGACAGGTAAGAAATGGTGTCCTGGCCCAGATCTAGTTCCCATGAGACCACTGGGCCCACAAACCCACCCAATAGTCACTTTCTCCACCCCTGGATATATAATCAGAATGGACATATTTGATAATTGGCACAACTCTCCCTTTGGTTTGGTGGCTTGTGGAGGAAGAACCATCAGAGTATGGGAAGCCAAGTTGAAGACTCTGAAACTGACCTTTCCCCAATGAAGAGAGTAAATCACAAACAATACTCCATCCTGGGGGAATGGCAGAGATGAATGTCACTCTCAAAAATCCAAAAGACATAGTGTTGGTAGTCCCCAACCAAATTTCCAAATAGTTTCCTAGCTGCTCTCAAGACCAGGGCAGATCCTGGACCACTGCAAACTCAGCCAAGTATTCTCTCCAGTTGCAGCTGCTGTGCCAGATGTGGTATCCTTGTAAAACCAATCTAATCTTCTTCTATCCTTAAAAGGGATCAGAAACAATCTGCATAGACAACAGTATACATTTACAGTTCTACCACCAAGCTATGATAACTCTTCATCCTCCTGTCATAACATAGTCTGAGGAGACATGGACCATCTGGAAATCTGCAGAAGATCACTGGTCTACTGTACCAATGACTTTTTGCTAATGAAAGTTGATAAGCAAAATATGGCAAGTATATTGGATGCTATGGTAAAGTACATGCACTCTACCAGTTGGAAAATAAATTCTATGATGACTTAGGGGCCTACCACATCAATAATAGTTCTAGAGATTCAGGGGTCCGGGCATGCCAAGACATCTCTCCAAAGTTAAGTGCACGTTACTGCTTCTCACACCTCCTACCACAAAGAAGGCAGCACAATGCCTGAGAGGTTTGGAAGTCACCCTATTCCGTACCTGGGCCATATGCCAGGTATAGTAGTTTCTTAGAACTGTTGTAAAAGTTACTGCAAACTAGGTGGCTTAAAACAATAGATATGTATTCTTTCACAGTCTTGGAGACCAGAAGTCTAAATTCAAGATGTTGGCAGGCTATGCTTCCTCCAGAGGCTCTAGGGGAGAGTCCTTCCTTCCAGCTTCTGGTGGCTTTTGGTGTTCCTTGTCCATGGCCACATCACTCTAATCTTGGCCTTCCTTTGTCTTCACGTGGCCATTTCCCTTTTTATCTCTGTGTGTCTCAAATCTCTCCTTTTTCTCCTAAGGATACCCACCACTGGATTTAGGACCCATCCCACATCCAGAATGATCTCATCTGGAGATCCTTAATTTTTTTTTTTAAGATTTTATTTATTTATTTGACAGAGAGAGACAGCCAGCGAGAGAGGGAACAAAGCAGGGGGAGTGGAGAGGAAGAAGCAGGCTTCCAGCAGAGGAGCCTGATGTGGGGCTCGATCCCAGAACGCTGGGATCACGCCCTGAGCCGAAGGCAGACGCTTAACGACTGTGCCACCCAGGCACCCCTGGAGATCCTTAATTTAATTACAACTATAAAGACTCTTTTTCTAAATAAGTTCACATTCAGTTACCAGGAGTTAAGACTTGGACACAGCTTTTTGAGGGGACACAATTTAGTTCACTCACCAGGTGACACAAAAGCTGTCAGCTTTGAGGGAGTCCAGACAGCGCTGTGGTGAAAGGAGTAGCTCTGCCACTTGGCCATACAACCTGGCTGATGCTATGGTCTAGGAGGTACCTGTGTGGCGACAGGTGCCGAGTCGAGTATACGGCAAGTCCCAATAGGAGAATTACAATACAGTCCTGAGGGCTTCGGATCAGGGTCATGCCAGTTGAAGTACAGAATTACACACTTTGTGGAAAAGAGGTCCTGGTGAGTTGCTAGATCCTTGTAGTGCCAGAATTTTGTCACCAAGTGACCACAAAGCCCAGCACTACCCATCATGAGCTATCAGATCCATCAAGTCATAAAATTGGGTGGGCTCAGCCAAGACATCATAAAAGAAAGTGGCACTTCCGGTACAAGGCATGAGCAAGGCCAGAAGGCACAGGTGAGCTGCATGAGCAGGTGGCCCAGGCTCCATATTGCTCACTGTGTTACAGCAATGCCTTTCCCTCAACCATACTTAACCTCTGGGGGGGAAGTCCCTCATGGCCAGCTGATGAAGGAAGGGAAATACTGAGATTTGTTCACAGAGCGTCAGCTCAGTATGTGACTGAGAACCAAAAATATTACTGCACTACAGCCCCACTCAGGGGTGGCACTGAAGGAACAGTGCCACCGGGATAAACTTCCCAGCCCAGCAGAGGCACCCGCAGAGTGTGAGGGAAAGTGTCTGTTGTTGCCTCCACGGCTATAGTTTGTCCTACTACTTTCCTCTTAAAAGTTTCCTTTGGAACTCGAGGCCCAGCAGGTTCATGGAAGAGCTGCTCTCAGAGCCTCTGTGAGCAAGTGAAGCCCAGCCATGCAAGGCTGCTCCCCCGAGGCCCCTTTCTCAGCTGCTTAGGTTGCTGCATGCAGACAGCCCCAGCTGGCAGCCTTTCCAGGACTTACGTTAGGCCGAGGTTTCCGAACCTTGTACTATTGCCATTTGGGACTGGACCACTCTTTGTTGTAGGGCCATCCTGTGTGTCCTAAAATGTTTAGCAGCATCTCTTGCCACCCCCCCCAATATTGTAGTAGCCTCAAATGTTCCCAAACATTGGCAAATGTCCCCTGGAGAGAAAATCACCCCAGTTGAGAATCACTGTACCAAGGTGAAGAGAGCCATCTTGTTGGAATCACGCCTCCTTCCTGGGGCAACGGCATCTAAAAATGGAGTCCATAGTCTGAAAAACTTGGGACAACCCTGAAGGTCGTCCAGCCTCAGAGTCCCTGTAGGTTGGATAAGGTACTTTTCTATTGACTTCTGCACAGCCCAACCTTTCCCTCTGCCCAAGCTTGCTTCCTTCCCTTCCCTGATAGGTGCTGACCTAAGAGGACTTCCCAATTATTTTACACATACATCTTCAGAACTGGGCCTGGAGCTGCAATCATCTTCCACTTCCTTGGAAGCTGCCTTTATTAAAATGAATTGTGCAATTTGTCTTGGCTGTACCACTTTCCTGATGACAATATCAGCACTTCCTAGCTCACCTTTAGGAGTTGATTCAATAACAGCATTCAACAACTACAGTGTGGTTGCCATCTACAAGTTGTTGGGTTTGGGATTCATTGAAGGACAAGACTTAGGTCCAGGGATAGCTGTGTAATTTGCAGGACCCTTGTTCAAATATTGTTAGGAATTTCAAAACAGTGATAGCAGAGCATTAAACAAGCATGAGTCCCTTCTGAGCACCACACCCTGTGTCCTGTATAGGTCATGCTCTCATGAGATTACCTTCTCATCAGAGAGATGAGTATTAAACCATTAATTACATAAATTGTTTCATTTCAATTGTGGGAAATGTGTTGGAGAAGTGCAAGCTCTAATGCAACCTTATAATGAAGGAATCAGACCCCTCTGGATGGGAGCTTTGCAGGGGACAGAGAGATTTGGGACCTATGAGAACCCAGAGCCATCACCCTGACTCCTCATTGCATCATGAACTGCTCGCCTGACTATTGGCCAGCAGCAGTTTCTTATTTGAGACCATTCTTGCAGTCAGAGAAAATGCGCCACAGACACGTGGCTTCCTCCAAATGCCATAGCGCACTTCCTTCACCTACAAATGGCTCTAAAAAAAAAAAATCATTAAAAGTAAAAAATGTTGTTAAAATAAAGTGAATGGAAATATAAGGAAGTCCTTCACTGGCTTAAGAAAATAAACCAAAATCCAAAATATTCTCAGAAACACGTTAGGGAATTAGAGGGGATCAAGAAGTCCACAATAGGGCCAGTTATGTGTCAGGTTCAGAAACCGATTTAATTTTATACTAACAGCAAGGAGCCCTCAGCTCTATTCCCAGCACTCTCTAGTTCTGAGAAAGTCACTTCAGTTTTCTGTTCTGTGTCTGAATAATGAGGAAAAAAAAATGATCTGTCATTTTGAATTTCATGAGTATTATTAGGATGCTTCTTTTAGGATGCTTTGAGATACTTCTTCCAGAAACACCAACACCATACTTACTCCAAGACAGAGCGATCTAAGGTTAATGTGCACCACCCAGCCACTCACAACTGTGGTGAATTCCCTCTACCTAACCCCTAGAAAAATGTTGTGTGTGGAGAGACCAGACCTTCATGGGCACCTGTGCCCCCATTTTGGCAGGGCCTGTGGGGATGTCTCACCTTCCCCTCTTGTTCTTGCTTCTGTCAAGTCCACCATATTTGCTATAAACAACTTATGCAAACATAAGTTTTCACATTCTGAAAAGTGTATCCAACTACTTCGTATATGATAACCGTAGTATGTCATGTAAGCAAGGAAAGGGTGATTATTAAGTGCACTAGGAAAACCATTTATCTCTCTGGAAAAAAATCAAGCAAGCTTTTTGCCTTACTCCAAATATCAAGACAAATTCCAGATGGATTAAAGAATTAAGTGGTAAAAATGAAATCTTACAATAGTAGAAGAAATTTAGATAATCCCATAATTTTGGTGTTTGAAAAGCCCTTTCTAAAAATGACACCAAAGACAGAGGTTGCCAAATAAATCATCAATAGATCCGATTATATATAATAAATTCCATAAATACCATAAACAAAATTAAATGTCACTAAAGAAAGCAGAAACAATTTGCCACGAGTATTCCAGATAAAGGACCCGTATCCTTTATATATAAAGAGCTCTTGCAAGTTAGCATGAAAATGACAAATTCTTTGGCTACTAGTCCCACTTCTGCAATTCATTCTAAAAAAATAGGCCTGGAAATGAGTATCGTAGTACTTACCCTTAAAGTCCCCACGGAGTCAGTTGGTCAAGGCACCTATCTCAGAAGAGAGTGAAGGAGCTTGACCTAAGTCTAGGGACCTGTCACATGGTCAACGCGGAGGGATGCTGATGGGAGCAACCCTGTATGAATTACCAGTTTTTAGAGAAAGGGGGTTCCAGAGAACTAAAAGAGGGCATCAAATAAAAGAAAGTACCATACCAGAAGGGGTGTCCAAATCTAAAAACAAACACCCCCACTTTGGGGGCCCAATAAAACAATGTTACCACTCAGTGAGAGAGGCATGAAAGACGGAAAATAATCCTCTACACAACCTTATGACCTGGTTAGTGCCGGCAGCATCACCCCCTTGAAAGTTCAGGGGAATAAAGCGGAGAAAGATGTAGTTATCCAAACCTTCCTTCTCAAAAGGACGAAACGGATCGAGCCCAGATCCCTTGTTCAAGTTCTTTGCTCTTTTAGTTCGTATTCTTTCTTGGTGGTTTAACAAATGTTCTGGCTTCTTTTTTTCTTATAGGACAATGGTCAAAGAAGGTCTTTTTGTGGGAAACCTGCAAACCAAGCTTGGTAAGGGCAGACTTTCTTATGGAGGCCTTTCCCAGTTTCATGGGCCTCTGGACTGTGTCCGCTAACTGTTTCCAGAAACGTACCCGAGAGGTCTGGAGAGTTTGAAAGGGGAGCTCTGTGTGTTCAAGGTCGGGTTTCATGTCACAGTTTTGCAGTTTCGTGCACAGTCTGGATTTCCCTTAATAAATTACAGGTCCTGCCACTAAGTTGTGAATGGAGACTAGTAATAGGTGATTTAGGGGTGCACAGAGGCCTCCCAGATTCTTTAAAATTCAGTTTCTTTTTGTTTGTTTGTTTTTACTAGGAGGTAGAAAGTTAGGCCTTGAGCACCTTGAGTGCCTCACAGAGACTTTGTGAACCGAGATTTGTCAGGATTGCGTTACTTGATCTGAGCCCATGCACTGGGTTATTGAACGATTAAAAAAAAAAGCCTTCTCATACAGACTTGTAAAGATCACAAAATTGGAAGTTAGATTTTGCTTCTCCAGCCCTTTATTTCCTCTCTGCTTCACCTGACCTACTTCGGTACGTGATTCACTGTTAAATCACCATAAACATGGATATTCTGTGCTCCTTCTTCTAGGCCAGGAGACAGGCAAACCTTTTCTGTAAAGGGCCAAATAGCAAATATTTATTTTTGGTTTTTTTTTTATCTGAGTATACAGAAAGTATATACATTAAGCTCAGTGGGGCCAGAGGGTCTCTGTCACAACTACCCCACTCTGCCACTTGAATAGAGCCACAGACAGTCCTCAAACAAATGGGCGTGGCTGTACTCCAACAAAACTTTATTTACAAAAACCAGTTGTGGGCTGGAGTCAGCCCGTAGGCCATAGCTTGCTGACCCGTTGTAGTCAAAACTCCTGAACCTCACGTTGTTTTCTATTTATTCCATCTCTTATTCTTGCTTCTGCCAAGTTTTATGTAACATCTGGGATATAACCAGTCCGTTGGCAAGTAAAAACAGGGAAGTTGGCTTTTGAACAATATAGTTCTTGGTGAATCTGAGATGCCCCTTCTCCCGGGTTCCTGTTCCCAAGATGTGTACTGATGGCTGTTTCCTTAAACATCTATTTCGCATTTCTCAGTCTGGTACGAAGTGACGGGTGCTGTTGAGATGGGCGCTAGCAACCCATGGTACCAAACGTGCCAGCCATGGTATCCTGAGGCGCATTCTCTTTGTGGCCGTTTACTGAGAGCATTTACGTTCATTGCTTGTAGCCCCTGTTTGCATTAGGCACATCTGTGTGCAAGTGCAAGTGCAAGAAGGAGACCGTCCTAATCCCCGCGGTCCCTTAAATGCCGATGACCCTGGCTGTTCCCAAATGCCGCCGCATCCGTCCATGGTACTCCACCCCTACACGACTGGGCTGCGTAATAGCTCTACTTAGAGAGAACCTACTAAGCACCCCATATTTTTCAAGCTAGTCTGTCCGTACCCTATTACCTAATGAGCCTGACAACTCTGGGCTCCCATTTGCCAGGAAAGGTAATAGAGTCAGGGAGGTTAATTCCACTGTGGAACAGCCAAGTTTGTCCGACTGTCAGCCCCATGCCTTGAATCATTACACAAGCATTGTTATTAATTTACCCATGTATTCTTGCATTCATCCAATAAATATTTGTCGAACTTTTCCCATTTCCCAGGTGCTGGGCTAGGCACCGGGCATACAGCTACAAACAAGCAGACAGGGTCCCTTGCACTAGGAGCGCTCCGATGCTAACCCATCGCCACCCAGAACCCCATCGCCACACCGCAGCGTGGTCTACAGATGAAGGCCCCGGGACCACAGGGGTATGTGGCAGAAGAAGTGGTATGTGGCTCATGAACTTACCTCCCATCAGGGTTTTATATTTATTCAACAGCAATTGCCCTTCTATTATCTGCTACTTTATGTAACCGCCTTATCAGGACAAAGAGTCCTGATTTTTCTATCTTTTCTCTCTGAGTATGCCCAGATGAGTAGTGTCAGAAACCTATACGGCCTGCCTGTATGACAGTCTCTGAAGCAACCGGAAGGAATGAAATAAACGTATGGCAATGTGGAGAGCCCTTAAAAACAGCGTTGTGTAGGAAAAGTAGTAAAAAAAATGCAATTTCCACCACAATGTTGCTTATGTAAGTTAAAGCACGTATACCTACAAAACAGCCCAATAGATTTTACAAAAAGAACATGAGTATTTAGGGACCTATATAAAACACCTTACACTGGACCTGGGGGTGGGAGTGGGGCAATAGCTAAGAAATCAGGGATAAAGGCGAAAAATAAAGCAAGAGAGGAGCTTCGTACAGACTGTACCGAGAAATATGGCTGATTAAATCTTTGCCTATGAGGTCCCCAGAATAATACACGAAAGCAAAAAAAAAAAAAAAATCATTTGACAGCACAAGTAGCCTCTATGGTGCACGGAACAGAAGGTGACAATCTTTCAATGCTGGCCCTTAGCTTCAGGCAGAGAGTTTCCATGATGGGAAAAGGGTCAGGGAAGATAGAGGCAGACTGAAAGATTCTCTCTGTCAGAGGGAAAAGAAGAAAAAAAGAAAAAAAAGAACAGCTCTCTGGGAACAGTGGTGAATGTCCCTGTATTTACATAAACATGGTCCCTTATAAATAAGGGCCATATCTTCAGTATGTGTTCTAAACCTCTCCACAATAGCCAGCAAAGTATGAGGCATTTGGTGTTTCCGAAGTATTTAAGGGATGACAGCAGTGACGTCAGCGTACGGTACTCTCCCCGGAAGACCCTTCGTCAAGTCCGTTTGGCATTGCAGAACAGTAGCTGACATCCGGTGCTGAGAGTCTCACTAAATTCGGGTTCCAGCTGACAAAGCGTGAAGTAAGATGAGCTGACTGTGGCCCCACGGAGGTGAAAGCAGCTGGCCTCTGCCTCCTGACCAGACTGTTCCCAAAACACTGCTGTCATTTCCAGTTCTTTGCAATGACACAACCCCTGCATCTGTTTGGGGACACCGTATGCATCTTTCCACATTCCCCCACCTCCACCTTCCCCAAGGCCATGAATATCAGACTTGGAAAAGAATAAAGGACATCTCCCCCAGCAGTTAAGGGCCAAGAAAATGAGGTTAAGTCTTTCTCTTGCTTCCAAATAAAATCTTGGACAAGATGGCAGTTGCATTGAGAGAGATCACCAATGCTGTTTTTATCTGCGAGCGTTCCATTCGGGGAGCTGACTTGTAGGCTAGAAATACGCAATGTACCAAAGAGGGGATCATTTATTTCTTGACTGACCTTGGGACTTGATTTATCTCAAAACCGAGGGAATTTTCCTCTTGGTGAAGGAGGGCTGATTCTTTTTAGTAGGCCCTTGAAAGCTCCTGCCATCAAAAACAATCCGTATGCTGAATGCACAGAAATGCTCTGCGTTTAAGAAAGGTGATGTGGGGAGTTGTAAAGAGGGAGGAGATGTGAGAAGACAAAGAAGGCTGGAAAAATCTGGGGGAAGAAATGGTGTTCAGCTAATCACGCACATTTCAAGATAGAAAAGAAAGCAAGGTGTTTGGAGATGAATACGTGTCGCCCTAGCCCCCCGGGCACGTGAGCGCTCTCTCTCGTTACTGACCACTGCCAAGCAGTCCCTGGGTGGTGGCGGCCTCAGCTCGCTGGCTGACCTTCCCCTGACTCCACGAGGGAAGAAACAGTGGGGCCCTGTGTCCTCACCGGGCCAGGCCTTCCTGTGACCCTCCTGAGACCTCTCAGCCCCTTTCCCACAGCCCTCCCCGAAAGCCTCGCTGTAGCTCTTGGTTTATTTTTTCAGGTGAGTAAACTCTGTATCGAATACTGGTTTCTCAGTTGCTTTTAATTAGGCTTCTGGGTTCCACTCTTTCATCTCGGTGAAATCTGCGTCACTTTTCTCCAGCTATTTTTGGTTCTAAAGCCATGGGTTTGCTTTCATTCAGTTAATTGAAGGCACACAGGAAAAGAGAGAGGGGATAATCCCAATCTTTTGACATTTCTTAGAGTTGTGATAAACCACACATTTTTTAGCAGCAGAAAATCGCTTTCAAAATGTTATAACTCTGCAATCTCTTCTCTGAGGGGATGGAGTGCCTCCCCACTGAGGCTCCAAGGTTACTGTCCTGCGGGCTGCTCTGAAGCCCCTGCGTCCCAGGTAGAGAGGGGGAGAGCCAGTGAGATGTCATGGTGGGACCAAATAGCCCCTTCATAAGTTTCCCTCTGGTGGTGAGTTCAACCCCTTGGCCCTGGCTGTGGCAGCCTCTGGGAATGTCACCATTCGCAAAGCTCTGGGGGGAAGCCTCAGCCAGACATCAGAGGCCAGAGCTGATGGTGCCATTCCATGAAATGTCCCATGAAATGAAAAGCCAGGAGCCAGGTGCTTATTTAATCCCAAAAAGGGCAGTATATATATTTTAGTAAAACTTTATTAAATCCTAATAAAATACCCTTTTTTTTCTCTGTAGACCAAAAGATTCTGTGAAATTATATTCACAGGTAGGTAGACATAATTTATTTTTACCGAGACTACTTAGTAAACAAACTTTAAATCTTGCCAGAGTAATGAAAATAGGTTTATGTAAGCCAAATAGATTTATTTTTCTAGTTTATAGATAAGATTATACATTCCATAAATCTTCTACAAAATGGAAAAATAAGCCTACTTATTCATTAATAAAAAATCAAAGTCATATTTACATTTATATCTCCATATACTGTGATTGCTTCTTGGCCTTTTGATTAAAATCAAGTGTATATCTCTATATACTGTTGTCCTCCAAGTTCGGTCTGGGAGACAAAAGAGTACAAATTATCCACTACTTCTAATTTAAAAAGCCAAGTACTTAAATAGATCCAGGACAAAGCCAACTGACAATAAAACCAAATTCTATGTTAAAGTAACCTTCATGGGGCGCCTGGGTGGCACAGCTGTTAAGCGTCTGCCTTCGGCTCAGGGCGTGATCCCGGCGATCTGGGATCGAGCCCCACATCAGGCTCTTCTGCTATGAGCCTGCTTCTTCCTCTCCCACTCCCCCTGCTTGTGTTCCCTCTCTCGCTGGCTGGCTCTATCTCTGTCGAATAAATAAATAAAATCTTTAAAAAAAAAAAAAAGTAACCTTCATAATATAAGAAATGGGAAAATATTTATAATTCAAACACAAACAGATGATATACCTCATACCTAAATAGTTCCCACCAGTATATTAGAACAAGGCCAACTGTCCAGTAGAAAACAGGGAAGAGGACACGTCACAGAAAAAATCGCAGAAATTTAAATATATGAAAAGATGCTCAACCCTACTTGTAATCAGAAAAAGTATAGATTAAACTGCATTGAGATTCCATCTTTCAACTCCCAGATCATTTAAAGAAAAAGAAAAGGATAACACTGTGGTCGCAAAGGAGTAGGGGGAAGAGTCATTTCTAAAAAGCCGATGGGGATATATATTGTTTTCAATGTGTATGGGAGAATTTGGCAATATTTATTAAAATTATTAATGCATATGCTCTTTGATCCTAAGTTATTTTTCTAAGAATTTATTCTATAAATATATTCATCTAGGGAAGAAATAAAATATGTACAAGGTTATTCATTGTGGCATTGACTACAATAGCAAAAGGTTAGAAATAACCTTTCCATCAATAGGGGACTAATTAAATAATTTATGTTATAACCCTGCAGCAAAATATTATGTAGCTATAAAAATGAGGAATCTGTGTATTAATATTAAACAACCTCCTCTCTATATTATCATGTGGGAAAAAATCTAGTGGCTGTAATATATCATCACGGGTTAATAATGGGAGCTAGATACAGATAAAGTCAGAGATAGCGATGAGGATGGTGACAAGGAAGGAGAGCAGAGATAACCCGTGTCTGGCACCCACTGGGTTTTTGCTTGTTCATAATAATATAAAATATCTCTAGACATATATGTAAGAAATTTAGATGCCTTCAAGGATCAGGTGTGCCGAAGAACCAGCATTATCACCATGCACTCTATTTTAGGTCAGATTGTGTCCCCTACAAAGATATGCTGAAGTCTGAACCCCCAGTACTTGTGAATGTGACCTTATTTGAAAATGAGGTCTTTGGTGATGTAATCAAGTTAAGATGAAGTCATACTGGATTATGGTGGTCCGATCTAATATGATTGATGTTCTTATTAGAAAAGAACAAGAGTTGGGGCAACTGTGTGGCTCAGTCGGTTAAGCATCTGCCTTTGGCTCAGGTCATGATCCCAGCATTCTAGAATCAAGCCCCATGTAGGGCTCCCTGCTCAGTGAGGAGTCTGCTTCTCCCTCTTCCTGCCTCTCCTTCTCTCCCCTTCTCCCTCTCCCCAGCCCCCAGCTTGTGGTCTCTCTCAAATAAACAAAATCTTAAAAGAAGAAGAAGAAGAAGAAGAAGAAGAAGAAGGAGGAGGAGGAGGAGGAGGAGGAGGAGGAGGAGGAGGAGGAGAAGAAGAAGAAGAAGGGAACAAGAGTTGCAGATACACACACTTCATCTTCATGGGAAGATCATGGGGATGATGCTTCCACAGCCAAGGAGGGCTACAGATTGTCAGCAAACCACCAGGAGCTGGGAGACCGCACTGCATCAGATTCTCCCTTGTAGCCCTCAAAGGAATCGACCTGCCATCATCTTGATTTCAACTTCTGGCGTCCAGAACTGTGAGAGAATAAATTTCCATTGTCTAAGCCAACTAGTTCGTGGTACTTTATTACTACTATAGCCCTAGGAGACTAGTGCATGCCCTTTTGTGATTTTTAAATTTTCAATCATGTGTATGTAATATCTGTGCAAAAAATAAATACGTAGATTGAAAATTTTTTGGCCAAAAGTAAGAAGAAATAAATAAAATAGGTTTTATTATACCTTGCCTCTGATTAACTCTCTAAAACCATGCAGAAATCATCCACCCAGAATTTCACGAGATATATAGGAAATTCATTTCAATAGAGTCAACCATACTCGGGCTAATCTTTTGCAAATGAGAAAAATGAACAAACAAAACCCCAGGGGATGCTGGGCATTAGCGCTTTCCTGAACACCCACCCTGGCAGCCTGAAGCTGAGAGCCAGCTCTGGGTAGAGTTGTTCCTTTCCCATCTTACCTTCCTACCACACATTTTTTTTCTTTTTTCTTTTCTTTTCTCTTTTTTCTTTTCTTTTATTTCCTTTTCCTTTCCTCCTATTTTTTTTTTTAAAGAAAAAAGGTGAACTCAGTTGATAAGCAAGAAAGTCTGCCTGAGCACATTGAAATGATCAGGGCTGTTGGAAAACTCTGGTCTTGAGGGCTGCTGGCCACTGTCTGTGTCCACAGTCGTTACCGGAGAGTCGGCTAACAGCAGGTTAGCCTGGCAAGTACCGCAGCAATGTTGATGTCACTGACTCCTGGGGTTCTTTCTCTGCTTATAGAGGGAAACTATGACTTCTCAGAAACCTTGACTGGAATATATATATATATTTGATATTTGCTCTAAAATTAAAAATGTTTCTGCGATCACACACAGCCAAGACACCAAAATGTCTGATCAACTCAATAAACTCAAACAAAATCAGATTTTGACATTAGATGTTCAGCTGATTTTTTAAAAGAAATCACTTTTTAAAAAAATATTTTATTTATGCATTTAGGTATTAATTTATTTACAGAGAGCAAACGAGTGGGGGGATGGGTGTAGGAGGAGAGAGAATCCCAAGAGACTCCCCACTGAGCACAGAGCCCAAAGCAGGGCTCAATTCCACAGCCCCGAGATCATGACTTGAGCCGAAATCAAGAGTTGGCTCGATCAACTGAGCCACCTAGGTGCCCCAAAAGAAATCACTTTTTAACAGAAAAGTTTTAGGTTTACAAAAAATGTATAGAGTACAGAGTGTTCCTATATACCCCACATCCAGTTTCTCATATTATTAGCTTACATTAGTCAGGTGAACCAATGTTGATACATTATTAACTAAACATACTTTATTCAGATTTTCTCAGTTTTTACCCAGTGTCCTTTTTCTGTTCCAGGATCCTATCCAGGATCCCACATTACATCTTGTCCTCATGTCTTCTTAGGCTTCTCTTGGCTGTGATAGTTTCTCAGACTTTCCTTGTTTTTGATGGCCTTGACAGTTTTGAGGAGTACTGGTCAAGTATTTTGTAGAATGTCCCTCATTTGGGATTTGTCTGACTTTTTTTTTCCTCATGATTAGACTGGAATTATGATTTGGAGGGGGAGGACTACAGAGGTAAAGTGCCATTCTCATTACATTGTACCACATGCTATCAGCATGGCTTATCACTACTGATATTGACCGTGATCACCTGGCTAAGGTAGTGTTTGTCAGATTTTTCCACTGCAAAATTGCTGTCTTTCCACCCTCCTCCCCCATAGCCATACCATCCTCTTTGGAAAGAAGCTACTATGCACATTGTACACTTAAGAAGTGAGGGGTTCTGTTCCACCTCCTTGAGGACAGAATAGCCACATAAGTTATTTGGAATTTTATGCATGAAGATTTGTCTTTTTTCTCCCATTTATTTATGTATTCAATCATTTGTTTGTATCAGTATGGGCTCATGGATATTTATTTTGTACTTTGGATTATAATCCAATGCTACTTTATTTACTTAGCTAAATTTTTGATTAAATAAAATATTTGTTTTGGCATTATGTATAGATCACTTTAAAACCCAAAGCCTACCACACAACTATACACTGTTTATGTGTTCTCTTTCGATGTTCTCACATGGTAACCATATTTTTAATAATTCATTTATTCAGCAAGTATGTACCACGTGTGTCCACAGTGCTACACTCCGGGTGTCAGTAGTGAGTGGAGTAGACTGCATCCCTGTGAATTGTCAATCTAACGTTTGATTTCTTTATTTTACATAGCACAGCATTAGAAATTCTGGACAACAACAGAGACAATATAATCCTGTCCTCAAAAAAGCTCCAACAGTCACTTGGGCAGGCAGAATGCATGCTCCAAATCATGTAAGACTAGAAAGGAGGTAGAGAATAATTATAGACCAAAATATGTCTGATGTGCAAAGTTAATGAAGGATGGTTATCTTGATATAGCACAGGCTTAGAAAAGTTAGAAAAGAGTTTTGTTAAAAAGAAGGTTCTGGGGGTATGAGACAGTTGTTGGAAGGGACAATGGGGTCAAACGTAGATTTTAGGTATTTTGAAAGTATTTTTAAAGATAGAACAGACAGACTCGTACACAAAACTGAGGAAGAGGACGTGGTGAGATTCAAGACTATAGATGAGGGGTCTCTGCCAGAGAAACACTTCAAGGAACAGAAGAGGGTGCAGGAATTCCTTTTGGAGAGATGACGGAGATGAGGAAGATTTTACCTCTACTGAGAATGTTGGAGAGAATAAAACACTCACATTCTATCTAAAAGGGTATCTGTATCACCAGGTGCCATGGAGGAATGATGCTAAGGGAAGAAGGTATGCCTTAGTGGAGGCAAAACGGTCCATGAATTCTTTTTTTTTACATCCCTTTATTGAGGTATAATTGACAAAATTGTGAGATATTTAAAATTACAATGTGATGATTTGATATACGTATACATTTTGAAAGGATCCCTCCATTGAATTAACATTTTCATCACTTCACCTATTTTCCTTTTTTTTTTTCTGTGAGAACATTTACATTCTACTCTGTTAGCAAAATTCAATTATACAGTCCAGTGTTATGAGCTATAATCACTAGGTCATACATTAGAGCCTCACACTTTCTTGTCTTATAACTCTATGTGTCAGAAAGATCTATGAAAAGTTTCATTACATTTTTGGGAAGAGCAGGTAGGATGATTCCATAAGTCCAAGCTGGAGCGGCTGTGATGGTTCTCCATGTAAAAGATGCTTTTCATTCTTTCCATTCACCACATTTTACTACCCACCCTCCTGTCTTGGCCCCCAAGAGATCTGATATGTTCAACTTCTAATACAACTACAATATGTCGAAGGATTGAAAGAAAAACACTGACATTAAAAATATCGGGAAAATGGCAGCATGGTGTAAATGCTCTTCTCGTACCGTGGTTCCTAACAATGGTTCCTTGTTCGCCAAACCTTTTACAATACTTTGCACAGAGTAAATACATTGCCTAAAATATGTTTTTTAAAAGAACAAGGGTAAAGAGATGGATGTTTTAGTTTTATGTCTGAGATTTCATTTGTACTTGACTGTTGTATTTTTTTTTTTTTAACTACGGCATCCATCTTTCCCCACCCAAGTCCAAGTTCCTTGGGTTCTTTCCATCTTCTGTGAGATATCCGCCCTCCTGCTTCCCTTCCCACAGATTCCACCAGATGCCAGATATAAGGCTACAAAGGTATAGCCTTTTCACTTAGAGCTTTGCAAATGTTTGTGAATTATCATAACAAGTCTTCTGAATGAAAAATGCTAGCAATTTTCTCTCAGGAAGTTTTATGTGGAAATAGGTCTGGTCCCAACAAACCCCAGAGGCTTTGCTGCAGCCTCTGGCCACCATCAGAATTATCACTGTCAGTGTTTTCATATTAACTTCCTCCTGGGGAGATTCTCCTATCTGCTGATATTCTGTAAATGGCCCCAGGCTATCTCTGTCCTCAGTTCACTGACCTCACATGGACCACAAGTGGCCGTGGGGAATAGGGGATGCCAGGCTCCAACTCTGACTTCACTTTGTTTCTGAGGTGTTGGTGGTAAATAGGAGTCTATTCGAAGAACCAACCCTCCCACAAACAAGCTTATCAATGAGCTTGAGATCTGCTTTCTCCTCTTCCCTAAGTAGCATAAGTACATCCTTAGTTTTGAAACTGAATTTTATAAATTCAGTAAACATAAATTTGCATTTCCTGATCATGAGGGTCGAGTTCCTATGCCACTTACTAGTGTGCAATGGTAGCAGTGATGACTAAGAATAGTTAACACTCTGCATTTCTGCTACACGTTAGAACATACGAAGGGATTTCAGTTGTCTTCTCATCTTGCATTTGTAACTCTTTCTTTACAGACTTCATCTTTGGTGTCAGACTGGCTAGAATGATCACAGCTAACATTTATAAAGTCTTATGGCTTCCGAAGTTCTGTTCTATGACTTTTATTTGTACTAGTTCATTTAACTCTTACAATAACCTCTGACAGGTAAGATTATTATGCCATTTTACAGATGAGAAGAAAAAGGCACAATACCTTGTCCATCGTCAAACAGATTCTAGGTCATCTGGTTCCAGAACCTGTACNTCATTCCTGCTCTGTTTACCCTGCCTGTGTTCAAATCCCATTTGGTGGCTTTCTGCTGTGTGAACGTCAGCTAGTTATCTCCCTGTTTTTACCTTAATCCCCTTACTTTTAAATGAGAATAACACTTATCACATAGGGATTTGAACCACATAATTTATGTAAAATTCCTGCCATGTGCTAAATAGATTTTAATATCACTTTTATTTGGGATCACATATTCCTTTGATAAACACTGAGCATATATTATATGCTAAACACAAAGCTTGTGCCGACAGCGCAACGGTGTATTCGTTTCCTGTTAGCATCATAATAAATTACCACAAGTTTGGTGGCTAGAACAACCCGAGTTTGCTATATTAAGAAGTCTAAAATGGGCTTCACTGGGCTAAAATCAAACTGTCAGGAAGATGGTGTTCCTTCTGGAGGCTCTGGGGAGAATCTGTTTCATTGTTTTTCCAGCGTCTAAAGGCCACCTGCATTCTTGGGCTCATGAATGAGCCCTTCCTCATCTTCCTCCATCTTCAATGCCAACAATGCGGATCATCCAGGATAATTTCTTCATCTAAGAGCTTTAACTCAAGTATGCCCGTAAAGTCCCTTTTACTATGGAAAGTAAATCTGTACAGGTTTCAGGAATTTAGACATGGACCTCTTTGGGGGCCATTCTTCTGCCAACAACAAATGGTAAACCAGACAGTCCCTGACTAGGTGAGATTTACTTATGATCCCATTTCCAGCAAAGAAAGGTAGAAATAAGAGATGAAATGGTTTACAGAGGCCACTGGAAAGGTGAGTGGTGCTGAACCTTGTCAGACCATTTTAAGGTTTTGGAAAACTAAGCTTTTTACCAAATACTTAAGGTTACTCTCTAAAAATACAATAAAACATCGGATTAAAAAGAAAGAAAGAAATTGGTGTTGCCAAAACATCTATTGTTTTTGTTTTGTTTTTTTTTTAAAGATTTTATTTATTTATTTGACAGAGAGAGACAGCCAGTGAGAGAGGGAACACAAGCAGGGGAGTGGGAGAGGAAGAAGCAGGCTCATAGCGGAGGAGCCCGATGTGGGGCTCGATCCTATAACGCCGGGATCACGCCCTGAGCCGAAGGCAGACGCTTAACCGCTGTGCCACCCAGGCGCCCCAAAACATCTATTGTGATATTCTAGTTACTCATTCTTTTTTTTGTCTCATTAATCCTTAAAATATTGTATTAACATGTTATTGATACATTAATCCTAGAGATGCTATTTCAGAAATATTTTGAAAATATGACTAAAATTCTTAATCTGAAGAGAGTTTTGCAGCTATTTTACTCTGTTCCTATAGTTAATCAAATTTACTCTTTCAATACAAATATTCTACTGGGAAATAGTCAAAGCCAACTCCAAGTCCATAGCTCTACCGTTGTAAAAGACTCATTCCGACTGAATGCGGGTCCCACCTCAAGCCCCATAATAAACCAGTATTTTTCATATTACAGGGGGCTCATAGAAAACTCTTCATTATAACAGAAGTTCTTCTCTCTCCATTAATGATGTGACTAAACATGGACATCTGAACTTTGTGGTTTCAGGGTGTCTACAAAAATATAATTTTTCATGGGATGATGGTTAATAATACCTAGAACCTAATGGGACTTAAAACAATAAATACAATTTTAAAAGTAAGATTCTATCAACCTTGTTGTACTTTATAATTATATCAAAGTCCTTCCGCTATTTAAAATATTTTCTGGGGGCACCTGGGTGGCAAAACGGTTAAGCGTCTGCCTTTGGCTCAGGGCGTGATCCCGGCGTTATGGGATCGAGCCCCACATCAGGCTCCTCCACTATGATCTTTCTTCTTCCTCTCCCACTCCCCCTGCTTGTGTTCCCTCTCTCGTTGGCTGTCTCTATCTCTGTCGAATAAATAAGTAAAATTTTTAAAAAAATAAAAAATAAAATAAAATAAAATATTTTCTGGAAAGCCAGAATCATTCAGTGCTGCTTGCATATACTCCATATAGCTCCCTGTTTGTCAATTAGTGTTAAAAAAGCATTCTTAGTAAAGAAAAAATGGAAACACACTAGCTACTGCTCTCCACACACTAAATGATAGAGGACAGATTTTTCATGATTCCAGCCTGCTGTTGAGCACTTCAGAAATTCAATGATACCAATGTTTCCCATTTGTTAGTTGGGATTCCTGGGACATAGGAATTGGCTTTATTCCGATAGACCCCAGCTGAGTTAGGTAAAAGGCGTGTACCACATAGAAAATTCTTTCCACAAATCAGGAAAACAACTGATTCTCAAGGGTATTTAGGAAGTAGGTCAGTAAATTTGATGAAATTGGCATTCAGTTCAAAAACTAGAAGAGAACTAATGATCATCTGCCCTAATGTTATCATTTTCTGAATGGAGAAATTGGGGCTCAGAAAACTCAGGTGACTGGCCAGGATCACCCTCAAGTTGGTGGCAGAGCCAGGGCACGCTTGGAACCAGTAACTCACATCAATCCATCCTGGGTGCTGAGCTCAGGACATAGAAACAACCTAAATACCCACTGATGTTGAATGGATAGAGAATTTGTGGTATAGATATATGACGGAATATTATCCAGCCATAAAAATGAAGGAGATTTTGCCATTTGAGACAACACGGATGGACATCTAGGGCATCATGCTAAGTGAAATAAGTCAAACAGAAAAAGATAGATAACATATGATTTCACTCGTATGTAGAATCTAAAAAAATTTTTTTTAAATTAAGGTCACAGAGACAACAAATTGATGGTTTCTAGAGGCAGAGGATTGGGGATAGGAGAAATGGGTGAACTGTTGTTGTTTTTTTTAATAAATTGTATACATATAAAATAAAATAAAATAAAATAAAATAAAATAAAATAAAATAAAAATTAAATCTTTGTGTTTCAAAACTACTGAGCCTCCTGCATCTGTAGGGGAAATAGCACTTGTGTGTGTATGTGTGCATATGTGTGTGTGTGTGTGTGTGTGTGTAGCCAAGTAAAAGTAGTGGTATAAACAACACACCATTTAAGGGTTTAATGATGATATCAGGGACAAGAATAGGAGTCCAGAAAAAAATATATTTTTATTAAGTTTTTAAAAAATTCTGGATGTAGGCGAATGTTTTAAATATGCAAATACTTTGCTTCCTCAAGTTTACATCTTAAACATATAGGAATTCTATCTTCTCCTCTCTATCTCACTGTCACCACCTGGACCCAGGCCCTAATCATTGCCCTCCCCTCGTAACCTAATCGCTTACCCTGTCTCTGGTCTGGTCCTTCTCTGAGCGTTTTTCCACAAAACAATTTTTCTAAAAATGCAAATACGTTACTCCTCCCCTCCTTTAAGTCTTCATGTCCCTGAAATGCTATGATTCAGCAAGTGGGCCATTATACCCACGACTGTGCTCCCGAGCCACTACCTGTCCCAACCCCTACCCCTGTTCTTTTCAAATCATAGGCTCCAGACTCACCAGACAGTGCACTGCTAGCCACCTGGCTGAGTCTCCATGCTCTTGCATATGCTCCATCCCTGTGTTAAGGCATCTCTACAATGCTTAATGAATGTCAGCTCACACAATGCCTCCTGGCCACAGCCTTCCCTAACCTGTAGACAGGATGGATTAGTCCCTTCCTCGTGCCGCCATCGAAACCGTATTTACCTCCTCTCCAGCCTCCGTGCCCCTATATCGTGGTTCTTTGTTTACTTCTACATCCTTCGGGATCTGACCTATGGAGGGGCTCAAGGCATGCTTAATGGATAAATGAATACATTAAATTCTCTGAGTTTAGTTTAAGGCAGGAAGTAGTGAAAAGTCATCTCAGTTGGACAAGTCCTTCTGAAGGACATGACTAATTCTGAGGGCAGTACAACTTTTAAGAGCATCTTCCTGTGCTTAACTTGGGAGTGTTAGCATTCAGGGCGCCTGTATCAGGCCCCGGGCATTTCTGAATGGAAACAACATCCTGAGGAAATGGGTCCATTTGGGGACTTTCTCATGCTTTGTTCTTTCCAGTTCTTCCACATCATTGTGTATTCATGCAGCAGAAATGCACCAGATAGGGAAAGCTGGGAGCAGGTTGACCTATCAAGGGGCGGAAACATATGTTAGAACTCCATGACAAGACATAAGATAGAATTTCTAGAGTAACTTTACATACAGAAGATCTTTGCAGGCTCAGTGAGTTCCTCAGCTCTACTTATGGAAGTGCAAAATAATATTAGCTATACGTATTCAATAAGAGGCTTGGTGATTAAGCATATAGACTCTGGACGTAGACCAACCTGGGTTCAAGTCCTACCTTTGCCACCTGATAAAGATGTGACTTTTGATATGCAACTTCTCTAGGCCTCCATTTTTTTCCTGAAACATGGTTGCCTTGAGTTTTGAGAGAATGCAGGTAAGACATTAAGCATGGGTCCTGGCATACTGGCAGTGATCAAAACGTTAAAAGCAGTGATGGACATTAAGTTGAATTTTTCTACTTCTGAACAAGTCGCTGGTTTGAAATATGTCTCCAGATAAATGTACCATGCCTCAAGTGTCTCGTGTATAACCAATACTAATGAAATGTTAAGAAAATAATCCTCTTTTTATGGGTTGCACTTAATTTGCTTCAGTTAACGGAATGGTGTGGGTAGAATCCACTTGGTCACCAGAGTGACTGACATGCTAATTTTCCTGATATGTCAAGTGTTTCGATTATCTGCTGCTGCATAAAAATACTGCCCCCAAACCTTAAATGAATATACTAAGTGAAAGAAGACAATCTGAAAAGTCTACATAATGTATAATCCCAACCATATGGTTCTCTGGAAAAGGCAAAACCATAGAGACAGTTAAAAGTTCAGTGGTTACCTAGGGTAGAAGGATGGGGGGGAGGAGGGTAGGAAGGATAAACAGGGGGAGCACAGAGGATTTTTAGGGAGTAAAATTATTCTGAATGATACTGTAATGGTGGACACATGACATAATGCATTTGTAAAAACCCATAAAATGCACAACACCAAGAGTGACTCCTAATGTAAACTAGGGACCTTTGTTAATAATAATGTACCGATATTGACCCGTCAATTGTAACAAATACAGCACATAGTACAAGATGTAAATAATAGAAGAAACTATGTGCAAGAGGTAGCAGGTATGTGAGAACTCTTCTCCAATTAATTTTTCAGTAAAGCCAAACTGCTCTAAAAAAAATGAAGTCTGTTAATAATAATAATAAAAACTGCCCCAAAACTTAGTGGAAGCTGATTTTCTAAGAAAGGCCGTATAGTTTCCCCTTCTTAATCCAGGAGATGGCAAAGAGTTTGTGGCCACCTTTAATTGACTATAGCGAGTTGGTTCATGTCTTTAGCAAGTAAGATAACTCTACTTTAAAAGAAGGCAAAAGTTTCCATTCACAAATCTGAACAAAGCAGATTCCCCAGAACGCTTTGTAAAAAGTCTAAAATAACATTTAAGGACCCCTGCCATAACCCAGACACACAATACACAAAACAAAGGTTGATCAATGTGTTCAGAAAATTCAGTTGCTAGAAAACTAGAGGAAAATTGCATTGCTTCCAAATAATTAACAGGAAGAGTGGTTTAAATTAATGAAAATTCTGAATTATGGTCTCATAAAAATGCAATATTACTGTTTTCAAGCACAAGCAGTCATTAGACATAGGATAACAGTATTTCTTACTGAGTCCTTAAATACTACAGCAAATGTCAGTCCCATAAAAACCACTGGGAAGTCCCATAAAAACCTCCCATGGCCTTCAGGACTGGCGAGTAGTTCTAGTTCTTCCAGTCACAACAAGGGCCCAGGAGTCTTGGGGAGGTGCCAATGGCTTGGAGGCCCGAGGGCACCCCTCCACCCTGGAAGATCCTCTGCCCCCTCCTGGTGGCTCCCGTGGGAAGCATCCCATTGCCTCCCCTCTGTGACCCCAGCCTTAGGGAGTCTTTCTTCTAGTCCAACTCTCCTGCTTTTGGCCAGCATGTTGGCTCATCCCCTCCATCCTTTCTTCTCTAATGACTTACATTTTTTGGTGCACAAAATCCAAAGGTATTCCTAGACCATTTTTCTTTCTCATCTGGTGTTGTGTCCTCCAAAGCACTGAAGTCTCCCAGACAGATTACTGCTAGAGCTGAAGAAAAGAGAAAAACACAAATGCCAGAGGGGAGAACCTTTAGGTTAACAGGTCAAGAAAGCCACACCTCCATGCACAGTTCCGTAGCAAGAAAGTCACAGCGAGTCAGGACTCTATCATGGCCATACGAGAAGCCCATTATTTCCAAACTCCGGGAACATTCTATTAGGGAGGCTGGACTGAGTGAACAGACCATAAGGGATGGATATGCTCCTTTTCTAAACCGTATTCAAACCCAACAGGGTGGTAAAAACTGGGAGTGGTTTGGAACATCTAGGGAAATTCAGCATCATGAAAAAAAGACAAGTGAGGATGAACTGGGGCTGAGAAAAATCCATTGACTAGAGAAAAAATGAAACCTCAGGGTTGGCGGACAAGCAGCATGAATGTGCTGTTCAAAATGGAGCTCATTTCAGAACTGACAACTGTGCAGAGGAACACTCGAGAGGAGGATGGGGAGAGGGAAAGAGGGAGGAGGTGGGGACAGAGGAGGAGAGAGAGGACGCAGAGAAGAAGGAGGAAAAGAAGGAGAGGAGGCCGAAGAAGGCAGCAAGATAGCCAGATGTTAACATAGCAGGTGAAAGAATTCTGGCAAATATTTTGACACGAGATAGACAGTATGAAGTAAGGTCCAGTCCAAAAGGAGCCTCCTTTCTCTGGGTTATAGGGGCCGGGAGTACATAGAGAACCAGGATGAAAAGGCTGGGATTTCAGTGGTTCGGGCTACAAAACAGATTAGCTGGAAGATGAGTGACAGGGGTGACTCAGCCATGCTGATTGATTGACACGAGACCAAGCATAGCTCAGCAAAGCCCAGGTCATTCACATCAAATAGTGAGCTCTGCACAGACAGTGGCTCCCTGCCTTTGTTACTCAACACAAATGGACTCAACACCGTGAGAGTCGCCGGGAATCACACACTGGGCCCTGTTTTTGGAAAGGAAATCTCTTCTTACCCTTCTTCTGGATGGTAGCGGCCAATTTTATCCACGCAAACTACTCATCCAACATGGATGAGCCCAACTTCCTGGTACCTGAGCTGTCAGGCAGCTGCAAGAACCTTATTTAATAAGTAAAAAGGTTTATACTTAGTACAGGAACTACCTACAAATGGTTTCCAATTGTTTAGAGCATTTTGTTGCTATTAAGCCGGCAGAATATTCTACCATAGATGTACTATTAGCATAGCCTTTATCCTTGGGGATAACAAAAATAAACTCTACTTAAGGCTTCCAACCCAAATCGCAAATTTGGTCATCTACATGCTTTTCTTTCTCTTTGTAATGTTTCTGTTAGAAAGATACATGCCTATAACCTGTATCTCAAAGCAATAATCACAAATGTCACTTAGATATACTATATGCTTTGAGAATATGACCAAATTGATGCCAAATGATATGTGTCACTAGCTAGTAAGAGTTTTGTCTCTAGAGCACCGTTATTCAGGTTCTGAAAATTATTTCCATCTGAGGAAGGGTGGGGGGCCTAATATGACAAGAGGGGATAGGGTCAACAGTAATCTGATCTCCAAAAAAATTGTCACAATTATCACCTATGCTGGTGGTCTTGGCCCAGGTTCAAACTGACCAGGAGCAGAGAAAGAACCCCTTTCTCTTTCTTGTTCTTGGGGGCATGGCTATTGTAGCTCCAGGGCTCTCCGTAGTTAGCAAAGTATGAAAGGCATGCTAATTGTATGTGAGGTGAGCACAGATGTGAAGACGCAAAAGACATTCACCTTAAAAGCCCAATACATTTAAAAGACCACAGTAGCAGGCAGAATTCCAAGATGGCCCCAGGATTTCCATCCTCTGGTGCACAGACACCTTCTCGTAGTCATTCAGTTAAGACTAATCTAGATACTGCTCTGAAGGGGTTTTACAGATGTAACTAAGCTCCCAAATTAGTTGACCTTAAGATAGAAAGATTTATCCAGTGGGCCTGACCTAATCACATGAGTTTTTTCAGTCTGGAGGGAGGGGTCAGAGATTTGAAGCATGAGAAGGATTTGAAGCACCATCACTGACTTGAAGATGAAGGGGCAACATAGCAAGGAGGGCAGGGGACCTCTTAGAGCTGAGAGCAGCCCCTGCTGACAGCTAGAGGGAAATGGGGCCTCGGCCCTACAGCCGTGGGAACTGAATTCTGCCAACAGTGGAATGAGCTCGGAAACATTTTTCTATAGAATCTCCAGACATGAAATAAGACAGGCCCACACCTTGACTTGAGACTTCACCTGAGGAGAGAAGACAGCCAGGTCATGCTGGACTTCTGAGCCACAGAAACCACGAGATAGTAAGTGTGTGTTGCAGTAAATCACAGTCTGTGTCGTTATTCCACAACAGAAAACCCATTCGGCCCCCTTTGTATCTTTCTGTATTTGTCTGTCTCCTTCTGTCTTACTCACTCTCCTTCTCCACTGACACATAAAATACAAGATGAGCCCGACGAGTGAGAATGACTATCTGCCTTGGTCTGAGACAGGAGGGCTTTCGTATGTTAAACGTGGAAAGAATATTTCAGTAACAAGATTTTGGCACGTAAGGCTTTGTCTTAAGGAAAACAAAACAGCTTGTCGACCGCATAAAATGTGGACAGGTCATCCCAGGAATGTAGCTGGCTCTCCCCCATGGCACCCAGCAGCCCTCAGCTTCTCAGAGTAGGAAAAGCAGGGCCAGACGAGGGAGAGCATCTCAGGGGCAAAATTTAAGGGGTTGCCAGAAACGCCAGTCATCGAGATGGGTAACAGGTTTAACTGCAGTGAAACACACAGAACGTAAAATTGACCTTTTAATCGTGTTTAAGTATGTGGTTTAGTGGCAAGTCCGTGCGCGACCGTCACCACTGTCCATCTCCAGGACGCCTTGCATTTTGCAAAACTGCAGCTCTACACCATGCGATAGTAACTTCCCGATGAAGAACATTTTAATGCGGTATTTTTTGCTAGACTTCCTTTTTTAGAGCAGTTTTGGTTTCATGGCAAAATTAAGAGGAAAGTACAGACATTTCCCATATGCCCCCGCCCCTACCCATGCACCGACATCCCCGTTATGAAGGTCCCCACCAGTGGTACAGTTGTCGTAATCCATGATCCTCCAGACACATCATTGTCACCCCAAATCCTTGGCTGACATTAAGCTCACTCTTGCTGTTGTACCTTCTTTCTGTTTAGACAAATGTATGATGACATATATCCATCAATGTAGTGTCACAGAGTAGTGTCACTGCCCTAGAGCTCCTCTGTGCTCTGTCTCCTCAGTCCTCCCTCCCCTCTAGTCCCTGGCAAAAACGCATCTCTTTACTGCCTCCTGGGTTTGCCTTTTCTAGGATGTCTCAGAGGTGGAATCATACAGCGTGTAGCGTTTTCAGACCGGCCTCTGTCGCTTGGTAACATGCATTTAAGTTTCCTAATGCACTCTTTTTTAAAGAACAAAACTAATGCAAAGAAAAAAATCCAAGATGAACGAAATATCGAAACGTAAAGACCAGATCAGTGTCTGTGGCCACCACAATCATCTTCACACTCCCACTCCCTCTGGGGGCTGATCACGTAATGTATTCTGTCCTCTCGTAAAACTGGACATTTTCATTCAACCATTTGCTGCCAATATTTTTGCTTATTTCGAGGAGATCGTCTAAGTGAATTATGAAGCCAGAACAGACTGGAAATCGAGTCGGCAGCTGAGCGGGCCCTGCCAAGAGTCAGAGCATTGCTGCTGGCCCGCCCCCTCTCCTGCTGGACATTTCTGGGAAGTTCCTAGGTGGTGGGTGGTGTGGATTACAGCTGAGAAATTAGTTCAGATCCTGCAAATAAATAAGAGGGATGAAGAATCAGCATGGAGCACATGTCCCCGGCTTCCAGCTCAAGCTCCCATCACTGTTTCCAGCGCTTTTATTGGCATGACTTCAAAATAACCTCTTTCTGAATTTCAGCAGGAAAGTGCTTTCAGCAATGGGAGAATGACTTTGTGATTGGGGAAAAGGCAAAGTATGTCCCCTCACGAGCCCTCTGCCCACCCAAAGGGTGCCATGAGGTTGGGGTGGGGTGGCAGCAGGCGCCAGCAGACCCTCATCCCTCCTTAAATGAGGGCTCGGGCTGAGCCCTCCCCGGGGACGGCCATGGAGCCTGACACGGCTGAGTGGCATGTGATTCACTGGGCAACGCATCTCCGGGGGAGTCCGAGAGCTTATTGCAGTGAATGGGAAGAAAAGATGAAATTGCCTTTGAGCCCGGTCCAGGAAGGCCATCAGAACGTGCCATTCCTGATAGTCCTCTGACGGAAGGCGGCCTCTAGGCTTCTCAGGTGCCAGGAAGTGACTTGGCCACGGTTGATTTCTGAATAGAATGTTCCTGAATAGATCAAGGTCTTACAGCAATTGCACTGGAGGTGGGGGAGAAATTTAGGTGCTGGGCAGGGCAGGATCAGGGAAAGACCAGCCTCAAAGCTACTCAGAGGCCCTTCTGGACACAGTCCCCTTCCAAGGGCTGCCTGGTTCCTGGCATAGCAGTTCAATCCATGCCATCAAATGTTCTTTTCTCCCCAAAATATCAAAAGGCATTCTGTCCTGCTCCCAGAAGAGAAGAAAATGTTCCTGAACAGATCAAGGGAAACCCATGGGCTCACAGAAAAGAAGCACTTACTACTATCTTATGTTTATTCTCCTCTGACATTAGGAAGATTCTAGTTGAAAAAGGAATATAAAGAATTGTCCTTGTTAATCTCCCGGAAATAGCTCTTAGCTTCCAGAGCAGAAGCTACTTTAATTTTTAAAGATCTATCAAAGTAATGGCTGAAAATCTTGCATCTCCTCACAACTCCCATGAATCTTGCACTAGGAGAACAAAATCCACACCCTTCACTACAGTTGGAAGCTATTGGAGGCAACGTCTTTGTGGAAAAGGGAAAGGCAGGCTGGTGTGTCTGTTAAGGCCAGATCCCTGCCCTTGGGTGTTTTACTACATTCTCTACACCAGCCTCACACCTGCTGTGGAGAGAGGATTCATTCTGTGAGCTCACTGATGAGGAAACAGGCTCTCAGAGACTGTAGGGCACTTTCACAGTCAGCTCCTGCTCTCCTCGCTGTGCCCACGTGCCCCTGCAGAGCTGGGTTTTGCAGAACCGAAGGTAACGTGTACCCTTGGGAGTAAAAGGGACATAAGTTCTTTGAGAATAAAGTCAAGTCAGACCATGAATTCATCCCCAGTAGTCTAAGAATTCCTTCTGAGAAATGGGATATTTTATGCTATGCATTTTGCTAGCCTGTGTGGGGTAAAGTTCAAAGTGAAAGGCTGTATTGCTACTTTCCCAGAAAGGGTCATTCTGGGATCCAACTGGCTCTTCTTGGAAAGAGAGTGAGGGCCCCAAGGACCTGGGGCCACCTGTGCAACCTTCCCACCTTGTGAAGCATCAGGGGGGTCCATGCGACCTGGTCCCGGCTACGGGCAGTGAGAGAGAGAACACATGTAAAATGAGATTCAGAGAGGTTAGGAGATTGCCCCAGGAGTTGAACTTCGGCCCCAGTGGCCTGATGGCAGGTTTCCATGGCAGGGAATGGTGCAGTAGAAACAGGCCACCTGTCATCTTGCGGGGCCATGAGGGGGTTTGTTGAGTGAGGGATCTGGGACCCCTTAGGTCTCTGTCCAAGGCCTGGCCAAGGCAGATTCTTCTTTCCTTCCCCCCAAAGAAAGGCTGAGTGCCACTTCCCTGATTTTGCCAGGTGGCTTAGGCCTGGGGTGGGAGTCCCAAGGCAGCCATGAAATTAGACCCCTCTGACAAGGCGAATATGACGTATTCACATTTTCTCCAGGTGAAAACTCACACACAGGAGGCTGCTGCGGTGGTCCCTCTCCCTGGAATTTCTACTCATTTTGAAGTAAGAAATGAAATGAAAATACACCATGCTGCCCTTTTGTTTGATTAAAAAAAAAAAAGTAGCGAAAACAAATTTCAGCTCCAACCTGTTCCATCGACATAGAATGTCTCAGACAATCTCCAAACAGCACACCTCTTACCACCAGCATTATTTCTGTTCCTGATTGTGCATCGCAAAGACAAGAAGCAAATAGAGGGAAAAGGGAAGCATTTCAGACTGTACAGGTGTGCTCCTAGTTCAGCCTTTTTAACAGGAAAGGTCATACAAAAACAAACAAAACGAAATGCAATAAAAAGGCAACCTTAAGAGTTGCGTGTTTATTCTAAATTTGTCACGATTTGCATTACGGTTTGATGTGTCTTTGTTACATCCTGAGCCTCTCATTGTGACTTTCTTTTTTCCCAGTTAGATTTTCTGCTCTTTTGAAGTTAGGAAATGTCAGTGGTTTCTTTCAAGCATCTTTGGGCAAGACTTTTTTTTTTAAGCGTCAGAGCAGGAAAAGGCCATTCAGCTTATCTTGTTCACTTCCTGAAATCTAAACAAGCTCTCAGAAAACCACATCACACCCCGTCCATTCAGCAAGAGTCTCTGCACTTGGACAGGATATTTCCGAGCCATTTTGACTTTATAAAAACTTTTAGAACTGGTTTGAAAAGTCTCCAAAGATTTTGAGAAACAACTTAGAAAGTTTGAGACTAAAATTGGTGTGGTTATTTCTCTCCTAAGGAAATGATTCAGAAAAATCCTTTCTTTCCTCCGAGAATTCCATTCCAGTTGGCTGCCCAGAGCTCTCCGGTAGACTGATGGCTGATATCTTCAAACTCTTGTCCTAATTCTCTTTAGTCATTGAGTGGAGGATGCTTCCAGCTATTCTTGTAACACCCCTCCTTTTGACTGAGAAACGGGCTTTGCGATTTGCATGTGATGGAAAGAAGAGTTTTGAGTGAATCTACTGGCCCTCATCCGTACTATCTATTTAAGACTCATTTGCCGAACATTGGGGTTTTCGCTATACAAGAAAAAACCAAAAAAACAAAATAACCAAAGATACGAGTTCCGGTACAAGCTCTGCTTCTCATTTCCTCCAAAGAGATCTGAAGCTGCCTATCCCAAAAAACAGTTTCAGGGAGGGTCTCAGTACAAAACAACTAAGTTTCCAAACACAGTGCCACTTCTTGGCCACTGATCTGTAGCCCTGCTATTTTAATGTGGGATCAAACGACTCCCATCTTAATGTAAAAAAGCAGAAATGTCAAGTAAAATAGATTGCTAAGGACCAGCAGCAGGAAGCAGGCGATGTCCAACTTTCTCATCTGACATGACAAAGCACCTTATAATGTACCTGGCGTGGTCTTGGGAACATGACAGTGCGGGTTTGTGTGAGTGAGCTCTTAATGCCGTGGCTATTACGGCCACAATTAACTTTAAATGCTGGTGTCTCTGAATAAAAGCAGTTACTCCCCGTGGCCCCGTGAGGTTATGTGTGTGCAGGGCTGGCCACCAGGAATCTGTTCGTTGTTATCAATGCAGACGGTAAATGTATCATCCATCAAGCCCAGATGCTCGTGAGGAAGGGTCCTAAACCAACACTCATCAGAGGAGCCAGGCTGGGCTCAGGCCATAGAACGCAAGTTTTTTTGTTTTTTTGTTTTTAAGTTCCATTATCACACCACAAGACTTGTAATCATATTTCATTGTCAGAGTTAAAAATAAAAGCTAGTCCCCCCAAATCACAGCATTCAACTCTTTCTATTACAAGGTGGCTGCTTGCTATTTTTAAGCTAATTCCAGTGACGTCATGTATATCAGGCTTCTCTGATAAAACAGACTATTCATGAGTGAATCATCAAGAGAGCTTTGGCTTATCTTTTTAAACAGCACATTTTTATTTTTAATCATAACCATTTTGGTTACATTTTTCCCCCAAAACATTATCACAAACTTCCCAGCCCTCTTAATAACTCATTTTTTAAATGGCGGTAAAATATACACAGCATGTAATTTACCCTTCTAGTCACATTAAGTGCAGTTCACTTTTAAGTGTACAGTATTTAAATGGTATCACATACATTCAAACGGCTGTGGCACTATCGCCACCACCCAGAAGAACCGATTGTTTTTAACATACATGAACCTTGCTTTGGCGACTCTGACGTCGTTATAAATATCCAGCATTATGTGTCGTTGTGATATTACTCATGGGGACAAGCACAGTGTTTAGGGCTGTTTAGCCCGTATGTTAGACAAACTCCGGCTGCTAAGATACTGAAGTCTCGGGATAGCATTTATAATTGCATTTGTTTCTGTTGTTCTCTGTCTTCTGCCATTGGGGTGCAAGCCACTGTTTGCTAGTGTCCACTCTTTTCTAACGTAGGGCAGGGAAAGCCAATAATCACACTTGGTAACTACTACGTACACATCCTGTGAATGGACCTCATGGTGTGCATTTTTGTGCTTTGGAAAACAGTTTTGCTTCTTTCAGATTCTTAACTTCGTCTTGGATTGTGTGATTGACATGTATCTGACCTGGAAGTAAGGGAAGACTGATTCTTGTGAATCCTGGTTGCCTGAAGCTCCCCTTCACATCAAAAGGCAAAATGCAATAATAACATCTGGAAGCCTAGTCCCCACTGAGAAAGCAAAAGAGAAAATTCAATTAAGGAGACAAAAAAATTTAAGCAAAACTCCCTTTTAGGTTATTATCATTTCCTGCCATAGAAATAAAAGACAGATTCTTCCTATATTGGCTCTCCGTTTGTCTTGACCACACATTTTTACTTACGAAATTGTCCCTCCTAAATATACCAAGCAGAGAAATAAACTTCGGCCGGAACCTAAAAATTTAGAGCAACCAGAAATCAGGCAATGCCGGAAAGGATAAATCAGGTGGGGAGGTGATGTTTTCAAATCCCTGTCTCCTTTCTGCTTCAGTATCTGCTGGGTGGATGAGTGAGTACTTTCTCTGAAAGAATCTGCTACAGGGATTCTATTTTGATTTTTCAATTAAATCAGTGGTTCTCAACTGTGGGTGATTTTTGCCCCCAAGGGACATTTGGCAAAGTCTGGAGATGTTTTTGGTTGTCACAACTGGGGAGGGTTGTGCGGCTGGCATTTCTAGAGGCCGGGAGGCTGCTAAACATCGGCCAATGCACAACATGGTTCCCATAGCGTTAAATCATCCAGCCCCAAGGTCAACATGCTGAAGTTGAGAAATCCTGAATTAAGTGAACCGAAGCATGACAGTAGAGATGGATGCCACAGAGAGGGGACGGAGAGGAAGGCGGTCACTCCAAGGAGGTCACATAAATGCTGCAGCTTTCATGAAATGTGTGTGGGTTCCTGAAAACGGAGTTTTAAAGCTAGAGGACTATTGCTTATTTGGGTTTGATGCTACAAAATGTGAATGATCCCATTGAGAAGTAGAAGCTGTAAGGATGGGGCGCCTGGGTGGCACAGCGGTTAAGCGTCTGCCTTCGGCTCCGGGCGTGATCCCGGCGTTCTGGGATCGAGCCCCACATCAGGCTCCTCCGCTATGAGCCTGCTTCTTCCTCTCCCACTCCCCCTGCTTGTGTTCCCTCTCTCACTGGCTGTCTCTATCTCTGTCGAATGAATAAATAAAAATCTTAAAAAAAAAAAAAAAAAGAAGCTGTAAGGATGGGGCGCCTGAGCCCGCAGGGAATGGTTACAATTGTATGCGCTTCTAAGGGGAGGGGACAGAAGTTGCTTCAGGTCTGGAAAAAGAACGTGACTCCAGCTTAATCGATATGATTCTTAGAAGAAACTCAATCATTCACTAACAATTGAAGACGCTCGAGCTCCTTATAATCGGGAAAGAGCAAGCGAAGAACATGGATCCCCCTTTCGTCCTCCAAATAGCTACATTTTAAAAGTATGGCAATATGGACTTTTGCTCTTTGTACTCCTATATCATTTGACATATTTCACAAAGAGCGTGTGCTCGCATATTGTTTCTGTACCCAAACGATCATAATTTTTATTTAAAGAACCAAATCCATTTCACAAATACAAAATGCCAGGCAGGACCCACTACATTTATTTTGTGATCCATTGTGAAGGTATTTTTTGGACGGGACTAGCATGTAAATCAGTAGACTTTGAGTAAAACAGATTGTCCTCCATAATATGGATTGTGTCCGTAATGTGGGTGGGCCTCATCCAATCAGATGAAGGTCTAAAGGAAATCCTGACCTCCCCCAAAGAAGAATAAACCCTGTCAGCTTCTGGACTTGAACTGCAACTCTTCCGTGGGTCTCCAGCCTGCTGATCTACTCTGCAAATTCTGGACTTGCCAGCTTCCATAATCATGGGAGTCAATTCCCTAAAACAATTTCCTCTCTCCCTCTCAGTTTGTATATTGAGATATATTTCTATGTAACTATGGATATATACAGGTTTGGATAGAATTACCTTACACACACACACACACACACACACACACACACACACATCCTATTGCTTCTGTTTCTCTGAAGAACCCTAACACCCTAACACTCACTAGTTTGTAAGAAAAAAAAAATTGAAAACAATTTAAATTCCCAACATTATTGGAGCCAACAAATTAAAAGCACCACATTCATAAAATGAAATTTAAAATATTCACTAAAATGAATAATTATGTTTATGTCTTTCCACATGAACAGCTCTTGAAAACAAAATGTTGACTATACAAAATAGTCTTAAACAGTGTATACAGCAAGAGGCCACTTATGTAAATTCTTAAAAAATATAAAACAATACCATCCTCTTATTATGGAAAATATGAGTGTAATGAAAATATAAAAATGTGATCTGGAAGGATATACAGTAAATTCCTCAGAGTTGTGTGTCTTTGAAGGGAGAGGATGAGGGAAGGCGGAGCAAAAGAAATGGGACCAAGAAGGGACACAAAGTAGACTTCTGTTTTATCAGTCATGTTTTGTTTTTTAATAAAAAATTACCTGGAGCATATGAAAAGATGTTAACATTTGTTCTTTCTAGATGGTGCTTGGAGGGGGTTAAATTATGCACCCCCCCCCCCAAAGAAAAACAGACATCCACCCAGAACCTGTCAATGTGACATTATTTGGAAAGAGAGTCTTTGCAGATGTAATTGAGTTAAAGATCTTGAGATGAGATCATCCTGGATTAGGGTGGGCCCTAAATCCAATGACAAGTTTTTACCATCACAGACTTCAATTCTGCTTCCAAAATTCTGGAACTATCATCCAAAAATATGTCGATATAGCCAAGAGAGAATGAAGACATCATGAAAAGTATGAAGATTAGATCTGATTTGCACAGTGGCACCTAACCAATTCTTGTCCTTCTTGGTGGTACAAGACTCTAATTCTGGCATTAGAGTATGGTCTTAAAAGCTTCCAACCTGCCCCCGGCCCTCTCTTCCTCACCCTGGTAATCTTGGAAGTCACGTGCTCCAGATGGCATAGATACAAGATGGAAGCCTAGATCCCTGCACACCTTTGGGAAGAGAGCTGACCTGAAAGCTGCCCAATCTGGATTTTGGTAAGCACAAAGTAAACTTTGGGGTTATTTCTGCAGCATGCACTGTTCTCCTGACTAATACAAGCCCCAGAAACATCAGTCTCATTATTTAGCCATTGACCTCCTTGAACATCAGCATTTACGGATCACCATTGTTCCATTAATTCTTATGGCTCAGTTAGTTTTCTTTAGGATTATTAAACCACTAGTAAATATGCATTAAAATCTTCCACTGGGATTTCACAAATACCACTTAATAGCCAAATAGTTTACCCCCTCATCTGACTCAGAAAAGCATATTGTGATTAGAACACTCTTTGCACAATAATAAAAACAAAGCAGGTTTATGGATTGTGCTGGATACCCAGTGTGGTTAAGCCACTCAACTTTGAGTTCTGACTGGCACAGGTTTGTTTATTTAGACACTTTTCAAAACGAAGAGGATAGGCCCTGTGCTGATTCAGGGTGTATATGCCTGTGTTTGTTTCTCACTATTAAGCCTTGCTTAGTCTTAATTTTTTTCTGGCCAAAAATTGACATCTTTCTATAGACTTCCCTCACACAAGACATCTCACATGCGATAAAGATGTGACTAAATGAAACAGCGAAATGTGGTGAACACAGGCTTTGAAGCTCAGAAGACCTGGGTTCAAATCCTGACATTTACCAGTTGTGTGTGCTTGAGCAACTCCCCGAACTTCTTGATTTCCTCATGTAGAGAACGGGCTAATAGTATTGCCTTGTGGCATTTGTCATGAGTATTAAAAATCCTTAACAGAGAGCTTGTCCAGTCTAAGCCCAGGATGAATGGTAGCTCTTACCGTAGTCCTACTGACCAGAAGGAAATTCCCAAAGATCCCTTGCTTCCTAGATCAAGAAAGAATGCATTGCTCTCCTCTGCCCCATCCATGGAATCCTGCCCCCTAGAGGCAGAAGGCGTAATATTTCCTGACTTGGAAGCTGACCAAGTTGATGGGGGGGGGGGGATTCAAGGACCATGTTAGGAAGAGCTGATGAGGCACAGAAATTAGGACCAAGCCTTTACCGAGGTGGAGTAGGAGACACGAGGGGTCTGGGGCGAGGAAACTCTGCAGTCAGGAAGGCACGTCCCCTCACACAGAACAGAGGTCCACCCAGTTAGACAAATCTGAAGACCAAAAGCCAACACTTTGACTCAATTCAATGTGTTGTGACCAGTTTTCAAGTAGGAATAACCTGGGTATTAACAAGCTTGTCTTAAAATTAAAGCAGAATACAGATGTCTTGAAGGATATTCATTGAAATGTTTCTGGTTATCCCTGGATGGGGGTCTTGAGGTGACTTTTCACACTTTACTTTACTAAACCCATAAAGCCATTTTCAACAAGAACAACGACAACAAAAACAGTGAAAATGCAGAGGAGATACTCAGGGTTCTAAGCCGGAGACCTGACTTCAAATCCCAGATCCACCACCACTACCTGGGGCCTTGAGTGAGTCACATCGAGCTACTGCAGGCCTAAGTTTCCACATCAACAGCTTGGGGATAATTGTAGTTCCCTCTTCGGATTATTTGAAGCTTAGAGTGGATAACTTATGAAATGCAAAACATCTAGACTAGGGCTCAGAAAGTGGCAAATTAAAAAAAAAAAATTAACACCCTCGAACACCTTGTGGGGGGCAAGTCATTTCTCATGGAAGGTGTTGACTTGATTGGAGACTGCCCATCCCCTCCATCACAGTTTCCCCAGGAAAATCGGAGATGGGGAACTTCCTACCTCACCTCCTAATGCCTCCGAGACCCTGGCAGGGGGAGGAAGGGGGAGGGGAGGGGACTGTGAAAAGCACAGCTGTGGAAATCAGAGGCTAATGCCGGTGTCCACCCACTCCGACTTTAGCTACCACAGCCGAGCTGAGAGTCAGCCCCCAGAGAAGGTATTTGAAGCCACAGCCACTCTGCAGACCCCCATGCAGGTGAACCCACCCCAGCGCTGGCCGTCCTGCTCACAGAGGCCCCAAGCCAGAGGCAGCAGTGACTCAAAGCCATCCCCTTTGGACTTGGCATCCTGGGGCTTTTGAACAGATTACACAAATGTGTGTGACAAAAATAGTCAGGCATGCCCAGTTCTGCCAGGGGCTCGTTGCTGAGGGATGACGTTAGAGAGAGTGGAGACCAGGAGCTCGGGCTCAGCCCAGGACCCTCCACCTCTACAGTGTCTCCTCCTCTCCTCCTCTCCTCCTCCCCCACTTCCCATCCCTTGCAATCCATCTTTTTCCAAAAGTTGGCAGGTTAGCTGGAGACAAATCCCCCTGGCCAGCTTTTCTGTCTTTTCCATCTTTACGTTAGATTTCTCGTGAGGGCTGGTAATCCACTCTCGGCTCATCAATAACTTCATCAGCAAATCCTTCCAGATCTTCCTCGCCTCCTTCACCTACTCAGCTAAGCCGAGAATAGACCCGGCCGCCCCGGGGGCTCCAGCCTCTCCATGTTCCCATCTCCTTCCTCCCAGGGTCTCCCTCTCTCTCTCCTCATTTTAACCCTACGCTCACCGTTTACCACTGCCACGAGCATGAGATCGTTTTATTGTGACATCACCCATTCTTGGGGACCTTTCCCAGGACTTGCAATTTTGTAGCAGAGAGGGATTTTTTTCTCCGGGGCAGAATGATGGTTTTGTTTTTAAAAGTAACAATAAACGGAAAGAGGGGCACCTGGGTGGCACAGCGGTTAAGCGCCTGCCTTCGGCTCAGGGTGTGATCCTGGCGTTATGGGATCGAGCCCCACATCAGGCTCTTCAGCTATGAGCCTGCTTCTTCCTCTCCCGCTCCCCCCGCTTGTGTTCCCTCTCTCGCTGGCTGTCTCTATCTCTGTCAAATAAATAAATAAAATCTTTAAAAAAAAAAAAAAACAATAAACGGAAAGAATAAGTAATTCTTAAGGTATTTGGCCCGGGGCACTCAGGTGTGTAGAGAAGCATTTCTCCTATTTCTAATTTGCCCCTTTCCTTAACCAACGTGTGCACTGTTGTGGCCTTGATGACAATGCTTCGATGCCTTCTCTAAGGCTCCTGAATGTGTGCTCGAAAAGGGTCTCCTCCCTGCGCCCCCAGGCTCCGGGCCATGGCGGCTCCAACCTCCCTCCACTCCTGCAGGCAGGGTGCTGTAAGGAGGTGAAGAATAAGCCCGAGGATACCCAGCAGCCTGAGGCCACAGTCCCCTCCACTCTGAATTGCAAGGAGAAGGGCAGACAGGCCTCACTGCTCGGGACGCCTCTCTCCTCTCAGCTGGCAGGAACACTTGTAGGATAAAGGCGACATCCTTTTGAGGGGCTGTGGGGACATGCACGCTCACTTCTGTGGGTGCACATTCATCCGGTTTTTCTTAGGAAGCCAGCAAGGTATAGCAACGGGACCTGGAGTCGGAGGACTGTGGAGCTTTGTTCCAGCTCTTGCATGCATCTCACCGGCCACGTAACCCTGGACGTCCGACCTTCAGTTTCTTCCTCTGTACAGGGGTGAACACAATGCCTACTTTGTTGGAAGAACCGTCAAAAATAAAAGCAGTACTAACCGGCATGTCTGGCGAACCAGGAGTCTTAGAACAAAATCCGGGTGTGCGCAGATTGCCCGGCTCCACTGTGTGTCAGAGCCACCTGCCGACTCCCCTGGCTCATTGTTTCCCTTGGACTCTAAGAGCCATGGCATTTTAATCAGGCATCTTTATTTCTGGTGCTATCTTACCAACGCTCTCCTGTCTGATTTGCCCCATTAACGATTTACCCCCTTCACAGCGTCCTGGTACACCACATTTTATTGTTTCTTTCAGCTGTCCTTGTAAAAAGGCTCCATGCGTAACCTGCACCCTGTTCAGGGCCCTCTCTCAGGACTCGGGGTTCCCAGTGTCTGTCTGCAGCGTCCCCAGTCCCTGCGCAGGGGGCTCATTTACATCAGTTCCTAAACAAGGAGGAGCTCGTTCAGCTCCCTGCGGATTGAGGCAGACTGAGCCAGGCCTTCCGTTGCCAATCACAGCGCTGGACTGAGAACAAGGACTGATTCAGGCCCAGCAGGTCTTGGCTTGGAATGTTTTGATTGCTAATGTCCAAAGTTGGTCTTCCCTCTATCTTTTATGGGAACAAATTCATGCATGCACCCCACTGGATAGAGCTGTTTTCCCTGCTTGCCGTGGACACGTGTCGCTCTGCTGCTGACCCCCCCCCCCAACCCTGGCCGGTGCCTTTGCCACCAGGGCCCTACTGTCAGCAGATTTCTTTCCAAATGTCCACCTGCGTTCTTCCATCAGACCACCTTACACTTTGCAGGAGTTGCTCTCCTTGCTCGTTAATGCTTCTGAGAGCTTTCTCTGAAGCAGCTGGGAGTGGGGGGGTGGAATCTGCAGAGGAATGGCGCTTTATAAATCAAAAAATAATAATGGAGTGTACGCTAAGCACTGCAGGCTGGAAAAGGTCTGGCAACCCCAAAGGGCGAGGGAGCAACGAGGCGCACGGCTAGTGAATGACGACACTGCCCTCTGGTGGCCAGCCCGAGCCAGAACCCAGAAAGTGGCTGCAAGCTTCAGAGCAGGCAGCTTTGGGGTTCTACACAATGCAGATGAGTTTTCCCACTAATCCCACACGAACTAAGCCATAATGGGACAATGAAAAGAATTCCCCAGGAAGCATTAAATCCAGGAGGAAGCACAGTAAAAAAATCTCTTTCGTACGGTTTGAGTTTTGTTTTGTTCTTTTGTCCCCAGATAGGGAGCCGAATTTGAGTAGTTCAGGGCTCACCAAAGAAGCCCAGACTTTCTAGGGTATTTTATGATGTTGCTTTTCAGAAACAAAATATTTAAGCCATTGCCATCCCTGTTATTGAGCGTTACCATTGACCAAAAATGCCCGTGAAACTCTCTGAAAGGAACGAAAGTTTGTGCTTCTTTTGCATTAAGTAAAAATGCCAGTTTTCATGTTTAATTTACTGAGATTCTGAACATCATATACAAACTCAAAATTCTGGTTCTTTCTGAGCCAGAAACCTGGCTTCTGCACTCATCCACACACCCCTTGAGAATGGTGTGTTTGAAGTTGAACATATATGCCAAGTTCAATGAAGTTCATCTTTAACAGTGCATTTCATTAAAGTTTCAACCACTTGCTGTAAATATCTCCAGTCTAGACTGAGCGAACCGTTGGCGCATACTCAGAAATCGGGATGGAGTATCGTAGCCCAGGAAGGCATATTCCTTTTGGCATCTCCACTCCCTGGCTGTGTAATCTTGAAGCCTGGAGTCTATTTCTTCATAACTGGAAGAGTCTAGTGTTTTCATTCTACCCCCATAATTGTGTGGGAAAGAGATGAACGCTATGGATTTGTATAAAGCACTGTGAGCTTCTTCCAAGGGACGTTACCTTCAGTAAAGTAGAACAGACTCACATTCATGTATGACGCTCCAAAGCTGGAAGTTCTCAGAACACAATAGATCAAATCTACCCCACCCAAAAAGACATAAACTGCAGGGAAACGTGAACGTGGTCTTGCATATTTATTTTACGGTGCTTGCGTGCCTGACGAATGGAAATATTGGTCTGAAGAAAGTGCGGCTTTCTAACAGAGTTATAAGCATCACAGTTAGGAACACTAAAACCCAAACAAGCACAAAAAGAAATAAGCAAAGCCCCAAACTGTGCTGTGTGAACTGGGTGCTGCTCCCACCGTGGATCTTAGAGAACGCTGACCAGATGCCACCATATGGAGGAAAGATCAACGACCGTGACTGGAGGTTGGAGTGACTCCGTGAAGCCTGTGCACGGGGGCAGGGGTCCCCACGTGAAGAGGGAAATGATCTCTGCATTGAGATCTCATCTTCCACTGGTTTTAGAGTTGCCTTCTCTTTTAAAAAATTGTAGTAAATACACCGACATAAGATCTGTCATCCTGACCATGTTTAAGTGTCCCGTCCAATGGCGTTAAGTGCATTCACTTTGTTACATGACCACCGTCCAACCACAGAATCCTTTTCATCTTGCGAAACTGAAACTCTGTACCCGTTAAACAGTAACTCCTCGTTCCCACCTCCCCCAGCCCCTGGCAGCCCCCACTCCACTTTCTGTCTCTATGAGTGTGACTTCTCTAGGGACTCCATATGAGGGGGGATCCTCCAGTATTAGTCCTTTTGTGACTGGCTTAGTTCACGAGCATCGTGTCCTCAAAATTCATCCATTGTCTGGCACGTGTCAGAATGACCTTTTTAAGCCTGAGGAATATTCCATATATAGGGAGACACCACGTTTTGTTTATCCATTCCTCTGCCAGTGGGCACTTGGGATGCTTCCACTTATTGGCTGCTGTGAACAATGCTGCCGTGGGCATGGCATACAAATACCCCATCAAGTCCTTGCTTTCAATTATTTTGGGTGGCTATGACCCAAAAGTGGGATTGCTGAATCACATAATAATATTAGATTTCATTTTTTTAAAAGATTTTATTTATTTATTTGACAGAGACAGCCAGTGAGAGAGGGAACACAAGCAGGGGGAGTGGGAGAGGAAGAAGCAGGCTCCCAGTGGAGGAGCCTGATGTGGGGCTCGATCGCAGAACACTGCGATCACGCCCTGAGCCGAAGGCAGACGCTTGACGACTGCGCTACCCAGGCTCCCCTAGATTTCATTTTTTGAGTAGACGTCACACTGTTTTCCATAGCAGTTGCACCGTCGCCCAACCCCACCATTCTCCCCATCTCGCCAATAGGACCGAAGCCGTCCTGAGGGGTGTGAAGAGGTAGAGCTGCCTTCTTGCGATTACTGTGATCACGACACTCCCTGGGAGTCCTACAGAAAGGTGATTGCTTTTCATTCTTAGACGAGACAGTTAGTTGGGGGATGTAGTTACTCAAGATCTACTCAACCTTCTGATGGAACTTACCCTCCTTGGGGATTCTCCATTCCTCCTGCTTCCCCTCCCCCACCCCTCCCCCTCCCCACCTAACAGAACACTGAGAATTGGTGGAGGGAGGGAGGAAGGGAGGATACCCAAGACTTGAGGAATCTTGGAGCCCGTGTGAGCCAGCGCCTGGGTGGCATCCGGAGGGCAGCAGCCACCAGACTAGACCTCGCAGCCGCCTCACACAGCCCAGACACACTAAACTCATTAGTCGTGAGGTCCAGTGTCCGTGGCCGCCTGGTCGGCTGGGACTGTACGTTGATGTGCAACCACACGGTGGTTTCCAAAGGAGCCTGGGAAAAGGGAGGGACCCCAGATTATAAGGGAACAAGACCCTGATAGACAAAAATGACCAAGTGGGAAGCCGCTGTGGCCCTGACCAGGTCTGGGAATGAGCTGGGATGGAAAGTCGTCTAAATATAGCCTGTTTATAGCCAATGATCTGACTTCCTCAGGCGCTGCTTGTGTGACGGTTGGTGACTACACGGCAATTGTTCTAAACTGGTCACTTTTATCACTGGCTTTTTATTTGTACTTGAAATAACTTTATTGTAGGTAGCAGAGAATTATAACCCAGACTGTTGCTGTGGTTAGAAGGCAGGCATGGACAAGCATTTCAAGAGAAAGCTTAATTTGGTGTTGAGCCTATTTTGGCATTCGAATATTTAAAACAAGATAAAAGTAATCTGAAGGGATCACCTCTTTTTTTCACATCTCAACATTCATCTTCTTTACTCAGTTTCATACTGGAAAGTCCATCTCAACCCCCAAATCGTGTCCAGTGGCAAATACCAAGCTCAGTTATGGGCCCGTTTCAAGGGGCTGTAAATGGGAACTCCGGGACCAAGGATCCTGTGGGCATGGGAACTGTCTTCGCAGGGACAGTGTGGAATTCCAGATGTGGTTAAAGCTTCCTCATCTGCAAACCATAAGAGTGGACTCAGTAAAAACCGCTTGAGTAATAAACTGAGTAATGTTACTCAGTAAAAAACCAAGTTACTAGTAAAAAACAAAAAACAACCAACCAACCAAACAACCCCATTCCTTTGGGCAGTGAGTAGTCCCCAGCATTGCTACCTAGACGAATCTCCTGGGGAGATTTTGAAAGACCCAGTGTCTGGGCTGCACCCCAGACACACTGGATGGGATGGGCTTCCTCAGGGTGGAACCCCAGAGCAGCACTTAGCTGACTCAGGGGCACATGAGGTGCATAACCACAGCCTGGCAAACGGGTGGCCTGGATGGGGCGCCTGGGTGGCTCAGTGGGTTCAGCGTCTGCCTTCGGCTCAGGTCATGATCCCAGGGTCCTGGGATCCAGTCCCACATTGGGCTCCTTGCTCAGCAGGGAGTCTGCTTCTCCCTCTGCCTGCTGCTCCCCCTGCTTATGCTCTCTCTCTCTCTCTCTAACAAATAAATAAATAACATCTTAAAAAAAAAAAAAATGGGTGGCCCCGAGCACTCCAGACCTGATCAGATTGTGCGGGTGGGGAACTGCAGCCACAAAACATTTCAAAAGGAAATGATGGATCAAGATTCTTCAATTTGGGGCAGTGAGCAGCTGACCTCTGAGAGAATTGTGACTTTTCAGGCAGGACCAGACACAAATACAGAGTAGAGACTTTTGAGCTCCCTTCAACCAAATACTTCCCTCCTCCATCCTCATTAAAAATCCTCTCCATGTACGGGTTTAATTAATACACTCCAAAAAGTAAAAGACCACGGATAACCAAAGCAACGCCCTTGGCTGGAGCACTCGAACTTAATCCCTCCCCTCCCCCACGACCCCAACACACAGGCGCGCGTGCGCATTCACACATTCACGCAAACGTAAGTATACATACCCACACGCACACATGCCCACACACACGTAGCCACACCGTGCACACTAATCACTATTTCATGAATCTCTGTCTTTCTTCAAATCTTAGAAGATTAGGGAGTTCTTTTGCCATTTAAAAGCCTCTTCCCCTAAGTTTTTCTAATTCCCAGGGCCCTTCTCCTACACTTGTCCTAGAAATAAATCTATAAGTCCTTTCGATTTTAGAGAATTTCATTTTTTTAAAAAATGGCGAAATGGACGAGGTTATAGAAATAGTAAGCAAGGGAGATAACAGAATAAAAAAATACAGAAAATTCTGGAACCATGGTTCCGACATTCCTAATTGCCTTTTCTAGGAGATCTGGAACATTCTCCTACCTCTGGCTTCTGTCTGTTTTTCCAAGTGGCTGGCTGGGGAAGCCCAAGAGCTTCAGGTCTTTGCTTTTATTCCTGGAAGTAAAACACACACCCCACCCCCCACTCCCTTCCTCCTCCAACACTCCTCTCTCAGTCCTGAAGGACTCCTCTGTCACTAGACCCCCTTTTCAGCATCTCTGTCAGCTGGCATATTTTAGGCATTCATTTCCACCAGGCTCTAAGCCTTAAGTCCAAAGACCACCTCTACCAGGGCAGAAAGTATCTGGGGCATCAAAGAACAGGGGAGGGAAAATTGAGTGGCATGGGGTCTTTGCCACCTGCTCCCCAGAAGGCGGGAAGATAAATGGAAGGCTTCCTTCTTGCAAAACCCCAAATGGGCCAAGTTAGTAGAGGGGGAATACTTCACAGCAAAATAACTTTCAGCACTTACTAATTAAGCATGTGACATTGTCATTTATCAGATCTAGCAGAAATGGTTAGAGATGCAACAGCTAAAAAGAACAAAATACTTGGCAAATGTTAAATAGCTGATGTTAGCTATTAATGTCAAAATATGACAAATACCAGCCTGTCAAAACGTCAGGTTCTAACGTATCTGCAAGGCCCTGTAATAACAGTTGTCCCAAGCTCTCGAGAGCCTGTGGCCTAGAGGAGAATGCACTGTTCTAGGAAGCCTTGCTCCCCGTTCTGCCAGAAGTAACTTAGATCAGTCATGCAGCCACTCGAGACCTCAGATCTTCACTTGTAAATTCCTGGTAATAACATAGGCCTAGGCTCGGTGTGTCCCCTGAGAACGTTTGAGCATGTTGTTAAACAGCGATAGTAGAAAGGTGTTCAACATTACTATTCACCAGTACACTCCCGCTGGAATGGCTGAAGTAAACAAGGCTGACCATACCACATGTTAGTGAGGATGGGAGCGGCTAGAACTCATGCACTACCGGTGGGGATGCCAAATGGTACAAGCTCTCTGGAATCCCATGTGGCAGTATGGTACTTATGTAGGACCCAGCAATCCCGTGCCTGAGTATTTACCCAAGGAGATGAACCATATGTCCACACAAAGACTCAAATGCCAACATCCATGGCAGCATTATTCAGATAACAAAGACCTCGAAACAAATGCCCTTCAGTTGCTAAATGAATAAAGAAAGTCTGGAATATCCATAGGATAAAAACTACGGAGCAATAGAAAGGAACAATATATTTTTTTGAAAGGAACAAAATATTAACACAAGCGGCAACATGAATGGCGCTCAAAACGTTCCTTTCATTCTATGTATATAAAAGTGCACAAAAGGCAAACTCTAGTGACATAAAGGTAGCAGTAGTTGTCAGGGGTTGGGCTCAGGAAAGGGGATTAAATGTAAAGGGACACAAGGACAATTTTAGCGTAATGGAAATGCTCCATATCTTTACTATGGTGATGGCGGCTGTATCAAATTACCAAAATTCATCACACTGTACCGTGTGTGTGATCCACACAGCGTGTACACTTAACATGCCTGAATTTTATTGCATGTAAATAATAGCTTCTTAAAGGTAAAAAAAAATTAAGTTCCCCATGCAACATCTGTTTAAATATTATCATTAAGGTATTATCCTTAGACCAGGCAAGTGTCTGCTGGTTCCCAGCATGGCCAGTATCTCCCACTTATGGGGCTGTTGGCCAAGTTTAGGGATCAGCCTCCGTTCAACTCTACCACCTCTGGACATTCTAAGGGGACAACTGTTCCTTCCGTTGGCCCACAGGGCAATTGCAATGTGAGAATTTTCTGTTTTCAGCAAGAGAACCAAACAAGTGCAGAATTAAAGTGTGCTGCCCTTTGGGACAGAGCTCGGGGAACAGAGGCTGGTGGCAGAGAGGCCTCCAGATGCCGCTTGCTATTCTCGGGAAGCCCTGACCTCTGCATGGGGTGGTGGAGCCTTACAGAGAGAGATGGTGCAGGCTGTGCTGAAGGGGTAGGTCCTGTGTAAGAAAGAATCCTGGAGGAGGTCTCAAATCCAATGCAGGAACATGTAGCAGGGCAAAGCATTCATGGGAAGCAGCTTTCAGGCTCCCATTGTGTGAAAACCAAATACAGGGCCATCAATGCATTGAAATATCCGAGTGGGTGTTTATATAAATAAATGGGCCTTCTCTTCCACTTCATTGAGTAGTGGAGAATTAACTGTAATGACCTAGCTGATTGGTCACTTTGTTCCCATGGAGGTTCAACCTTAAGGATGTTGGGATGGCATCTGTTTTAGTTTGAGTTATTTTGAAAGTAGAGCCTAAGACACAAGTTTGAATGCAGGTAGTTTATAGAGAAAGTAATCGGAGAAAGCAGAGTGAAGAATGGAGAGAGGAAGACCAAAAGGGAAGAAAAGTCCACAAGGTTGTGTTGTTGGACTGGCTAACACAGCGGGCAACTGGGCTCAGCTCCCCCGAAGATTCTGAGAAACTGTGAAGAAAGTGCCTCAACCTCCTCTCTCCAGAGGACAGGAAGTTGGGGGTTTCTCATTGACTTCCAAGTCCCATAGGTTGAGGGTCCCCAAGGGGGTTTTGCTCCAGGGCTGTGCCCAGAAAAAGCAGCTTTCTGTGGTTTAGGAGGAGTCCTGCAGCTGAAAAAGAGCGAGCCCACTGGAGCACACATTTCCACGGACTTGGAACTACCCACTGTGCTGCACTGAACGTCGGTGAGTTGAGGGGTGTGGTGCCACACAGTAAAAGAGTGGGGCAGACAGTTCACTCTGTGAGATGTGTGGGGTGCCACTTCAGTGCTGCTGAGAGGCGAGAAGGTGAATTTGGAGAGGTTCCCAAGCTGTCATGGGCCTTCTGATTCTGTGACCCAATAAATGGTGTGGGTCTTTCTGACTAGAAGAACCGGAGATGGGAGATTGTTAGCACATGGCCCTCATCCTAAGACTCAGACTAAGCCATCACACAAACAAACATGTGAGCAAGGTTTAACAGTTGCACTTTAATGGCATCTAATTCCTCCAAGGCGAGCCGAGGACTCACTTCCTGCCTGGTGCCTTGCACTTGCAATGGAGCCTCCAGATGTAAATGGAAGACAAGATGCACTGGGGATAATCTGATACCATAGCCTTATTCCTGGGGTAGGTGGACAGAATATGCACATGTGTAATAAGAGCTCCAGGGGAGACCAGATACTTGCCAAATGGCCTGGGGGATTATCTGTGCTTTTTGAACTTTTCTTTGGAGACAAGGGATGATCAGCAGGTTTCCGCCATTTTTGAAAAATCAGCTGAATGTGCCCGGCCTGCTCTATGGATGTCACTTCACCCTGAAGCTTTGAGGAAATGTCTCTAATTCTCCTGAAAGCTCACATCCTGGAACAAAACTCTTGTTCTCCCAAAAGAGGAGATCCAATCCCCAAGCAGCTCACAGATGGGAAATCAGAAGGCAAGAGGAGGGATTTCAGATAAGCTCTTAATAACGAAACCTTTTACTAGCTGTGGTGTTTCCCTGTATCGCAAATTTCCAGGACCTGGCTAAACACTTTGGGTAACTGAGAGGCCAGCCTATCCCCAGAGTGTATTTGACACTCAATAAAAAACCTGCACTAATTTAAACAATTCCAGAATGGCTGACAAATATGAACAAAGCTTTAGACTAATGAGTAAAAATGTAATGGCGCATTTTCATTTTGAATGGCCGGATTGACTCTATAATAAAGATGGTAGATAAGAACATCTAATAAGTCAAGCTCATAGACATGTTTACAATGAATAATTATCTGGTAAATACTGACCTAGAAGAAGAAGAAGGCTGGGATATCAGATTATCCAAAATGTGCTTCTTTGTCTTCCACTTTGATTTATGTCCTTTCACGGCAGGTGGGAAGCTCTAAGTGTGTGTGTGTGTGTGTGTGTGAATTCATAGAAAATAGGAAATAATACCAGTGAGCATAGGCATAAAGAGGGTTTCTTTATGATACCATAAGTGCCACATATGTGCTGACTGCCTTTATGTCCACGGCTACCATTGCGGAAATCATGTGTCAAAGGAGCATCTCCTCAGTAACCCCTCAGGTGGAGATGCATTTTTCACAAGGGAGAGAATTTCAAACTTTTTCAAACAGCCTCTTTTACATGTTTCTCCCCTAACCCAATGACTTAGTGCCGTCCTCACCAGACTAATACCCAGGTAGTCAGGACATGCCTGTGAACAGGCATTAGAGGCAATGTGATAGACTGATTCATTGTGGCTTTTGGTTTAGAAAGACTTTAGGGTAAACCCCAACTTGGCCACTGAATGACCTTCGACAAGTTACCTAGCTGTAGAAGACTCCATTTCCTTAATGGAAAATTGGTATTATAGAAGGACACAGCATGTCACACAGACTATTATGGAGATTGAATTAGATAATGAGGGAAAATCTCTTAGCATAGTGCCAGGCACAAAATATCCACTCAATTGATGATGGTAACTATGAACATGGTATGCCAGATAAGTTTTCATGCACATAAACACCAATGCTTGAATACCTCCTTGATTTGTCTCTGTCTTGGAGCCAGTCTGCTTTTTTGGGCAGCACATTGGAACCTCATTTTAAAATGTACAGGAGAGCATATAATTTAGTAACACTAATATTCCATGGGTTATAACCAAGGGAATACAGCCATAAGGGAATTAGTGCAGTTTTGCCTACAAGAATATCCCATAGAATGAATCCCATATACAGTGTTATTAGGAGACTAATGATTATTTTATTTTATGACACAAGATGAGAAGCTTCCAGTTTGTATCACAAACTTCTTTGGGTTTACAACTAAAACAATATTTAGGGAAATTATTAGCGCTAAGTGCCTCTATTGGAAAAGAGGGAATATTTCAAATCAATGATTTAAGCTTCCTTCTCAAGAAATTCATGGGAGCAGGAAACAAATTGAACCCAAAATAAAGAAAAGGAAAATAATGAAGATAATAAAAGAATTTGATGAAACAGAAAACAGAAAATTAATAGAGAAAACAAATGAAACAAAAGCTGGTTCTTTGAGAAGATCAATAAAATTGATAAGCTTGATCAAGTCAGATTGATCAGGCAAAAAGAGACAAGACACAAATCAGAAATGAGAGAGGTGGAATCATCATAGATTATTAAGATATTAGAAGGACCATAAGAAATACTATGAACAACTGCCTACCAATAAACTTAGGTGAAATAGACAAATTATTTGAAAGGCATTAACTTCCAACATTAACTCAAGAAGAAATAAAAACTCTGAATAGTCCTATATCTGTTACAGAAATTGAATTGAATTTGAAATTAAAAACCTTCTCACAAAAAAAACTCCAAAAAATATGACTTCATTGGTGAATTCTACAAATATTTAAGGCATATTCTGCACAAACTCTTTCAGACAATTGAAATGAGGAAATACTACCCAGTTTATTCTATGAGGCCAGAATTTCTTTGAAACCAAGACATTACAACAAAACTAAAGAATAATAGCTCTCATAAACACAGAGGCAAAAACTCTAAATAAAATTTTAGCAAATTAATTCCAAGAAAATATGTGAAGATAATACATTATGACCAAGTTGGGTTTATTCCAGAAATGCAGGGTTGGTTTAAAATTTGAAAATGAATCAGTGTAATTCGCCTATTAATAATCTAAAAAGGAAAAACCATATGATCATATAAATACACAAAAAGAAAGTATTTGACAAAACCCAATATTCATCCCTGATGAAAACTCTCATAAAACTAGTAATAGAAGGAAACTTTCTTAACCTGATAAAGGGTATCTTATGAAGAACTTACAGTTAACATTATACTTAATGTTGAAAAGTTGAATGCTTTTTTTCCCCCTAAAACCAGGAAAAATATAAGATTGTCTGCTCTCACCCCTTCTATTCAATATTGTACTAGAGTTTCTAGCTACTACAATAAGATATGAAAAAAATAAATAAAAGAAATCCTGATTGGAAAGGAAGAAATAAAATTATCTTTATTTGCAGACAACATGATTGTTTATGCAGAAAATTCAGTGGAAAACAAAAAAATCTATGAGACTTATTGAGTTCAGTAAGATTGCAGGATATAAGATTAATATGCAAAATCAATTTTAGTTTTACAGTAGCAATAAACAATCAGAAAATAAATCTTTAAAAATGCCCTTAACCTCAAGAAACATGAAATACTTAGTGATAAAATCTGACAGAAAGACCTGAACACTGAATACTAGAAAACACTGATGAGAGAAATTAAATATCTAATTAAATGCATAAATATTACTGTTTATGTGTTAGAATCCTCAGTGTTTTTAAGATGTCAGTTCTCTCCAAGTTAATTTATACATTCAGTGGAATTTTAATTAAACTCCAAGCAGACTTTTCTTGTAGAAATTAACAAACTGATTCAAGAATTCTTATGGAAATGTAAAGAATCTAGAATAGCCAAAACAATTTGAGAAAGAAAAAAGAGGACAAGTAATAACTAATTTCTGAACTTATGATAAAACTCCAGTAATCAAAATAATGTGGTCTTGACCTCAAGATAGACAAATAGATCAATGAGACAGAACAAAGTGCCCAAACTACACATATATGTTCAACTGACTTAAAAGCATAAAGTCAGTGCAATGCAAAAAGGATTTTTTTCCAGTAAATAGTGCTGGAATAATTGGATATCCACAGGCAAACAAACAAATAAATTTTCATCTGTGCTTGCACCATATCCAAAAATTAAGCCAAAAGTCATTATGAACCTAATGAAAAGTTTAAAATAATAAAACTTCCAGAAGAAAATTAAAAAAAAGAAAATCTTTGTGACTTTGGGTTAGACAAAGATATCTTAGATATGACACCAGAAGCATGATCTATAAAAGAACAAATTGATGAATTGAACTACAAAATAAAAACTGCCTATTGAAAGATACTGTCAAGAGAATAGAAAGGCAAGTCATAGACTAGGATAAAATATTTGCAAAGTGTGTATCTGATAAAGGATCTGCATTCAAAATATATCAAGAACTCACAAAACTCTATAATAAGACACACAAACTACGTAATAAAAAGGGGCAAAAAAATCTGATCAGATACTTCACTAAAAGATACACAGATGTAACTTAAATACACAAAAAGATACTCAAATTAAATGGCCAGTAGGAAATTCAAATTAAAGTCACAGTGAAATATTACTACACATCAATTAGAATGGCTAAAACTAAAAGGGTTAGCCATACCAAGCATTAGCAAAGATATAGAGGAACTGGCGAGAATGTCAAATGGCACAACTAATGTGAAAAACAGAGTGGCGGTTTCTTAGGAAGTTAAATATTCATCTACCATATGATTCAGCCATTCTATTTCCCGGTATTTACATACACACACACACACACATACACACACACACTCCAGAAAGAAAGAAAGAAGAAAGAAAGAAAGAAAGAAAGAAAGAAAGAAAGAAAGAAAGAAAGAAAGAAAGAAAGAAAGAAAGAAAGAAATCCATTCAAAGACTTGTGCAGGACGTGAAAGTTCATAGCAGCTTTATTTTTAACAGGCAAACTTTGGATATAACCTAAATGATCATCAGGAGATGAATGTATAAAATGGATCGGCACTCAGCAATAAAGATAAAGGAACTACTCATATAACATGGGTGAATCTCAAACTACTTCTGTCACATGAAAAGATTCAGACAAAATAATATATGCTATGTTTATACGGAATTCTAAAAAACGCAAACATTAGATCTGTTAGATTATGTTTCTCTTGGAATGTGGGACTGAGATATAAGGGTCAAGAAAGAAGTCTTACAAGGAAGCGTGAGGAAATTTTGAGAAGTGATGGCTATGTTAGTTATCTAGACTGTAGTGAGAGTTCCACAGGTATATGTATATGTCAAAACTTACCAATTTTAGGCTTTAAGTTTATGCAATTTATTGTATGTCAATTATATATCAATGAAGCTACTAAAATGTTGAGTATATTAGCTATTTTCTATACAAGAAGAGCAACATGCAAAGAGAAGCATTGAGAACTTGTGAACCAACCACACCTAACAAACGTGTACAGAACACCTGTTCCTGAACTGGGCCCCTGGGCTCTCTAAACAATGGAAATTGACAAGACGCCAAACAGGAGTTCCAGGTGACGCTTTATTGAGCTTATGCTCAAGCACAAGGGAGACAGCACAGACGGAAAGTCCTTCAGGTTGGCCCCCAAGGAGAGGTGGGGGAGAGCTCTAAAGAGGCCCAGGTGGGAAAAGGGTGACGTTTAAGCATGTAGAGGTGGAGATTTCTTGGCTCCTGTGCACTTAAAGGTCCTGCTTCTTCATGTATCACATGTCTAATTGGCATGTTAATCTCCACCCCGGGTGTGATTTTTAGTATTATATCGAGGGGACACATCGGTGAAAGGTCAGTGCTGGGGTCCACCTTGGCACAGACAGGGGTTTGGTCCTGTCTTCTCCAGTCTTCCTAGCCGAGTCCCTCCTTTCAGGAAGTCCCTCCTGCTTCTGCATTCCTGCAAGATACACTACTTACGAGGCACAGAGCTTTAGCTTTTCTTTTTATGGAGACAGCCAAGGAGTGTGGATTTTGCAGTTAGAATTGAGGGGACCTGAGTCCAGTCTCTGCTTCACACCCAACCATAGCAGAATATACTTTATTCTCAAGTGCACAAAGAACATTCTCCAGGATAGACCATAGATTAGGTCATAAAACAAGGCCTCAACAAATTGTTAAGAAGTTAAATTATACAAAGTATGTTCTCCGATCACAATGGTATTAAGTTAGAAATCAGTAACAGAAGGAAAATCACAGATATGTGGAAATTAAGAAACACACTCCTAAATTACCAATAAGTCAAGAAGGAATCGCAAATAAAATTAGAAAATACTTTAAGATGAGTGAAATTAAAACACAAACTATCAAAACTCAGGGAATGCGAGGAAAGCAGTGCTTGTACTGTTATACGTAGATAACAGTATGTAACTGTTCACATTTCTATTAGAGATGGATGTGATCACCATCATGGAAGTAGCTTGAGAGTTACACCTATTCAACTGTACCAACATATCTCAAAACCGTTTTAGAACTTCCAAGGAATAATTTTTAGGGTATCCGTTATAGTTTTTTTTTGAAACTTCAGTGATAGCAATTCTTTAAAGGTTTCATGTAATTTTTGAAAACAGAAGTCAGTTGGAGCCACCTAAGTGCATAAAGTGAGTGGTGAGGCTCAACGATCCCACTGTTGGCCTGAAGAAGTGATACTGATCTGATGGAGGCATCTTCCAAACAGGACAGTGGGCAATTCCTGAAGAGGAATTCCAAACACGCACGAAGTAAAAATAAATAAATAAATAAAATAAAAAAATAAAAAAAAATTGGAATAAATGTATAGCCAAAGAAGATGACTATTAGAGTACAACAGTCATTTAAATGTATATTTTAGGCACATTTCTAAAGTAAGTATCCTCAGTGCCTCCTTTGCTTTACGTATCCGACCATTTCCGGGTGGTTATCATACTATCTGCCCATTTTGCTTGTCTCCAAGAGAAACTGGAAATGGTGAGTAGGCAAATACCGGCCTAGGATTTTGGTCTTCTAAGTTAAGTTTATATTGACTAAATGAGTTTCCATTTGATCTTAATTTGATTTTTCCATTTTTTTGACAACTCAACATCTGCTCATAAGTCTGGGATATGTGTACATGTGTGTATATGTCTGTATAAAACACAATAGACTCTTTTTAAAGTCAGAAAGCCCATGTGCTGCGTATACCCATCTAAGCGTACTTTTTTTTATTTCCCTAACTGTCTCTGTAGGATACCAATACCACATAATAACCACCAATAAGTAATAAAAATGGCTATTAAGTTATATGCGATATAAACTACCATACAAAGGCTAAACAGTAAATACCGTTTACAGCTTACTACAAGAAAATGGAAACCTCATTCTGCTGATACGAACAAGATTTCCTCTTATCCTATATGTTAAAGGCTATTATTTTGAAAATTACAAGTCCCGGTAGATTGCCACACCAGAAACAATTATTATCTGATTTGTTCTCTTTATGCTATTAGTAATGTATTGTAAAGTACCTTTACTGGTTGTTAGCCAAATCTGTAAGATAGCACCAGCTGGAACAAAAGGACTGCTGAAAGGGACATGAGGAAAGTGAAAGCTATTGCAGAAAAACTGAGCAGAACCATGGGATCTGATTAGAGGCTACTTGGAAGGTAGGCTTGGCAGAGGACCGAAACCATGTTTCACTTTGGAAAGCTGTGAGGTGCTGCACACAGCAAAAGCTGCCAAGTTAATTTTTCATGATAAGATATGGGACAAATAGGAAGCTTTTTGGTAAAAGGATTTTTTAAAAAACTATTTTAAAGTATTTTTAAAAGCAGACCATACACTGTCTTTTGAAACCTTGGGAAAACTTCATAATTTTTGAAATGTAAAGTTCAATTTTATTAAACATGTGGGTAAGTTTGAAATTATTCAGAATATTAAAATTAATTTGAAAATAATTAAAATTCAGAAAAACCTCAGGTGTGCGTCCAAGTTCTGGGCAACATTAACATGGTATAAAAATTGCTCAGGAAATTTACAGTGAACAGGTGTGTGAAGTAATTGAGGGGAAAAAAAGTTCAGACATTAATTAGCAAGAATTATGAATATCCTTGTTGAATTGTTTTCTCTCGAGTTGGCATATTTTTAAGCATATTGTGGAGGAAATATTTTTTTTAATTATGAATACACATGGAAAATAAACACTTATTCATAATTTTCTATCCTTTTGCAATTAGTCACTTGATGACACATGGAAGGAAAACAAAAAGGTTAGTCTAAACCAAAAGAAAAATATTATAATTATTTTTAAGAGCTTACAATAAGTCTTGCTAATATCATTGAAATGTTCTCCCAAATCCAGCAAAATAAGGATTCATGCACTCAAAGTGCATCTCTGTTGAAACTTGGAGAGAAAAGAATAACTATGCCAAAAATAAGACCCAAGTCCTTCACTCAAGGAGCTTACGGGAGAAGGGAAGCTGGACCAGAAAAGCAGAAGGTTGGAAAATAATGTGACAATCCCCACAAGAAACATAGAGGATGTGATAAGAATGTTGCCCTACACCTGGGTGGCACAGCGGTTAAGCGTCTGCCTTCGGCTCAGGGCGTGATCCCGGCGTTATGGGATCGAGCCCCACATCAGGCTCCTCCGCTATGAGCCTGCTTCTTCCTCTCCCACTCCCCCTGCTTGTGTTCCCTCTCTCGCTGGCTGTCTCTATCTCTGTCAAAATAATAAATAAATAATATCTTTGGGAAAAAAAAAAAAAGAATGTTGCCCTAGAGGGGGAAGCATGGTGGGATTGCGGTGTTTATCAGGTAGTCAACACTACCGGCAAACATTTCAGACTGAGAGAAGGGGCCGTATGAAGCTGCAGAATTATAAGCAAGCCTATCGTGTGGGCGCCGTCAGACACTATCGGGCAGGACCAGAACAAACACCGGAGAGGTGGGAGAGGCTTTGGAAACAGGCCGTGGGAAGAAGCTGGGAAGGCTTTGGGGGCACTGTTCATTTGAAAGCTTGAAGAGCCTGGCAGAGTGTTTCATGAAATCCTAATGACCTTTGAGGAGGTTGTGAGGGACAGCTTGAGAAGGAGAGGGAAGAAAATGTTATCTGAAACTGGAGGAAAATGATCTTTGTTATACGTGTCAGACATTTAGCAACACTGTCACTTGATAGGGAGGAAAGTAGAAAACTAACCAAATGAGCTGCGTGATCTAGCTAAGGAGATTTCCAGATACTGTTGAAAGTACTTCTTGGTTTCTTCTTGCTGCTTGTAATAAAATGTGAGAAAAGAGAGGTAAACTAAAGGAAGGACTTCTACACAAAGAGGGAGTTAAAAATACCAGCCTCTCCAGATAACAAGTAATAGTACAGCTAAGAAATGGCTGGGGAGCCTGCATGGCTCAATTGGTAAAGCATGGGACTCATGATCTTGGGGTTGTGAGTTCAAGGCCCACCTTGGGTGTGAGCATTACTTAAGAAAATAAATTTTTTTTTGATTTTGTTTATTTGACAGAGAGAGAGACAGCCAGCGGGAGAGGGAACACAAGCAGGGGGAGTGGGAGAGGAAGAAGCAGGCTCCCAGCAGAGGAGCCCAATGTGGGACTCGATCCCAGAACACCTGGATCACGCCCTGAGCCGAAGGCAGATGCTTAATGACTGAGCCACCCAGGCGCCTCTTTTTTTAAAAAAAAATTTTAAATAAAATCTTAAAAAAATAAAGAAAAGAAATGGCTACCAGATAAAGATCAAATCCAGGGCACTCTGAAGAAAACATGGTCCAATCATGAAGCCAAGCGTTTCAAAATCTTTGTTAAGACCTCTGAAATATTCAAGACAGTATATCAGGCAATCATTCAGTCAAATAATAGGGCTTCTGAGAACTTGAGGGTATTGTCCGTCAGTAGGCTCAGCAGAAGTCCAAGGTAGAGAAGAGTGTATCTCAGATCTGTGGGGGTGGTCTTTTCTAGGAGAGTCAATCCCAATAAAATTCACAGGCAACCTATAAAGTTTTTAAAAGATTCATGTCACCAGGTGCACCACCAGCTTGGATTAAAATGGGCAAAGAGCACAAAGAGGAAAGGGGCCTTTGAATTCTCAAACTTCTCTGGGCAGGAGCTAGGTCGAGGCCAACATAGTAGTTGGCTCATGGGGGAGACTACTGCCTTCACTTCTCTCTACCTCTTGGAAGCTTCTAGCAGCTCCCAAGAAGATCCCAGTATTGTGGGGGCTTTGGTGTGTCCCAGCACCAAGAGTGAGGCTGACAGGGCGGTGAGCATTGTCGCACTTTCACGACACTGTGCACATATGTTAGTGTGATGGGGACTCCAGAAACTACATCTTCGAGCGCTGGTCTTGAGGGAAGCAAGGAGAAACACTTGGCAGGGGCAGCTGTTTCAGGGTGGGCTGGAGCAGCAGCCCTCAGGTGGCGTCCGGCCAGGAGAAGCTTCTCTCCCTGATGTGCTGGCTCCGAAACTCGTGCGAGAAGACTTTGGAAGTCTCTAAAAATAACCGGGTGAGCTTGGAGGGGACTCAGAGGCCCTAAGCTCTGCAGGTGAGGCCATGAGCCAGCTAAATACAAATTAGTCCCTTTTATGACACCCTATCTATACGCACAGCAATGTCTGGGGAACATAAATTACAAGCACTTGGAGAAGCCCTGTATGAAGAGCAGTCGAAATAAGTTTCTGAAGGAGAAGCATCGGGAACCGCTTCTCTTCCTGATGGGTGTGGATCATACGTGGGCTTGGTGTCCCCTTTCAGAGCAAGGAGTGGTCAGAGGAAGTCATGAAGTGGGTTGCAGTGCCCTCCCTTTGGAGGGATAGTGAATGAGATTGCCCCACTCTACTTTAGGACAGAGCAAGGAGAAGGGAAGAAAGATGATTGGTTCTTATCTCTGAGTCCCAAGCCCTGAAACTCCACCGTTGAAGATTTATTTCTGTAAAAGGGTGGAGTTGTCCATTGGGACCTATATTGTGCCAATATTGGAGGGTAAAGGAAAACCGTTTCTCATAACATTTCTGACACTGAATGTGCGGGTTTTTCCCTTGTATCAAACAATTCTGGCATGAGCTACTTGGAGTTCGCACAGACCTCACAGGTTACGAGCTCAGTCCCACAAGACTGCCCCTACTTCAGACACCAATCACAAGTGGTGGGTCCCCAGGTTACCCACACTTTGGTCCGACATGACTGCACATCGAGGCTTCCCATGACTCCTTCGTAAGCTCAATAATTTGCTACCATGGCTCACAGAATCCAGGGGAAAACTTTATTCACTATTACTACTTTATTATAAAAAGCATAATAAAGGATACAAATGAACAGCCAGATAACAAGGTACACAGGGCAAAGTCTAGAAGGGTCCTAAGCACAGGAACTTCTGTCCCTGTGGAGTTTGGGGTAAGCCACTCTCCTGGCACATGGATGTGTTCTTGTTCACCAGCCCAGAAATTCTCCAAACCTCTTTGTGTGGGGTTTTTATAGAGGTCCATTACATAGGCATGACAGATAAAATTACTGGCCATGGGTGATTAACTCAATCTCCAGCTCCTTTTCCCTCCCCGGAGGTGTAGGGGTGAGGTTGAAAGTTCCAACCCTCTTTTTTTTTTTTTTAAGATTTTATTTATGTATTTGACACACAGAGAGAGACAGTGAGATAAGGAACACAAGCAAGGAGAGTGGGAGAGGGAGAAACAGACTCCCCACTGAGCAGGGAGCCTGACTCGGGGCTCAGTCTCAGGACCCTGGGATCAGGACCTGAGCTGAAGGCAGACGCTTAAGGACCAAGCCACCCAGGCGCCCCAGAAAGTTCCGACCTTCTAATCACATGGTTGGTTCCTCAGACAACCAGCCCCATCCTCCAAGAGTCACCTCAGTCACATAAACTCAAGTGTGGTTGGAAGGGGCTGATCACGAGTAACAAAAGATACTCCTCTCACTCAGGAAATTCCAACGGTTTAGGAGCTCTGCACTAGGACCAGGGAGGAGACCAAATATATTGTATTTAAAATATCACAATATCACAGATGATCCATGAGGTTTCCTCACTTTGGGGAAGAGGTCAGAATGCCTCACCTAGAGGTCCAACTGGGCAACAACTGGAGTCCCAAAGAGAGGAATAGGATACCCTTGTGTGAGACAATAGGAAATTCGGTGGGGCTGTCTCAAGCCAGGCGGGTGGGTGGGAGAAGTTGGTGACACTGAGTCGGGGTCAGTCACTGCAGGACTAGCATGTGACTGTTGAGAGGGAAGCACATATCATCCTCGGGCACACATGCATGCTTGGAGCTGAGGGTTCCCAGCAGAATTTCCAGCCAACGCTGACCCCAGAAAGCAATGTGGCAGCTGATGGCTGGGGGCTATTATATACTGAAATGTTTAGTAGCAGATTTTCTGAAGCAGACACCTTACAGACACCTGTCTGAGAAATAATCACTAAGATACAGTAAAGGGATTGAATTGCTAATTGCCTTAATAATTTATTAAACACTGTTCTGGCATTAGACACTTTACATATATCTCAGTCCATATTTTCCATTAACAGGAAGAAAAAATCCTAAATCTGTGTGGGGACATTGCAACCACCATTGTTTTCAAGTGGACCAGCCAGTATGTGAATGCCTCTGGAGCCCCGAATAAGTAGTGTGGCATCATTCTTTTAAGGCATTGGGTTCTGGGGCGCCTGGGTGGCTCAGTCTGTTAAGTGTCTGCCTTTGGCTCAGATCATGATCTCAGGGTCCTGGGGTCAGGTTCCCTGATCAGTGGAGAGTCTGCTTCTCCCTCTGCCCCTCTTCCTGCTCATGCACTCCCTTTCTCTCTCTCTCAAATAAATAAAATCTTAAAAAAAAAAAAAACACCTTATTCTTAAGGTATTGGGTTCTAAATGTCACAGGATTTTTAGCATGTCAGAACTTATCAAAAAGGACAGAGTTTTTATTGCATTTTGCAAGTCCACGTCTTTGAATAATCTAATTCGTTAACCAAAGGATAAATAAGATCCATGTTTATTCTTCAATATAATACATATATATGACTGTTATACATCTTTATAAGGCAAAGAAATACAGCTGAATGAAACTATGTTCAGAAATAAAAACTAGACATGACATATGCAATCACCACATTAAGAATCCATTTTTATTTCTTCTCTACACTACTAAACCTCATAGAAAGGACTCACTGACATCTCTCGGCTGGGACAACTACAAAATACATACAATTCAAGATAGGAACATTCAGGTATTTGATGTTTTCTGCTCTTTTGAATAAGTAGTGGTTGAGTTATAAGCCTTCATGGAAGGTGAAACTACCCACATCGAGATCACTTATGGAAAGCACGCCTGACGAAAATGGAGCTCGGAGACATCTGTGGAACTTCTAGTGGGAGAAACTGTTGACTTCATGCTAAGCGAGGAAGTCACCTTCATCCAAGACTCGAACATCTAATTGTCTAATAGCCCAGCTTCAAGTTTCCTTTAGGACAGCAAGCAATTTGCCTTTTGGAAATACCATTTTTATCCTAAAAAGGCTTTAGGGGAACACTGTGATGAATAAGAAGATGGACTATGATTCTAACTGAAAAAAAAGAGAAAGAAGTAAAAAAAAAATCAAAAAAGATAAAGCAAAAGCAAGACAGGGAGCATCACGGCTTTTGAGAAGTGAGCTACAGCAAGGGCACAGCCTACACGCATGCTGAAATCGCCCAGAAACAGACACCTGCGTCGCCATCTTGCCGCCCTTGCACAGACGGACTTTCCAAGTGGGGTTCCCTCAGCTGGCCTGTCATCCAAACTGAGCTAGCACATGTGGGCATCCTGACAGCATTTGTCTCATGCCTAGAGTAAGAGTAGTGGGAGCAGAAGGAAGAAAAAAGGAATGAAATAAAGAATAAGACCCTCATTTCCCTAATATCAAATACATATTTTGACTTTAAAACAAGAAAAAATTAGCTATGCTAATTTCCATAAAAATGGTGAAAATGTCATAATTCACGCATCTTTCAAAACACATTCACATCAGAGTATGCCACAATAATAGCAGCATGCCTATTTACATCTTCGAGGAAAGAAAGCAAAACAGTCTCAAGTCAGATGAAAACAAACATGAGTATTACCCCATTTCAACCTAGAAGTCTTCCCGCAAGGTTGTTCTGGTGAGAATCCGTATCAGATATTTTATGTCACCAACTGGGGCATGAGCTCTTTTCTCCCTGAATTTTAAATAGCAACAGCTTCTGGGGAAGTGTTGGTATCTTACAAATGACAAATGGGGGCGTGCTTTTTCTGGAATCCTGTGTGAGGTGTGTTTCTCTCCAGGCAGTGGGAAGTGCCCCGTCAGGGCTGAATTTCCGCCTTTTTCCAAAGAAATGGCTACTGCCGAATGCAAGTGACTGAAGCCATAACGTCCATTAGGAGGGCGGAGGAGCAATACAGGCTATCAAATCCTAATGACTTCTTGGAAAAATGGATCACAATAGCCCCAGTCTCGCCAGACTCAGCTTCTCTGGTCCATGCTTGCATCTGGTTTGATTTGTCCACCGTGCAAAGCCCCCTTTCCCATCACAGTGGCAATCTACCAAGTTACCAGTTCTTCTGAAGCCGCCACACGGGCGTGGAGGGAGGGAACAGGCTGAGCAGGAGCCCGAAATGCTCCCATTTCTCTGTAACTCTAGACTGTAATAATCAGCTCTGCAATGCAAACTATCCTCAGCTCTCGTATAAAAGGCACCCTGCCTGGCAAGGGGATGCCTCCCCATCCAAATGTGGAAATTTAATTCCAAATGCAAAGGGGATCCGTCTTTAAAGTAGAGTCTCCTTTCTAAACCTCTTTTTTAAAAAAAATCACACCCACTGACTGCAGGGTCATTAGTGGATTAATTTGACAAAGAAATCATTCCTTCCTTTGGACTCAGCTGCCTCTCCCATGTGTGCTGGGGTCTGATGAAAGTTCTCTGCCAACGTGCGTCTGAATGGGGGCTGGGTGCAAAAGTCCTCCTGCTCTATCTGGTAGAGATTCCACACCGCAGGACAGAAAACGCCCTTCCAGGAGGGGTTTCAAATCAGACCCTTGTGTCTTGTTTAGCATCTGAGAGAATGCCAGCTCTCTGCGGTCTGAGTATTAATGCATGCACTGGCTTGTATTTTTCCAGACTCGATGAATACCATCAGCTAAAGATAGCACAGTAATAGAACACTTCAGTCACAGGGCTTTGTTGTGTTGGGTTTTTTTTTTTTGTTTTTTTTTTTTTAAGGAAACTAAATTAAACATTTTAAGCATAGTCACATAACAGGAACAGGAGAAAACCAACCTTGGATAAATGCATAGGCCAAAGGAACAAAGAAATGCATCATAATGTAAGAGCAAAGCTGGAAAGGAGTCAGTTTTATAGCTAGCATGACCACTAAATTGGCATGTGGTCTTAACTAAATTACACATTTTCTTCTGTCTTTACTTCCCCTTTACCTTGCACATGAGAATAAGAACATTGCACATATGGTTACTCACGGGCATGCTAGAAAGATCCACTAGGTGGGTACGAGCAATGATGGAGAAAAGCCAATGCCAATTAAAACTACCCTCACTAATATGGCCATTGCTATGGTGACTATGGTGACTGTTGGAGCCCAGAACCATTTACAGCTAAAAATAAAGACGTTCTTATAGCCGATCTCAACACAGGAGTGATTTGGAAATGGGAAATACAAGGGCAGCTTAAGAAACTGAATGGTGAGCGGGCTGCTGGATGTGTAATAGGAGTTTCCTACGGCTCTGCACGGGCTCTTCTTCACAAAGAAATGACACACACGTTTCACTCTTGAGAGGCCCTGTGCCTTTCTGTGCTGTGTATGGTAGGGCTCGCTTCCATTATTAAAGATCTACAGTGAAATGGCACATGAGCTCAGGAACAAGAAGAAGCTTCCAACTGGAAATCATTCTCATATCCAAAGAGTGAGCAGGAGTGTTCCCCTCACCTTTGATTTCTGAATGTTCTTTCTTCACAACCAATGAGCCATGTGAGACTCGCATAGGTGAGATCACTGGTCTTCAGAAATGTTGGAATTTACCCAGAAACCTGAGCGCTATTTCCAAAGTTGTTTCAACATTGGAAGCAAAGTGCCTCCTTCCTCGGGAGGCACACGACCCCTCGGTTCTCAACAGCGGCGGCGTGAGGAAAGCTCTCGTGACTGTCACCGTTATTCCAAAGGGTGTAATTCTAAAGACGAGCCGGAAGCAGACACCTCTTGTTCTACTTGTGAAAACGAGTGCATTTCATGCGCGTGAATGCTCAGCCAGAAGAGAGCGGGGAGTGCCTGTGACATGCGCGTCACTCATCTGAGAGTAGACTCGCTGCTCAGAAGAACCTGATGAACTGGGAGAAAAGTTCAGAATAAATGGAAGACACAATGTCTGATGCCTCTCGCCCCGGGATTCGATGACAAGTTCCAGAAAGCAAATTATTTATCAATCGGATTCACCTGATTTCAGACCAAATCAAAACAACGAAGTCTGAGAAACCAAGTGTTCAAGGGTGCAAAAGACAGATTTTTCTTCTGGCGATAATGATCGCCCCTTTGAAAGGCATGGTTTAAAGACTGGAAGCAGTTTTCTCCCTCTAAATGTATCCGCGGGGTTTAAATGTCTCAAACAAATCTCCAGCCTGATTGCTCTAGCAAGCTGAGCGAGAGCAGAAGTCACGGACCCCTTACCCCGGCGACCAAAATCACAAAACAAACATTGAAAACTGAAGATGCCAGGGAAACATCTTCCCAACTGTGTACTACCATGGGGTGTGGAGATGTGAGGAAAGGGGCACGGGGCTTGTCTGCGCCCCCAGGACCACAGCACTAGGCAACCCCCTTAACTGGGCGCTCCGAGTTCAAGTGCAGCGGCTCCCCCACCCCCCACGGCCACCCGTCATCATCGGGGTCAAGGCATCAGAACTGCTGATTTTTCCAAAAATCTTCCCAAAGCAGCACGCAACCGCAGCAGTTTTCCTGCAAAGCAAACAAAATATGACTCTTGTTAATTCAGCAGGGCTTTTAAAATTGTAATTAGTTGGTTGTTCCCCTTAGGAAAACCACACATGATTTTTTTATAATGCATGTGTGCATGTGAGAGAAAAAAAGAAAGAAAGAAACCCCTTGCAGGATTCCACTGCTTACCAGAGTTGGGTTGGTTGGGTTTTTTTTTTTTTTTTCGGTTTATGCAAGATATTTTTGTACTATTTGCAAAATCGAAGCACAAGGCCGCTTTGTTTCATGTGAAGCACAGCCAGCTCCACACTGGCCATCCTGTCAGCTTGACCCCGCATCAGAGGGACATCGCGGAGCGGGCGTGGGAATGTTTTCATTTGCTTAATGACCACGTGGGACACGGGCCCGCACGCCATTTGTGGCCCTACCTCACTCCTGTGCATCGGAGGACATATCCTCAATTTATATTTCACAGGTTGGCAGTAGGTGGAATGGAAGCACAGAGCGAAATGCCACTGGGTTTTTTAGAGTGTTTCCTCGACGCATCAGAAAACCTCTAACAAATTGCAGGAGATTTATATGCGTCAATTGACAGTGTGGATCCTGCCTTATTCATAGGGCCTGGAAGTCATTCTTTTTCCACAGGAATAATCTTCAACCACCAGATTTTAAAAATCAATATTATCACAAAGTTGGTTTTACTCCCAACAGAGCTTGCCAAAACCCCCATCTTGTCCTGGCAGGAAATACTATAAAAAATGATTCGAAAAAAAAAATTCTTCTCAAATGAGGCTCCTTTCAGAGTTAATATCTTAAGCTTACATTTTAACTTGGGAGAAAAAAAAAAGAAGGAAAAAAGTAAACTAGGAAGCGCCCACATCCCATGGACCTGAAACAGCTTTCCCGGCCTGCAGTGCAACCAAGGTGAATTTCTGTGGCTAACTGCAGCCGGAGGGACCCGGGAGAGGAAGGCAGCCAGCCCGAGTGACTGTGCAGAGGCGGGCCAGGCCACACTCAGAGTAAGGCTGCACCAAGCAATTCCACCCAAAACGGTATCTAACAGAGCCAGTGTGACCGGCTCAAATGTCTTTGTCCTCTGTATAACTGTCACTGCTTGGGCTGCCACCGTCCTCCATCACATTGGGTTCAAAGCACCAATGTGACATGGAAGGACTCTACCACCTCCCACTGTCATTCCTTCCTCATTCTTTCCCTGCCAGACCCTGGCCACAGGCCTGCCTTGCAATGGGACCTCCTGTCATCCAATGAATTCATTCCTACCAGGCCTCCAAAGTGACTCCAGTGCTCATGGTGGGAATGCAGTTTGTGGCGAACCCTTGAGGTTTGTGGTCACTGTGGATGAAACTGGCAGGGAGAGCCGCCTGTGGGCTCTGGTGCCCACCACTCACAGGGAAGGCCGGGCTGCACCTCAGAGAGCCCAACGACCCACGCCTGGGAGCACGGAGAGTCCTTTCCTTCTCCGCATTGTCACAAGACATAAAGCTATCTTCTACTTTCCCCAAAACTTTACTTTGACCCGTGAGAGTGGTCTTTGTAAGTAGGAAGCCCAGGGCTTTCTGTTGATGTTTCATAGATTTCTAGATAAATGATAGACTTCTAAGTAAGTGACCCATGCACCGAAGGCTGAATGCTTTCCTAACTCTGGTCTGTGACTTTTGTTATGATTTATTGATTTATTTCTGCCTGATCTTATTCTATGAAAGGGTCAAGGCAGCTTACAAGAATACAGAGTCAAACAGACAAACAAAAACTTGAGGACCAGAATAAACACCAATCAGAATAAAAGAGTAAGACCAGTGGGCAGCAAGAATACAGACTCATAAGTCTTACACATTTGTTATAATTGAGTTGCAACAATGGCCATGGACTTACCGCCCCAAATTAGAGAACCGACTTGCTGGAGGGTAAATGGACCCCCCAACAACGACATAAATGTTGGGATTTCTGAAAGTCCTCTGTAACAAGTGCACGGCCTTAGCCTTCTTTAGAGCATAAATTAAGCTAGCTTTATTGATATAATCAAAGGGATTCATGTGAAAAACTGTATCTTAAGAATTCTGACAGAATTCTAAGCAGGGTAGAGCCTTTCTATGAAGTGGTGGTTCTTCAAGGTCCAAGAGTAGGCAGCTCAGGGAAGAAAAATGAGCATGGGCTTTACATTCAGAGACTCCTCAGAAGTCACATTCTACCACATACTAGCAACACAGCTTTGGGGGAGCGATTGAGTCTAGAGTCTCTGAGATTGGTTTCCCCAGCAATATAAAAAAATACAAATACTTCCTCTGACCCCACACAACTGTGAGGACTAGCAGACACTGTCCTGTTCAGTTATTGGCACCCCCTGAGCTAACATCATGCACCTTCTATGTGGCAGGCCCTGGTCTCCTGGCTTTGCTTGGATTAGCTCATTGGAGCCACTCAATGAACATAGGAAGTAAGACTATCTCCAATGCACAAATGAGGAAGCAGATTTTTCTGCTAGAAAATGGCAGATTCAGGCTGCACACATGGCAGTCTAAAATCAGCCCCTCCCCTTCAGCAGAAACATCGCAGCGCTTCCCACATAGCTCAACACACATTTGACTTATTTCTTGCTCTCCTCTCCGAAGGCTTGCAAAAACACCTCTTTAGTAAAAGACCCAAGACCAACCTTTCAAATGGTTGCCTTCCATGGACTATTTGGTCACAAGTTTCTTCGCATTAGAGCAACAATTCTTCTTCTAGGGAAACCAGAAGACAATTGGAGAACAATTAGAACTTTTTTTTTTTTTATCGTTTCATTCCTACCTTCTGATATGAGAACACCTGAAGAGTCAATAACTCGCTACGGAATAGAAGATGTTCTTAGAGAGATGTTCTAGAAGCCTACATTGTTCATGACCCTCTGACAGATACACTGACCCACCTTCAGTGTCCAGCTCGAGCATGTCCCCACTTTCCCTTGTCATCACTACTTTTCCTCTCAGGGTCAGAAATAGAGAGCTTGGCATCTGACGACACTTCATTTTTACATGTGTGTTTTGTCAAAACTCACTTCCACAAACATTCATGTTGACAAAGCATGAGAGTCAAGACAGACCAGGTGAGGACAAAGATGTTGCTTCTTCCAAAAGTTTTCAAGAGTTACTTAAGTGCCACAAGAGGTTCAAGAAGATGGAGAGAGCACCTCCAGTTTGGGGATTAAGAAGGGCCGTCTTACAGGAGGTGGGGTTTAAAGTAGGTCTCAGGCACTTGCTCTAGCAAGTGAGCTGATCCGGAAGCCGTAGCAGAGACAGGACCAGACACCAGAGACCACGGTGAGTCAGAGCAGGCCTGGACTGCTGGGTATGCTTGTTTGGTGTGCACGACAGGGAACACTTGAAGAATATTTGATGAGGGAGTAAGATGATCAGAGTTGTCATTAATGAAGTAATGATTTGGTGAATTAGAGAACAGATGGACAAATGTGGAATATCAGGTTCTAAGTTATTTTATGAGTTTGGTAAATTGGAAAAAGGGCATGATCTAAGGTCATAAAGCTGGAAATGGGAAGGAAAGGTAGAGGTTTATTAGTTCTGGCAGGAAAGAAACAATGTCATAGTTGTTCAGTTTTCCTTCCTCCAGGCCCAACGCATTTATTAAGTCTGCAGTGGGTGCTTGATGAGTTCTAACAGATTTGTAATTTGGGAATGCTTTGTTCCACTCCAGCTGAGAGCTGTTTCTGATGGAAGATGGGTTATATATGATGGTTAGAAATGGAAGAACATAATACAGAAGGCAGAGAGCTACAGGGCTTTAATTCCTGGGGAAAAAAGTCCTTCTTAAATTTACTGACTGATTATAGGCAGGCTTAGAGGTTAAGTAATGGTAAGTGCTTTTAAGCATGAAACAATTAAAAGAGATAAATAAAAGTTCAGGAAAGACTTTTAAAATAGAAGTTAGATTCAAGTAGTAAATAGTTTTGGATGAGACTTAAATTCTCAACATAAAGTTAAATTCTGATTTTATAGTATGTATCAGAACCGGGATTATTCCAAAAATGAATCTTCTGGAAAAATCTAGTCTTAATATTTCCTTAAAAAATAAAGTACATTAAGCTTGAATACTGGCTTTCAGTAACACCAAAAATGTATAGTACAGAATGAGTTCTGGAAACATCATCAGGACCCCTTTGCCCAGAAGCCCATTATCCAGCAGGATAGCAGAGTGGTGAAGCTCTGCCCAGACTCCACAGCCTGCCTGTCTACACTGGGATGATAGCTCCATCATTTTTCGCCTGGTGGGATCCTGTACAAGTACTTAACCCCTGTTTCCTCATGTATATGAGGAGAATACAGTACCTGTTTCAGAGAATTGGTTTGTGGATTAAATGAATTAATTTTTGTAGTTAGAACAGTGCCTGGCACGGTGCCATATAATTGTAACTTTAATGATAACTAACTAGATTTCTACAATGGAATTTTTTTTTTCAAATCCCCATCATTCTTGAAATATCTATTCACCTAGGTACTAACAGTTGGATAAAATAACAAAAAGGTGATTTTTGTTGTTGTTAGGTGGTTTTAAAAATATTTTAAGCACTTTTTAAACTGTATAATGCCATTATTTATCTGCTGTGGTCTCCATATTGTCCTACCACGTCAAAGTGTATTTGGACACCAATAAGCTTGGATAAAAATACATTGGTGGAAAATTGGCCCAAAATAGGTTGGTAACCCTAATAAGCAGTTTATGTAGTCTGGGTGAGGTACCAACTAGGTAAAAAGTCTATTTTTACTTGACATCAGTACCAATTATCAAGGAAAGGTATATTCAGACACAAATAAAAACTTAGTACTGATGCTGAATTTAGAAGTAAAGTTAATTTCAATAAAAACTGGATGTGGAAAAAATGAGTACCTGAAGTATAGTCATTCCAAGGTTTGTTGGTCAGTGAAAAAACTCCATTCTAAAACCCTGGGGAGTAGGGAGGATGGGGAGCAGAGATGGAGGGAATGAAAGTGTATCAAACACATACAACTCCAGGGCATGACAGCCGCCATCTTAACTGATGCTCGTGTCAGACCTTCCCTAACGAGGACTGAAGGCAGAGATCGCTTATTGCCTCTCTATATACCTTGGCCGGTTAAACAACCTAAATGTTTAGTTGAGTTACTTAAATGTTACATTTTTGGTTCTGTGTTATTTGTATAATCCATAGGGATGTGGGTGGAGAAAGTCTGGAGGAAGCTGTTAATAGTAATTCAGATGAGGGGTGTCATGCACCAGGATAACCAAGGGGACGGAGAAGGTTAGACAGATTCGAGAAGTCATTAGGGAAAATAATGTACAGAACTTGGAGATAAATTAAATATGAGATGGGAGGATGGAGGAGAGGAAGGAAACAGCCAGACCCCGGGGGTCTGGTTGAGGCCACTCAGTGGGGGCCGTTCTGGAAGGATGGTAGGAGGATGAGGGGAGGTGGGGAAGATGAGTGCAGTTTAGGACTGAGAAGATCCAAATGGAAATGTCAAGTACACAGGGGGATATATGGATCTGTAGCTTAGGAAAGGAATCTGTGCCAAAAGGACAGACGGCTGCCGAACGTAGATGGCAATTAAGGCTATTAATAAGAGTAGATTAGGGATTTTATTGTACGAAGTTAACACAGAGTGTGGGCTCAATTATTGTCAACAAGTACTCAGGAAAAAAGAAAAAAAAGAGAGAGAGGCAAACCAGGGAACAGGCTCTTAACGATAGAGAACAAACTGAGGGTTGATGGAGGAAGGTGGGCAGGGGGATGGGCTAGATGAGGGATGGGGATTAAGGAGGGCACTTGTGATGAGCACCGGGTATCGCAGTAAGTGATGAAACACTAAATTCTGCACCTGAAATTAATATTACACTGTATGTTAACTAACCTGAATTTAAATAGAAACTTGGGGAAAAAAAGATCTAAAAAACCCACAAGTACTTAGGTCATCTTCATTCAGTCTTTGGTAAGAGTCTCCTTCATATATATTTATATTCCTAAGATGCTTTTAGCCGCTGATCATCGAAAGACTGAGGTTGGCTAGAAAAGGAGAGGAAACGCAACAAGTCTCAGTTACCTGTGCAGTGAGTCTGGAGTGGAGCTTGTGGTCTGACAGCCAAGGGTGCTTGAGAGCTTCACTTGCACTTATTCTCCAACTAAAGGGAAATTCGGAATGGCTGTTAGCAGAGACACGCCAAGGAGGCCTGAATCTGTCATTCACCTCAGCTCTGGCCATTGCCTTTGGGAGACCAGATGGCCAAACGTCAAATTCACAGGCAATTCCATCTTCTCTGGAACTATCATTGATGATCGTAGGTTATCATCAAATCCAATCAGGGTAACAACAGCAGTAAGACAATTAAGGCAAATAATTCAAAATTCTTGTTCATAATTGAACATCTACTTTCCAATACAAGTAACCATTTTTTATGCAGTGTTTGGGCTTCACGTATTGAACTTCTATCAGTCAGTGGAGAAATAAATGCATACGTACGATTGCAAGAGCAAAATGCTACAATGATTCTTGATAATTGCAAACATGATTTATATATTAAAATTTTTGAATATATGTATTACTAATTTTTGAATTAAGAAATTTGGGGGGCACTTGGGTAGCACAGTAGGTTAAGCATCCAACTCTTGGTTTCAGGTCAGGTCGTGATCTCAGGGTCGTGAGATGGAGCCCCACGTCGGGCTCCGCCACATTCAATGCAGAGTCGACTTGGGATTCTGTTTCCCTCTCCCTCTGCCCCTCCCCCTTGTTCTCTCTCTCTCTCTCTCTGTCAAATTAAATAAAGAAACCTTTAAAAACATAAATTTTGAAGACTTAAATAGATGAGAGTTCGTATAAGTACTGAGAGAACATTAGATAACTTTACAAAGAAACCATATTACTTTGAGCCAGCAAATATTTATACAATTTTTTAAAAATAGCATGGGAAAGAATCATAGAGATTATATTATATTCTAATTTCAAGTTTTGTAAACTTGCCTTGTGTGCTAACGTTTATCACAATAAACCAAATAACCTTTCAAAATAAAAACTATGAGTGAGTGCAACGATCTGGAGTCTACTTCTGAAACCGTACCAAGAGCGTTGTTTCCGATGGTCACGGGGCTCCAGCTTGTACATTGCTTCAGGAAAACTGCTTCATCAGCTACCAAACATTTAAGTATAAGATTGGAAGAGACGATAACTCTTTATTTTAATCCGTGAAGGTAAGTTTAATAACTTGGTGACAACATCACCATTAATAGGACCTTAAACAGGCAGGTATAACGTTTTAAAACTATTGACCTCCATCAACCTCAGACAGAAGTGCTATTTTATTGAATACCATAAATTTTCAGTGCTGGACCCTCAGAAGCGCTCCAAAAGCTGACAGTGCCAAAAATTATTATTTCTTCACTGTAATGCAAACATCTCAAAGCTGACCATTAAAAAGTTAACAATAACATAATACTAAAATTAATTTTTTAATAGAATTTTGAGTTTATTTCTGTACCCAGAAATTTATTCCATGATAGTGGTATCAGGTGTTGGCCTTAGTTTCATCCACCTATTGATTTGAATACTCAGCCAGTTGTCATTCTGCCCAAATGTGTAATTGTCCCTCCTAAGGTATTAGTGAAGCCTTCAGACCAAAGGAGAGGGCAGGGCATGGCGCTGGAGGCCACCAGGGGTGGCTATGACTCTGCCCTGTGCTAGCCCTGTGACTGCTTGACTGCTGTCAGCCTCCGTTTCCTCATTTAATCCAAAGCATTAGATCAAATAACACATAAAAGTGTATCTGTCGAATAGATTCTCAGTAAATGTACATCTCATCCACCAAAGATGTGAGAGAGTTGACATTTTCCATCGGTCCACTGCCTGGTGCTCAGTGACATACAAATAATAATCATCGTAATAGTAGCATCAGTTGTGCCTTTCCATTAAAGATAAAACCCATGTCTGTGCAGTGCCCCCGCCTTGCACTGATACCCCTGCCTGTCTAAGTCCTCCTTACCCTCTAGGACGCGGTCCTGACTGACCCTTTTCAATAGACTCTTAACTACATTGTATTCTATCTTTTAAAAAATGCCTATCTCTTCTCCTGGACCATGGGTCACCTGAAGGCAGGGACTGGACTTTACGCAGGTGTTCTCAATGCCCCAGGCGCATTCCCGGCAGACTGTTGATGAAGCAACTCCCTGGTGTCAGGTACTGCTCCGGACCCATGTCGCTTCGTTAGTCCCCTTCCTCAAAATACACCCTCCCACCTGTTCACGGTCATGTTTACTAATGACCTAAAAGCCATAAAGATAATAAAACAATGAAGCAAGTATTGTTGGTCTTGAAAATCTTAAATACCCTTTATCATTCTACATTTTAGATATAAAACCATTTGAAACAGTGTTTTTGACTAAATCACCATGTCCTTCCCCCACCTCTAAGTCTAAAATGCAAGCCCGTCTGTTTCAAGGTCACTCTTCTCCATGGGCTGAATTCCTTTTTAAAATTTTATTTATTTGAGAGAGAGAGAGAGAGCACAAGTAGGGGAGAGGGCAGAGGGAGAAGCAGACTCCCTGCTGAGCATGGAGCCCGCCAGGGCTCGATCCCAGGACCCTGAGATCATCCCCGAAGGCAGACGCTTAACCCACTGAGCCACCCAGGCACCTCCATCTGCTGAATTTTGAATTAACGTGGTTTTAACATGACAGAAAATAGAAGGCCGTGTAATATGTAAGATTTAAATGCGCAGCCTTAGGGGAAGGTGGACGTGTTTGGTGCTCAGTTCTGCCACTGACTAGCCATATGAACTTGGGCAAACTATTTAGAGTCTCACCCATAAAACAGTAATGATAATTCCCATCTCTTGGAGAGGGGACAGGCCTATAAAGCACTTGGCATAGTCTGGCCCACAGCAGGCTCTGAAATGAAATGATAGTTAAGTGTTCAGCTACACAGAGCCGGATATGTGCTTTGTAGATGTGAAAAGGGTTATGGAAATAACTTATCCCAAACCCTTCATTTTGAGGCCCAGCAAGAGCCCCTAATTGCTAGAGACTTATTGCAAAAGACAGAAGCAGGGAAGTTTTTGTAGCCCCTTTCAAGCCTGGTGACCAAACCAGTCCCCGATCTCAGTAAGCAAGGTCAAGAGCATCAAACTCCTTCCATTTACAACTTTGCACGGGCATCGGAGACGTCACAAAGAGAATTCGGGAATTACTTCCGTGAATTGTGGTAGCCTATGCTTCTCTATTATCCCTCCTTCTTCCAGAGCCCAGAACCAACTTGGGTTACCTCTTCTCCTTAATCAGAAGCTTGGAGATAAACTCTCTGGCCTCCTCCGAGATGTCCTGAAACTCTTCATCCTCTAAGTCCCACCTGCAGGCCAGGATGTTGTTCAGGGTCTCAGCGTCATTGTCACCCAGGAAGGGAGACAAACCACTCAGTCTGTAAGACACAGGATTCAGAGTGAGTCTTGTTTAAATGGCTTCAAACTCTTTACAGAGAGGTTGCTTTTTCTCAGTTCTGTCATTTAAAACTGAGAGAAGGCAAATAACCTGATAATTAAACATAATTTTATCATGTATCTTTGCAATCAGGAAAACGCTTCGCTCCCCCACCCCGGTCCCTAATGAAACACCTGCAGCCATGGAGTCAGCGGCCACCCTGAAATATGAAATCTCTAAGGAGAACACAACTTCCTTTTCAAAGCATTTACAGGGACACCTGGGTGGCTTAGTGGTTAAGCGTCTGCCTTTGGCTCAGGGCATGATCCTGGAGCCCTGGGATCCAGCCCCACATCAGGCTCCTCCACTGGGAGCCTGCTTCTTCCTCTCCCACTCCCCCTGCTTGTGTTCCCTCTCTCTCTGGCTGCCTCTCTCTCTGTCAAATAAATAAATACAATCTTAAAAAAAAAAAAAAAAGCATTTACAGCTGCTAAAGTCTGCCACACGCTCAGATGGCAAATGCCAAAGGGTCCCCTGACGAGTAAGGCTAGCCTTCGTCATTTAGGAGATCAGGACACAAGTTGCTTTTTAATTACTTTTAGGGCATTAGGTGGTGTCCTAAGAGTTAAAGCGATTACAAGTAGACATATATTTACTTTTTCAGGTGATGTACAGGGCAAGAACTTATTCCTTTCACCCACAGGATTCACAGAGCCCAGAAAGTGACTCAACATGGCGCGGTGTTATTTATTTGCTAAAAGATCTAAATTGGGCCATTATGCATGTGTATAAGTGTCAGAGCGACTGGAGATCTGCTTACAGCATATAAGCAATGACGCCCACACTCCACATGTCAGTGGGAAAGGAAACAAAATCATAGTTCACTACTTCAGGAGCAAGAAATTCTGGAGTTCCGAAGTTCACCTTCAGCTTCTCTCTGGGTTTGTATCTGGAATTCAGGAGAGAAAGTGGACGGATGGAGAGGGTCGATCAAACATCAACAATCGTAGAAACTGAAAACATGCAGTCTATAAGACAAAATAACTTCAACCACACAGCAAATTTTAAATCACAGGCTTTAAAGGAAATCGTGTGTTTAGGAAACAGTGTTAAAAACTTGTAAAAAAAGAAAAAAGTTCCAGGAGTTTGAGAGTCGTAATTCATACTATAAAACCTTAATAATCTGAAACAGTGGTGGGGAAAGCCGCTGAGAATAATTAGAACACCTGAATTCTAGAACACAACAAAAGGAAAACTGATACAACCCTTGACATGCCGATGGCTTGAGTAAGCCCATATTAATGAATAAATGAAATGCAATTATTTGCATCCATTTTATATTCATCATTAATGTGCCGAAGTCCACATATAAACTCTTTTTTCACTTAAGAATCTTGTATGTACCAGAACCCTTCGCGATCTCGTTTACACTACTCAATTTTTAATGTAAATCTTCTCTTTAATGGATAGAACGAATATAAAAGACTAAGACAAACTTACAAATTCTAAATTAATGTCTTCAAATTTAATAACTTCACTGTATGAGATTTTAAGTGTTCTTATTTTTTTCCTGGATACCTACTAGAAACCTCTACATATTCCAGTTCCAAAATCAGCAAGGTAAGGCTGGGATATAATTTTTGACAAGTTAGTTCTAAATGAGAGTCTAAAACCGAGAGGTATATCAGATTTATCTTTCCAAAGACAGAGCACCATCCTGCTGTCTACCTCCGTTCACACACCTATGTCCAGATACACATACCTTCTGGCCAATCCAAAATCAATAATTTTTATTTGTTTAGCATCCCGACTCACACACAGGATATTCTCAGGCTGCCAGGAGAAAGAGACACATTAGCAATGAAAACAACCATCATTCACTCAAATTGTCCTTGGACCACAACTAAAAATACAACGATGCTCAGGAAAAACATATCAGGCCTTTCACTTTGGGTCTGGCTCGTCTGTGTGGGTATTTTCTCCTTTAATTTTGTGGTGGATGAGGTTGTGGGTACCCTGCCAACCTCGCATTACCCTGCCTGTCCCTCTCCCTGGTTCTGCAGTTTACCATAATGTGTGAGTTCAGGCAGAGGCCTCTCTGAGGGAAGAAAGACAAGGAGCCTGCTTCAGTACCTGCCAAACAGACTGGTGGAGGCTGTCTCAGACTTGACATCTGCCCCCCTAAAATTATTAAGTATGAATTTCCCCCTCTTGGAGGAATATCTTTCCTGAGGATTTATGAGTTCCAGGAGAAATGGCCTGATTCGTTTAAACCCCCACACTGAGTATGCAATATAACGTGAACGCTCCTGACCTCCAGATTTTCCCTTTGTGCTTAGTCTATGGGAAAGTCATGTGTAAAAGGAAGACTTCCCCCTCGTTCATTCTTCCTTCTCAGCAATTCCAACGTTTTGCTGAGTTTGTTCTCAGTACCCAAACCCTTGACTAAGTGTTCCCTGGGAGTTCGACTCTGGTAAGACTTTGCTCTCTGTCAAGCCGACAGTCTTGGGGGGTGGAGAGGGAGAAGCATCGATAGTAGCATTGCAACTCAGTGTTTATGGAAGGTCTTACGAGTGTGCCTGTATTTGTTAGGTCAGAACCACTGACATCTGAGAAAAATAGGGGATTTGATTTAAAATCTAGATCATCCATGAAAGAGAAATACAGTTTTCAAAGAATTGCTTGGAACTCTCAAGCTCTCGTCCCAGCTCATCCCTAACAGCTGGGGTGCATGTAGCCGAGGTGCTGAATCCCCAGGATCCCATGTCCCATTCTTTAGGTGGAATCACAGCTGTCCCTCCCCTGCCTGTCTGGGTGGAGAGGAGGTTCAAATGAGATCAGAAACTAAGAAGAGCTTGATGAAATAATGTATTGTCTCCTTACCAACATTCAATGGACCATTTGGTTGGCATAATGTCTTTGGAAGCTCTTTTCTAAAATATCTCTAAAAGTGGGGTCTATGAGTAAAAGCTGTTTCTAAAGAAATGGATTCTCTAGAGGAACATTTGGTTTCGGGCTTAAATAACTGATCGATATGAATAAAGCTGTCCAATTGTCAAAGAATACTATGATGTAAAACTATGTTTACAGCTTCGAGGGCACTTTAAAAAGTTAAAAAAATTTTCTAACTATGAAATGAAAGCATATTCATTGACTAAGATTTTCAAAACACAGAAAAATATAAGGGAGACCATTTTTCATTTTTAAGTTACCTATAATCTCCCCTCCATGGTGACAAGCACTCTTAATATTTTGGGCCCTTTTCCTCCAAGGAGCTCTCTGCGAGGGATGAGTGGTCCTTAATGACCCATCCAGCTGTCGCCTTTACTATTATCTTTACCTACAAGCCATAACTAAAATTGCCCATTGCAAGTCCTCAATCAATGTTATGAAGCCACATACAGAGCTGTTTGACTTATGACAGGTCAGGTCCTAGTTTTAGTTGCCAATCAAATCCCTTTAGGCATATCTGCAGAATATCTACACTCAAGGAAAATTCTCCACGGAAATACACATTATCAAACTCGGCTCGAAGCCAAGGGCTTTGCTAATGATTTTCAACCTCTGACTTTGTCTTTTCTGTACCCCTTCCTCCTGCCTGTGAATGGGAGAGGTTGCACACATAAATCAAGCCAGTGAGGGCAGCTACGTTACAAGAAGAGAGGACCATGGAAACCAGTTTAAGGAAGTTAAATTTATTTAGCACTACAATGCCCAGTGACTTGCAATAGATGGTATGTTATAGAGAATATATATTTTATCTTATGATCATGCTGTGCAAGCAGGGAAATGGGAAAACGATTGTGCCACACAAGAAGAGGTAACTTATGATACTTAGCCCCAACATTAGAGCTGATCAGAGTTATTGAGCCTGGGTCTTTCACTGCTTCTACCTATGTATAGTCCAATTCTAGGCACTTCATAATGGGAGAGAGATCAAAAGGGGAGGGTCATTAAGTAAGAGGAGAAAGGCAGGTGGCTTGGCTCCCCGCTGCTCACATGGTTCTCCACCATGTCCAATGTGGTGCCAGCCCCATTCCCACCACCCTTCTCCTCTCCTCAGCATTTTAGCATCGCCCTTCTGGCTGCATCCCATTCTGCCATAGGTCTCTCTGAATGTTCTAGCATGCCCACAGAAAAATAAATCCCTAAAGTCCAGCACCTCCCAAAAGAGTTTGAGAGTGCTAAGGATGCTTGAAGAGCTGGAAAACGTGGCTACCACTAGGGAATTCTGAGTTAGCTAAAATCCTCCCACCTACTTATTCTAAAAATGAGAGGGGCACAGCAAGGATACCATGGTGGTGGTAGTGGTGGTGGTGGTGGTGGTTTTAATTCTAAACTTTTCGGGAAAGCATCTCCCATGTGGATTCCTTTCACAGAGGCAAGTTACAAGAATCTGAATACTAGTCCCTGAAGGTGGAGATGCTCAAATATTAGGGGGTGACGGAAGCCGGGAATGGGGAGATGACGCTAAGAATCCAGGTTTTTATTAATTCCCGAATATGTACCTCATAAGAGCATAAATTTCCCAAGCTGGCATAGAGTATCTGACGGGGCTCACTGATCCACGGGGGGGGGGGGGGGGTTCATACCAAACAGAACGCGCTCTACCTTCAGATCCAAATGGAGAATGTACATCTGATGCATGTGTCTTATGCCCTCACATATCTGCTTGATGAACAGGATGGTGTCAAACTCGGTCAGATTGTAGTTGTCATCGATGATGCGATCAAACAGCTCCCCTCCATCCACGCTGCAGAGGGAAGAGACGTGAAGTCCTGAGTATGACTCCTTCATGAACACAGCTATTTCCTGGAGTAGCAGCTGGGTGTTTAAGCTCCCCTAACTCTTCCAGCAGATGTGTGTGCCCAGTGACGTCTCCACCTCCGTCACTATCTCAGCTAGATGATGCTTAGGCTCAGGCTCTTATTTCAGCTACCATCAATTTCACAGCCAGAAGGTCTCAAGGTCCCTGTCACCCACCCAGCAGCTGCAGCTCTGCCATTTCCTAACATATACGGAAGACAAAGAGGACCCTACAAGGCAGGGCGAGGAATCCCGAATACCAAGCACAGGTCAAACAGGGTCTCCTCAGACTAGTGTCAGTGCTGAAGTGCTCCTATGTGCTTCTGATGCTAGACATTTTAGTACCCAAAATTCCTCTTGCGCGATGATAAAGCCCCAAACGGAGGAAAGAATGAACTGAATCATAATACTGATCCAGTGTTATTTAGAACTACTCACTTTCTAGCTACTTACTAATTTTTTATAAAAGTCCATTTAAATGGAAGTCTCTTAGCCCCAATTATTAAGAATTTGATGTGAACTTTGTATTAATGATTAGGTCGAAAATAAAACGTAGTTCAAAAAATCACCTTCCTTCAGGTTAACCGGAATAACCTTTAGGCTGGCTTTGACGAGACAGCTCAGCTCTAAAGCTGGGTCTGTGATGTCATTCTACCTCTTGTCAGTAAAGTCACACACGGAGATGTGTATTCCTAGGTACTTTTCCTTCTGAAACTGATCAATTGTCGGCTATATGCCAGTCAGAATCAGAAGTGCTCCAGGCACGGATCTCGCCGCTTCCGCCGCAGGACAGAGCGACAGCCGCCTAGTCCCGGGTGCCGCGGGCCGCCCTGGATGCGCGCGTGCAGCTGCGCAGGCGAGGGGAGGGGCGGGGAGAACACGTACTACTCCATGACCAGGACGATGTCATTCTTAGACTCAAAGGCATCGTAGAGCTGAATGAGGTTCACGTGATCCAGCTGGTTCATGATGTTGATCTCGTTCTTCACTTCATCCTGAGAAGAAGCAAAGATGCTTTAGCGAAGTGAAGATAATGGTAAGGAGAGATCCACATTTGCACGGACTTTACCTTATCCTTCGTGCCTTTGATCTTGATGACCTTGGCCGCCAGCTTCAGACCTGTTGCTTTCTCCTCACACTTGTGGACCTGGCCAAAGCGCCCCCTGCCGAAGAAGAGGACGTGGTGCAGCGTGAGGTGGGGCCAAGTGGAAGACGCAGCTGTCGGGGCATTGCTCTTTGGGGGTTTGAATGAGCAAACCTATTAGTGTGTCTACTGTAGCCAATAAACTTCTAAAATAATGTTGAAGTGTGGTCTCTCCGTCACGAGCTGAGGGGTTTCCTGGCCCTACCCCAGACCTACTGAGGCAAGAATCCAAGGTGAGTCCCCAGAATCTGCATTTTCACAGAGTTCCTTGGGCGATTCCTACGCACCCTAAAATTCGAGAACTTCTGTTATAGAAAAAAATAGAATCCTTCTGAATACATATGAATGGACTAAGCTAGGCTTTGTAAGCATATGAACAATATAGGCTGAGGTCAGGCAAGTAAAATTATTTTTGGAAACCGCATATAAATAAAGTAATAACACTATTGCATAGAGATACACATAATAAAAAATATATATTACATAATCACCTATGAGATTTTTGACGATTTAGCTTGGATATAAATTTATATATACTTTGAAGGACAGCTTCTTACACATACCGAAATGCAACTCATGAACAATTTTAAAATGTGACTTCTTGCTTCGATTCCTGATTTGGCAAACTAGAACACGGGCGCCTCTTGTGCAGTGTGGCTATCATGGTGGGGGACGCAGGGGAAGCTTCCCGAACAACATCGGGACCCTAAGGCCCACCACATTCCTGGAGGACTGCAGAGGTGAGCATGGTGGCAACAACTGACAGAGGCAGGGTGGTGGCCGACTCAGTTGAGATCCCACTCAACTCCGCTACGTCCGTGCACAAACCGGCGGGTCTCGAAGAATGACATTCCCGTAAACATACGCCAGGGGAGGACCTTCATTCCAACTACCATTCCAGATGTAGTCTCTTTACCGGAGTCCGTGAACACAGTCGCAGCCACTTGACATGTGGCTACTGATGAAGACAATGCCCTGGGGGCACCTGGGGGGCTCCACGGGGGAAGCATCCCGCTCTCGATTTCGGCCCAGGTCATGATCTCAGGGTCCTGAGATGGAGCCCCGTGTCAGGCTCCCTGCTCGACGGGGAGTCTGCTTCTCCCTCTCCCTCTGCCTCTTCCCCTCCCCTTGCTTGTGCATTCCCTCTCTAAAACAAATAAATCAGAAAGAAAGAAAGAAAGAAAGAAAGAAAGAAAGAAAGAAAGAAAGAAAGAGAAAGGAAGAAAGGAAGAAAGGAAGAAAGGAAGAAAGAAAAGGAAAGGAAAAGAAAATGCCCTGGGAATTGTCTCTAAGTGTCTTCTGCAAATAACTCTTCTTCAGAGAAACAGTGGCTGGCTTGCCACTGAAGTCCCCGACCACCCAAATGAGCTACTCGGTGCAGTGATGCTGAAGACCCCCAGGGCACCTACTTGAGTTTCAGAGCTCCCATTTGTCTCTTTGCCCTTCCTCACAGTCTCGAGGGGAGTTCTCTAGAATCAGCAGGCTGAGGAGTAAAGCATTCAGGTGGTGCCCCATGGTGGAGGGCTAAAGAAATACGGAGCAGGACGAGGAAGAAGGGACTTCACAAAGAGTGACCACACCCCCAATGACCAAATGCAGAAACACGCACTGGAGTTGCTACGCGTGTTTTCCATGTGTTGGTAAGTAACTTCGTGTATAGCGGTTTAAGTGTTCTGCCTCCTTTTGCTATTTCGCGTAGATATGCTGACAGTAGGAAACTTTATAATTTAGACTTTAAATTATAAGATATCAAAGGGCGATGGTGACTGTCGTAGAAGAGGAAGGAATATCCCCCAGTAATAAATTTGGTCCCTGATGGGCTGTACTCTTCCTTCTTCAGGGAGAGACGGTGTATTTAGACATCCTTCAAAAAAACTCTTCGGTGATGGAGGCAATCAATAGAAATGGATAATACTAATTAATACAGTAACAACATAAATGGAAAACCAACGACAATGATAAAAAAATATTTAATACATGCCACAAGAAACACACAGTGTTCACTCATCTCTATATTTTGTGTCTCCATTTTCAAGTTTTGGAAAGCTTCTAAACCTTCGGGTGACTCACTGGGGTTTCTCCCACTTTCAGACATTACAACATGGGAAGTAAAGCAGATAATAAATGTGGATTTCAGTCACAGTCACCACATCAACCTTTCTGACATCAGTAGTGATTTTCAGAAATGCTTAAAATCTCTTTAAAATGCTTGTTTATGATGTTTCTGTTTCTCAAGTCAAGACTGGCAAACATTTATGAAATCCTCAGGATCTGCCTCTTTGAAAACTCTCTTCTTTTGTGGAAAGCGTGTTAAAATGGAGCAATACTCACCCTCCTAAAATTTCTGTTCGGCTCACAGTATAAAAGCTGTTGATGGCTGCTTGTTTGGCTGCCACGATACGGTGATTGAACGGGGCGGGAGGAGCCGGGACATCAACTAGGTGGTGAGAGGAAGAGAAGGGCCATTTGTTAAGCAGTCAGACCTCTTTCTGGCACCAAGACTGGGCCTCAGAATAAAATAAAATGGACCATCTATTTGATTCCTAATGATCCAGGGAATATATGTTTTTATTTCACATTATGGTCTGTAATTCATGAAGGTGACACCTGACATCTTTCAGAAAGAATGTCAGGATCATGAAACTATGGTTTATACCATCTTCAGGTCAACTTTTAGAAATGTCACAACAGTTGAAAATCTCTAACCCCAATATACTCCATACAGATAACTCTCCCAAGCCCAAAACCATTTAAGTTCGAAGATAAGAAAGCGTTTGCCCCCCCCCTTTTTTAAAGCATCACTGATAAGGTCCATTATTTTAATTAAAGCAAAGAGAGAAGGATCTAAGAGTTTCTTCATGTCATTGTAATGTTTGATGTAATTCTGTATTACTTTCCAAAATATTTTTAGCCTTTATTTAAGACACTTGTAAGGCACAAAGATGAATTTTTCCTGGCTGGAAATAAAACAACCAGTGAAACTGGTTAAGTACATACGCTGCAGCTCTCAAATTTCTCCCACTTCCCACCCTTCGGTCTAAGTGTTTTAACTCTAGTCCACGTCATGATTGGCTCTAAGACACAAACTCAGTAATATTCTTCCAGCATTCTTTTTGTTTTTCCGTGGTTTGCTTTCTGCGAGCCTATTCATTTCCCCATTTATTCCGTATTTAAGCATCTACTGCATGCAGCTTCTTACATGCATACAAGGATACAAGGGGAGGTGAGTAGATAATAACTTTGCTTTCAGAACTTTAAATGTATTCAACATGTAATTCTGGAGCACTTATCTTGTGCTAGGAAGGCATTCTGCCAAGTGTTAATATTTTTAAGAATTCAGATAATAGAAGTCTCCAGGAATCTGATTTGATATAGACATTCGTCTCTCACACCATAAATATGCTGAAAACGAAAGAAGTCATGAAAGAATTCTCTTGGTGGCATTCATCTCTTCAGACCAAAAAAAAAAAAAAAGTGATTGAATTACATACACAAATGGCATCAGCATGGCATTCTGTCTCCTTCAGGCTGTTAGGCTAAGTGAAATTTAGTTGGAAATGCTTGCTGGAAAAGGTTAAGAAGCTTTAAAAGGCTAAAACAAAAGCCATTTCCTACCCAATGGGGCCACCAGATCTTGCTGTCTGGAGGTCTGAGTTCCAGCGGCCTCCAGGGGTTTGCCTTGTAAGCCCCCCTGGGCTTGTCTGGTTTCCTGTGTCCTAAATGCGTGTCCTTCACCTGGACTCACTACATCTATTCTGCTCTTTTTGCTGTCCTCTTGGGTGAAGCACTCCTCGGTCACCCTCCGCTTGCTGCTGCCAGTGTGTTCTGCCTGCTCAGCATTCTGGAAAGTGGGCGCTAGGGCTGGGTGTTCCGGGATTCGGGATGTGGCAATGGCTTTTATGTTGCTGATACACCTGGAAAATAAAATCCAGCTGCAGCTCTCAACGTTTCACGGAGATAACTTTCAGATGGTCAAAATTCTTAGCACTAAAGCTTCTTGAACATGGTGCTTTGGTGAAGCTTCACGATAGAGTTGCTGTTTCAGCATTTGGGATAAAATGGGGCAGTACGCTTCTGCATCAAACAAAGCAGCACAGGAACTGGTATAGATAGATACCTAGGATCCCAGGGTCTCTCCCTGCCGACCTCATGGTGACCCCAGATTATTCCACTGACTCTTTACAAAAGCAGTCGTTTTATACCTCGCTAATTCGATCTTCATTTTTTTCACTTCCTTTTCTTATGGAAGAGAGAGATTACTAAATTAAATATACTAAAGGAAATAATCATCTCTCTGAATATTAACAGCAGGGAGAGTCAACCTGTATCGATGAAAGAATTGAACTAATTTCAGTTTTTTAACAGCTCCTTACCTTACTACCTTACTAAACACATCTTTGCAGTGATGGGCTTTCTTAAAAAAACATTTTCCTTTATGTTTAATTCTTTAAAAATTAGACTTCTCCATGATTAGGTTTCAAATCCATTATTAATAAATGAAATAAAAAGTATATCTTTATTCCCTAAGAAACACACAGATATTTGAATACTCTGTTCCAAATAGATTCTGTGGCCCATCACAACGTAGAGTAATTAATTGTGATTGGCTACATAATTATCTGAACTTCTATGTGAAACTTTGCAGTTGAGGAAGGGTCCTTCGATAATCTACTTCTTACTCAATCCTCACAATATCCTAGGAAAATAGCCAATTTATTATGTATAATTTAAGAATTAATTTCTTAACTTACAGATAAATCTGATCTCATTATTCAATTCTTGATCTTAGAAAGGATGTGCTTTATATTGCTAAAAACCAGAACTTCTTACTTAACCTTTTAAAAATATTGATTGATAATAATCATTATCTTTATCTACAGTTGATAGAAGAAAACAGTAAAAAATGCCTGAAAATGTCACAGGCAAGAAGAAAAAGTAATGGCAAGAGAACAGGACCAAGAAAAACCCACTGGGGAAAACCAGCTGGGAAACTGGTTTTCAAACCATTGTTTTAAAAACTCACTTCACTTCTCCTTTTGGTATGGCCTTAAATTGCAATGGCACATAGGTCTACCAAAAACATCAGTTGTAGGCGTGCAATGCTTTAAAGCCTACCTTTCACAGAATCGATCACCATTGGTTTTATTAACACACTGCTTTTTATTTGAACACTTGTCCAACACTGTATCATTTGCATTTGCTGGCCCTCCTTTCATCTCAACTTCGCTTTCACTAGTATCTTCCTTAGAACAAAGCCCACTTTTCTCTCCTTTGAACACTGGATGTTCATTTTTATCCACAGTGGCTTGTTTATCATCTCCAGCACTATTACTTTCTTGTCTGTTCAGTCTCTGTGTGCTCGAAATGTCTCTTGTGTCTATATTTTCTCTTGGCTCTATGGAACTTCTTAGAGCAAAATCTTCTACCTCGTCTTGTGGTCTTTCTGTATGAAATGTGGCAAAACTTCTCTGAACTAGAGAGGCATTGGTCTTCTCAGAATTTTTCTCGTTGAGTTTATTAACCTTTTCTTTCTCAGAGGAGGGTTGGTTCTTCTGGGAAGATCTCTCTAAAAGCCACAAAATATTTTAATGGAGGATGCATGTGATCAGTATAATTTCGGCTTCACATAATGGCATTTCTATTCAGGTTTCTCTTAATCAGAAGATAAAAGCTTTTGAAAAGCAAAGTAGACGTGAACACGACCAATTGACTGACATTTGGGGTCCCAAAGAGTTTCTAGTTTGTAACTAGTAGGACCCAAAGCCAACCAAATAAAAGACATTCAAACAGCGCTTCTCCCAACACAGTGCTTTATGAGCATGTAACTTCTTCTGAGTAAGAACAATGACAACAGGACTTTGACAACAGAGCCTTTTTCATGCATAAATATCTGGTCTTCTAAAGATGTTACCTGTGAGGGCCGATGTCCTTTTGCCTTTGACAGGTGCTGTTTCCTTCAGACCAGGGTGTGACCGTGGCTTCTCCTTAGCCTGTGGACACACAATTGAATAATTGAAGTCACTTATTAATTACATCAGGGTTTCTCAACCTCAGCACTACTGACACACGGGGTGGATAATTCTTTGTTGTGGAAAATGTCATGAGCATTATAGAATGTCTTGCAGTATCTCTGTCCTCTACCCACCAGATGACGTTGATACCTCCTTCCCAGTTGTAACATCCAAAATGTCTCCAGAAATTGCTAAGTGTCCCCTGGGGGGCAAAATTATCCCAGATTGAAAACCACTGTATTACGTGATTCAAAAACAGGAAAAAAACACACACACACACACAAACAACACCAAAATTAATAGCAAGTTAGAGGACAGGACAGTCTTATTTAATGAAAGCGTATAGAATACAATATTTGAAAACAAATGAAATCACTACTCTAAAAGAAATTCTGTTAAATTCTGGCATAGTTTGTAAAAGAAGGCCCATCTTCATGAATGGATTAAAGGATATTGATAATGTGTATGTCACCTCTGACTTCTGTTTATATTGTCTTGATATAGTTCACATATAAATCAGATGAAAATGAGAGGATCTGTGTGAATAGGTTTTGTAAGCCAGAAAGTAGGAGACTAAAGTAAGCTTTTATAAATGAGCTTTCATATGGCTTAGAACAGATGGCCTTTTTCCTAGGCAGATAAACATCCTTCTCACAGTTCTGGCTTCTCTGAATTTGCTTGGCCAACTTTTCTTAAATGCCACATAAAAGGTAAACATTAGCCCAATCCACCCAAGTTATCACAAATTCTGCCGTTGTGCCTTATAAATTAATGAAATTGTATGGATGTCCAAAGAATCTGGGTTTTTTTTTTTCTTCGGAAAGGACCAGAATTTGCCTTAGGGTCACCTGCAAGCATGAAACGTCATGTTTAAGTGCAGCTCAGGGACATCAAGACAGACCGCTACTGTACTTTTAAATAATCCAAGGGCAGTCTCATAGGTTCAGAGAATTTCCATTTTTCAGAAACACAAAGGTATGTTTAGTAAATCTGTGGAAAACCAAAATTAGAGATTACAGCTTCAGAGTTTGTAACTTCCTCTCCTAAGTGAAAGTGTGGGACAAAAGTTCTTCAACTTCCTCAGGCAAAGCCAGCTGCTTTCTCCTCCGCTCACGGCACGTGCACCCACCCCAGCATCACTGGCAACACTTTTAAAAAACATATTTTCCCATGAATTTCCCACTAGCCTGAAGGCCTTGCTTAAATGGGCAGAAAGACTGATTCATCTTTGAATCTCTGGCACTTAGCCCTGTGACTAGGACATAGTAATGATGGCGGTGATGGTGATGATAATGGTGATGATGATGGTGGTGATGATGATGATGCTGGTGGTCGTGATGGTGATGACAATGGTGATGATGATGGTGGTGATGATGATGATGCTGGTGGTCATGGTGATAATGATGATGATGATGAGGGTGACGGTGGTGGTGGCGATGATGTCAATGATGATGATGGCTAATATACACTAAGCACTGTCTACATACCAGGCACATTTCGAAGCATATTATTAACTCAGTTGATCCTCATAGCAACCCTTTGGGATAGATACTATTAGCCACACTTTATACTGAAATCAGGTAATTTCCAAGCATTATAAAGTTCCGAAATGGTCGAACCAGGATTATTGGTCAGCTGTCTCCTTCATTCTGTGCTCTTAACTACTACGTTGTACTCTCACTTAGAAAGAAATAGATTACAGGCAAGGTGTGTTGTTAGTATTTATCGAGTATCTATTGCACAGCCAGTACCACAGGGGATAAGAAGGAAGATTAAGAGAGAAGGGTATAAAATGGGAACACGTCAGTAGAGTGAAGAAATAAATATTTGCCAAACAATTAGAATTAACATGGAAGAAAGACAAGAGAGAGAGAATCTAAGTCCAATTTTGAAAATGAGTCAAATTAGCCAAATAAGATAGTTTTACAAATTGTGTTTAAGATATTGTATAATTTTGTTTTTCGGTGCTTCTCTTTCGAAATGAAAACTCCGGACGGATAGTATTGTGCTTCAGGATTTACCCTGGATGACGTGAACATAGATGGACTTGATAATGAAAACTGGTATGTATCAATCAGTTTCAGTTCATCAAATTAGGTAAAATTGAGAATTTGGTGGTAAGACTCCATGGAGTACCAAATTGATGAGCGTTTGCCTCTAAGGTCACGCAGGTGTTGGTGGCAAAGGTCCGGGAGTTGTGCTAGCATTCTTTGGGTAGAGCAGTTGGAGTTGACCAACAGGAGAAGCTGTCGATTCCCAGGCATGTGAGAAACCAGCTTCCAGAGGAGGCTGGTTTTTTTCTTTGTCAATTATATATCACATATGTTTTACCACTTAAGTAATGTAAGGAGGTCTTTATTCATTGCCACAGGCTATTGTATTTTCATTTCTCTATGTAATACTGACATCTAGAGGAACTTCGAACTGAGTTTCCAAAAGGGCAGAAGCTGTATTTCTCCTTTCCTGTTTCTGGACAGCAACTTCAGTATGAAGAGTTTTTACTGTGTGTTTCCATGTTATCTGTAGAAGTCGCAAAATAGGAAGCACAAGTCTGTAGGCTTGTATCTTGTTCCAAAGTGAACATATTTTCTACTGATGAGAGAGGACACGACCGGACTGTTAGGCATGACGTTCCCATAAGGATTACTACCACCCTCCGTAAATGATACAAATCACGTCAGAGACTATGTTCCTTTGCTAAATTCACACTGATGACCACGATGAGCATGAGGACTTCATTTCATTCAAATTCACTCATTATTCCTTCGCTTCATTAATACTTCTTATTTGCATATGGATTCATTTCGTGACCAATTACTCATTGCTTTTATAATAATCCATCGATGTATTTAGAATGACATACAGAAGAAAGGAGACCCAAATGCCCAAGTACTTTAAAACAAGTTCTGTTCTCTCCACTCTGTAGAGTTTTCTAGACTGGTGTCCCAAGTGGGGCGTATGTAGCCGGAGTGTGTCCAAAGTAGTCTTCAGGTTGTGTAAAGGAAATGTTAGAACTCATTTCTATTTGTTTTCCATTCTTTTAAAATTTATATTTTATATATGTTGTAAAACATGTATGAATAAAATTGGACAGATATACAATTTACAAGTATCTGTAATATACTAAATTTATTTACAAAAATAAATATACATGTATTGCTTATCAATGTGCATAATTTCTGAATAAACATATTGGGATTTGCTTAAATGCATTTTCCCGATCGCAGTACAAAATCAAAATACTTTGGAGACCGTTCTTCCAAATAACACCATTTCTTAGGTTCTGATTTTCTGAAATATGTGCTTTAGAGAAGAATCATTCTAATGAGCAGGTTCAAGAACAAGTACATAATTTGAACAATCAGCTCGTTTCTTTCAAAGTGCTTTTAAGAGGTGGAGATTCATTGCTTAATGACGATTTTGACCATTTAGACCAATCGTACGCACGTTCTCCTCTTGTCTCCGTGCAGTTTCACTGACTGCCATAGAAACAAGAGCTGAGCAGGAAGGCAACAACCTTCCGGAAGCGTGTGCCCCCCGACCTAGTGCGGAGCGCACTCCCACCTCGGACCACAGCCTGTCCCCGTACGACACTACAACTCTACTCCTCAACGTGGTGGAACAACCAAAAGGAAAATTCGTTCTGTCGAATGACTGCCTCATCCCTCTTCATTTCCTTTCAATAAAAATCAACTTTAAAAACCCATCCGAAAGTGGATTTAAACTTTCAAAGGACAGAAAGGAAAAGAGCTACTGCGCCCTCTGGACGCCCACAATGCCGTGATCATCTTCTGGGTGTTGTATGGTCACTTGACATGCCTGTCCCCTCACTGGGATATGGACCCTTCTCTTCACCATTGCTTCCCCGGCACCACGTGCTGAATATGCTTGGTGAAGCCACGAGAGATGCTTGGTGCAGTAAAGGAAAGAAGTCTTGCAGGACTGGCGCCCTCATTCTGACAACATTCTTTTTTTTTTTTTTAAGAGTATATACGTATTTTTTTTATTTTCTTTTTTTAACTTTTTTTATGTTCAGTTAGCCAGCATATTAGTTTTTGATGCAGTGTTCAACGATTCATTAGTTGCGTATAACACCCAGTGCTCATCACATCACAGACCCTTCTTAATACCCATCACCCAGTTATCCCACCCCCCCGCCCCCCTTCCTTCTGTAATCCCCAGTTTGTTTCCCGGAGGCCAGAGTCTCTCATGGTTTGTCTCCCTCTCTGATTTCTTCCCCATCAGTTTTTCTTCCCTTCACCTGTGGTCCTCCGCACTATTCCTTGTGTTCCACATATGAGTGAAATCACATGATAATTAACAATATTCTTTAATCAGGCTGTGTCATGGAAAAGCCCAACTCCCGAAGCACCACCCGAAATGTATCCCTATCACCGATGCTCATATCCTTTGCATCACTTAACTGATGGTGAGTGATATCTGCAGTCTTGATTTGGAGATTATGGTTGCAACAGAAAACTGTTTTCTTACCATCACAATGGAACATGACTAACTAACTGAGCTGAGGGCTTGTCATATGACTGCCATGGAGATGCCAAGAGGAACATTTTCTGGTAATTTTAACCTGATGCCTAGAAATACAAAAGCAAAATGATAACAATTTATAATGACTTTGTTCAACTTTGATTGGGCTCATCATGGGAGAGAGAAAAAAAATAGAGCCTAAAAGAAATACAAAAAGAGGAATTTTCAGAATACCAAAACTACATTTCCTTATTTGAGGATAGAAGATAATTTTAGAAATCATTTGTAAAGTGAATCTATTTCTTTTCATCTTCAGGGCACACTCAGATTCATGCTTATTAAGTGAGACTCCCTGAGGTCCCCGGCTGATAAAAAGAATGTTCACGAACCATAACCTGTTTCATGGTCCATGGGGACTGGTGTGGAATAAGGCAGGACAGGATCCAACTGACCGGATCCAGGAAGGGAAAGTGCTCATCTTGGCCTCAGGACTCAGTAAGCAGACCCTCCCTGTGCTGCTGAGAACATCAGGGATAATCAAACAGTCACCTGAGAAAATAACCCTGCCAGGAAAATTAAAGCCTTCGATGCATCCACTGTTATATGGACAGTGCTTCATTCAGAAAGCAAGAAAATAGAATTCCTCAAGGATATATATCCAAAAAAAGGCCTGAGGGGCGCCTGGGTGGCTCAGTCCTTAAGCATCTGCCTTTGGCTCAGTGCGTGATCCCAGGGTCCTGGGATCGAGCCCCACATTGGGCTCCTCCACTGGGAGCCTGCTTCTTCCTCTCCCACTCCCCCTGCTTGTGTTCCCTCTCTCGCTGGCTGTCTCTCTCTCTGTCAAATAAATAAATAAAATCTTTTTTTTAAAAAAAAAGGCCTGAAATTAAAGGCTGGTTCAGGAAAGTCTAACTGGACCATCTGTCAGGTGAAGATACATGGTAATTTTACTTTTATTTGATTTTAAGATGTATTGAGCAGAACTATTAAAAAAAAAAGAGCATGCTACCACATTTAACCATCTCCTCTAGCAGGAAATGTTTGACTAGAGAACAGCACTGGTCAAATGCACTGTATCAGGTTATTCCTTATTGACTAGACTTTTCTTAATTTAAATACACTTTCAGGTTTTCTTATTCCAATAACCGCCTTGCTATGGCCAAGCCCGTGCCGGCCACATGTTCAGTCCTGAGGCGGTGTATGAAGCCTGGTCAGGGGGTGGCAGACCCCTAATATCTGCCCACCACCCCAGGGGCCAGGCCAGGCTGTGGATGAGAGCTCTGTCATTAAAAACATTGGCTCGCCTCCATTCTTTTATCCAGCCTGCCGTTGTTGATTTTAGAAGAAGCAGTTAGAACAAGTTCAGAATCTTCACCTAAATGTTTAGCCACCTCAGGTACTTTGATCGTATAGATTGTGTTTTTTTCCGTATCTTATGCCTGATGGATAAGCTCACCCAATACATTTTATACAGATTCATATTTTTGTATTTCCTTCTCATCATCAATGCTCCTGTCCTCCCCACACAGAAAATGCTGAGCCCTCTGACTCATAACTGCTCATTTTTCCCACTCGAACTACGCACGTGACTTTGGTTGGCTACACATGCTATCCCCCACCTTGCAGGCCCAAACCCTCCTTTGTTCTAACAAGGTCAAAACTGGGAGGGGGGGATTTGAAAATATTTGATGCATGGGTTCCATCCCTAAGAGGGGGTGGGGCAGCACACTATTATTTTTTCTAATATCCTCCCCTCCCCCCACCGCACAACCACACACACACACACACACGCACGCACGCACACGCACACGCACACAATTAACTCCAAGGTACTATAAAGGTTGGGAGCCACTGCTTCTGTCTGCTCAGCTCCTCCCACTCTGGGTTGTTTTGTTGTTTTGTTTTTTCCTTGAATCCTTCTTACCACCCAGGCTGCCGTGCCACAGTTCTGAATGATAGCAATAACACTGGAGACGTGGTGTCTCTCCTAATCCCGAGTTCCTCTCACCCACCAGCAAGGGTCTTTGATCCTCTCCAGGATGCATTATCCCCCAAACCACTGCCTCTTCCTTGCCGGCCACCCAGGGACACATGTGTGGAAGTGAGACTCAGGCAGACTGCTCCAGAGACCGCAAAGCCTCCCCTCCAAAAGTGAGCTCAGGGGCATCCAAGGAGGGCAAGCCAATAAAAAAGCCAGCATTTCCAACCACACCTGAAATCCTCTGCCTGGCTTCCTGGTCAAAGCTTAGTTAATTGAAAGTGATTTAATTCCTCCCCCAAAATGGAGGTGAGCAGAAGAGGGGAGGACTCAGGGTAAGTGGAGAAACACCACTTCACAGGGTGTAGAATTATTTATAGCCCTTTACACAAAAGTATATCTGAGAACCATAAATGGTGGCATGCTCTGCCGTCTTGGGATTCTGCCACCAGAAAAGCAAGCACCTGAGCGCTTCAAAACCTGTGCGGCAAGATTACCAAGAAAGTACAACAGCGTGTGTGTGTGTGTGTGTGTGTGTGTGTGTGTGTGTGTGAGACAGAGACAGAGACAGAGACAGAGGAGAGAATAACCAATACAAATGCAAGTATAAATGGGATTACAGCTCCTTGATGTTCATTTGATAAAATGAGTCTTACTTAGTCAGATTGCTCTTTTATACTACACAAGACCCAACCTTGGAATGTTTTCACATGAAGTATACAGTGTTTTTTCATCACCTAATAAAACTCTTCTATTTCTTCCTGCCGCAGACAGTTTTACAAGCATTCATTTCACATAGTGTTCTCAGTGTGCTTTTTAATTTTTATTTTAGGTTCACTTTTATCACTCCATCTCCTGTCTCCTGCTCTGAGTAAGCAATCAGCGTTCTAGTCCAGCCTCTCCCCACAGGCTGGCTCGTGGAAGTAGCGTCTGTTGGCAGAGGCTCCCGGGGAGCTCAGTGTTTCCTCAGGTGAGGTGATGTGTGGTCCCACAGCTTGTTAGGGAGGTTCGGAGATTTGAACTTAGATTCACTGAGCAAAATACCTAACCTCCTCATGGTTTGCCTTTCCATATCTTGCCCTGCACGGCAAATTTTGCAAGCACGCTACAAAGTAGCTTTAAAAAGTTATCTCTGAAAGGCAATGAGAAGCTGCAAAGCTCTTAAAAAGTCCCTGCATTTGGAATATGTAATCCAAACTCAGTAGATAGAAATAATCAGTCATGACTACCCCCAAACCCTTCGTTGTCTAGTCCCTTCTACTCAAACTTGGTCCCTGGACAGCAGCAACCTGGGAGCTGGTTGGAAGTGGACACTCTCAGCCCTGCCCTCCACTTATCCAATCAGAATCTGCACTTTAACCATTCGCCAGGTGGTTCCCACGCCCATTAAAATGTGGGAAGCACTGATCCAGATAACATCCATAATGACTTGGTGCAAAGAAATATTTCATGAAATATCTGTCATGGCCGCTAGTATTTCTTTGAATCTGGCCTCCATCCACAAAGAGCCATTGTCACACTTGGTTAAGCTCAGGGGGAGTCTTGTGGAGAAAGCAGAGAGGAGCCAACAAACGCTCAGCTGGTCTGGATGTCAGCTGCCCTTGGGGGAAGTGGTCAGTGGAAGTCCAGAACTGTAGAGAATATTAGCGAGCTTTGAAGAATGTCCAGAATTTTGACACTGGCCCAAGGAGTCCTAGCAAGGACTCAGAAGTGTATGCAAGACCTGATATCATGTACCTAAAATTTTCCACTGATCTCTGGGGTCTCTACCAAACTCAGATCTCAGAGAAAAGCAACATTAAGGTGTAAAGTTTCTGCTATGGGCGGAAAGTGTGTGTCCCGCCAAAATTCATATACTGAAGCCCTAACTTCCAATATGATAGTATTAGAAGGTGGGGCCTTTAAGTGGTAATTAGGTGTGGATGATGTCACGAGGGTAGAGTCTTTATGGTGAAATCAGTGTCTTTATAAGAAGAGGATGAGACTAGGGCCTTCCTCTGTCTCTCTGCCATGGGAGGATACAGAGATAATGCAACTGTCTGCAAGACAGGAAAAGGGTTCTCAGCAGAACCAGACCATACTTGGGACCCTGATCTCAGACTTCCAGCCTCTAGGACAGTGAGAAAGAAATTATTGTGTAAGCCACCCAGTCTATGGTATTTTGTTACAACAACCTGAACTAAGACAGGTACAGGCAAACTGTGCCAACGGTCAACTCTAGAGAATCAGAAATATATTCTGATCAGTTCCAAAATGCGAAGAGTAAAGTTAGGATTATTAATATAAGTGCTATAACTTGGCTGCTGTACAAAGGTGACTATCAACTGCTTAAAAGGAACAAAAAGTAATTTTATTTAGCCCAGTTCTTTCGAAACAAAAATTTTAAAGTACACAGATAGTACATAACCTCTGATACCATTTAGTTGTCTGTGCTTTCACTCCTAAGATGTACTTAAAGCCTCAATTGATGGAGAGCATGCTGAACACCTTACTGGACTCTTCGTGATCTTTTCTCATTGTTTTGTTTGATTATGTCCATACAGGAGAATATTCAGCTGGTACCGTGGTACGGTAGCAGTTATTAAAATAGGGAAAGATTTCTATTCTGGTTGGTAAATAGCAGATGTCCTGATCCCTCCCACCCAACTCCGGACCTAACCACCCTCAGGACCCTCATAAGATCCAATAACTTGAGGGTCAACGTCTGGCATGGCAGGGACCTCTAGGTGCATTCCAGTGCAGTCTGTTCTGAAAGGTGACTGTGGACTCCCAGCTATGAAATTCAGTTCTGCCTCAGTGAACATGAACAGAATATGAGTGCACCTGGCCACAAGAGTAGGTTCACGGCCATGTAATTTTTAATATTGGAATAAAAGCTTTTACTATTATCCATGCTGTTCCTGAAAGTTAATTATTAGTAGGAATTGGAAAGTGTGCCTTGACACTCAAGAAGAAAGCGGTGACTGATGAGTAAAGAGAGGGTAGGACAGTTTCTATCAGCAATGCTTTTGCCCACCTTAGACCTTGGGACAGCCATCTGAAGTTTATAAATCTCCTGCCCCAGAGATTCTTAATCAGTAGGTCTGGGCTGGAGCCCAAGAACATTTTTCACAAGCTTTGGAAATAGTTCTATCGTAAGTGCTCCAGGGATCGTACTTTCAGAAAATGTATGAAATTCTTACTCATTATTCAGGACCCTACCTCAAGAAGATCCCTTTGTGAATTCTTCCTTGAAACGCTCTAGTCCCACATCCTTCTACCAAAACCGGAGTCAGTCTTTCTTCCACCTTTACTGGTGATGCGTCATCACCGTATTTATCATACTGCGCCATCACCGTATTTATCATACTGCACCGGCATTATTTGTTTTCATGCCCGACTCTGCCTGCGCATCTTGATAGGTCTAGCACCTCACTCGGCATTCGGCAGACAAACACTGATTGATTAGAAAGTGGGGGTGGGGGCTGATGCTGGGCAATATTTACTGAGCATCTCCACCAGCTGTATAACGTTTCCAGAAGGGGTGCCGTAGCGTGCCCTTTATTATATGCTCCCCAGTATCAGGCTTTGCTGTCTCGCCCTTCGACTCCTGTGGCACCGAGAAGTTCCCGCTTTCATGCAGAGAAATTGGTTGGCCTGAACCTCTAAGAGAAAGCTCAAGTCTTCTCAGTCCTTTGCAGGAATTTAAAGGCTTGTGTCACCAATTCACATCTGAGACCCCACCCCCAGTGTGGGTTATTGAGGTAATTTATTATTTGACCATCTTCTCAACAAATGTCTTATACCTAATAAAAATCAGAACAGGTGCTATAAACATTCATTTGCTGAATGCATATATTTAAGATCTGTTATTCCTATAACTACAGCAACCATAACTTTTTTTTAGCATGCTGTAACACATTAGCACAGAGAGACACTTGATGAATACATTTGTTAAAAGATTTTATCATTTTTAAATCATCTCTACACCCAACGTGGGGCTCGAACTCACAACCCCGAGATCAAGAGCCTCACGCTCCACTGACTGAGCCAGCCTGGCGTCCCCAAGAGATGCTTAATGGATACTTTTGATGGTAGAAATGAGAAGAGGTGAGATACTGTTGTTGCCACATTTCACTTTGTTATGACTATAGAACTTAATTTTGCCAGAAGACAAGAGCAAGCAGTACCGATTTCCTCCGAAATGTCTGATGACACTTCTCTGGATAACACCTAACTCAACGTTAAAGTAGGTGCTGAATAAACATCTCTGCCTTTTCCTGCCGAAGCTCTCTACCCTCTTTCTAACGGTGATTAAGTCAGACATCGGATCCATGACTCCACCGGGCCTCTAGCTCTCAAGATCTCTGACGCCGCACAATCGAGAATACAGCTTGGCACAGGGAGAGGGCACGCGCTGAAGCTCTCCACGCTGGCAAGAAACGGCTGCTCGGTGCTTCTCCAAGGATCTTGCCTGTTGGTATCTGTTTGGGGGGATGATTTACCTAAGGAAGGCCTGAGTGAAAATGTCTTCCTGGCAGATCATAGGAAAAAGTAGCGTGTGTTTGGTTGGTACTCTTTCTTTAGGTCTCCCTTCCTTGGCAGGTAAGGGTTTTGCTCCAACACATTAGGTCCTGTCAACACGGGAGGCGTTCTCTTCGAGATTTTATCAACAGTTTCCGATTTGCCCCTTGCTACAAGGAGAAGATGGGAGTCGTCCCTGAGTTTTTGAGCCTTCTGCTGTGTCTTCTCGAGCACTGCTCAGAGGCAGTCCGGGTGAGGTGGGGATGGGTTTGTGAAACATGCCGCTCGGGTTCCTTTCCAAATTCACGGTCTTGGGCAGCGTGGGCGGTGAACCTGCCCCTCCCCCTTAAACAGGGAGCTGCGCTCGCTGATTCGGGTGGGAAGACGTTCTTATTCTTGAAGGCAAGAGATTGCTCTTTCAATAAACAAAAGCAAAACAAAGCAAAATGTAGCCTTTGGTGCTCTTTTGTGGAAATCAGCTCTTTATTTTCCATCTTGGTTGATGGCAGAACAGGAAGGTATCTGAAAAATCACCCTAGATTTAACATCACAAATTTAAATGAGGTTTTAGAAAGAAATTAAGGTAATGGAAGGAGTTTGCCTCACAATCCAGTAGGTGAGATACCTAAGTTTTGTATTTTCAACCACACAACATATTCTCGGAAAAACGCAATATTCTCAGGGTTCAAAACAAGACAAAGAATTTGAAAACTTTGCTAAATCATAAAATCCATTTTGAATTTGGAGAGACCTTAAAGAGCGTTATGAAATGGGTTAAGGAAACCTAACTCAAAATTGGAGACAGGAAGCCATGCCGGGAGGGCGGTCAGGCACATGGCACTCATTGCAGCTTGCTTAGTCCCGCAGTTAGAAGGAGGACTTCCTCTCAACCTGGCAACTGCCCTCATCTGCAGCCAATAAGAGGACCCTCCACTTCCATCACCTACAGCCAGTAAGGAGCCACCACCACTATGAACTCTTATTTCCCGCCAACGAAATTTTGTTCAAAACAACCCTTGCCACTTGCTCCTCTCCTCTATCAAAGGACACTCTCCTCTTTTGTTCTCTGTACTTGGAATGCACCTGAAGAAACCTCCAACTGGAAATGAATCTCTCTCTGTCCTGATTGACACTGGAGCTTCACTCCAGTCCTCAACCCCCCTTCCAGTAAACAGCCCCTGCCTCAGAGTCCTGAACAGTTCAAAGAGCAAAGGTCTCTGATAAACCTCAACAGGTGCCTATGTCTAACGATCTCCTTCTGCTTAGGCCCTCTAAGAGGTACCCACCCTTTTCTCCTTCGTTCCTCCACCCCTATTGGTTTATTGAGCCAAGATTTCCTAGAAAAATATCATGCCGGAAGTTCTTTCTCCTGAAAAGGGGAAATAATTCTAGCATTTCACAGCAGCAACCAAAATAACCCACTAGGTAAATCACATGACCCTCAACATCTTTTATTTGCTGTGTCTCTGATGGCCCCTAGAGCTAATTCCAAGGATGCTAACCATTTGTCCCCGTTGGGTCAGCAACCACCTTCCTTCTGGGTAAATCCTCAACTAATATTGTCAGATTCTGCAGTGCACCTCCTATTAAGATCCAAATGGATCCCCCACAACCTCTCCCCATAATTAATCAATACCTGTAAATAAAGAGGGCCTTCAAGGCATTAAGCCAATAACAAAACAATAAGGGCCAGGGCCCCATTAGGGCCCCAGTAGATCCCCTGTATCAATCCCTGCGGCATTCCTGTTTTACCTGTGAAGAAACCAAATTGCTTGTCCAGGATTTCCAAGCCATGAACAATACTGTCATCCCCCACCATTCTATTATTCCCAACCTCACACTTTATTTACCTCCAACACTACTGAGAGCAATTTTTTTTTTCCTGATCAATTTATGTAGTGCTTTCTTTAGTATCCCAGTAGATAAAGGTAGTCAATATCTTCTTGCTTTTACTTGGAAAGGACAGCAATGCTATGAGACAGTAATGCCAGGGTTTCATAGAAAACTCACAAACGCTGAAGGCTGGCCCAGATATCAAGTTCCCCGGAGGCTCCACTTTAATACAATATTTGGATGATTTACTTCTTTGCTCCTCTTTCCAAGCCTCCTCGCGAGAAGATAGCATCCAAGTGCTAAAACTCCCAGCCAAAAAGGGATATAACATCTCTAAGGAAATATTACAATTTGTTCAAACACAAGTTCAATCTGTAGGACATCTAATCTCAGAGCAAAGACTGCATTTGGACCTAGACAGTTCTCATGGCATCCTGAACTTCCCAAAGCCCCAAACCAAATGTCAACTGTGAGGTTTTCTTGAACTGGCAGACTGTTATTACAACTGTATCCCAAAATTCTCCGTATGGCCCCACCTTTATATGCCTTGTTAAAAACTGTTAAACTTCCTATCATTAGGAAGATCCAGATAACATGACTTTCCAATGTTAAAAGAAAGTTTAATAAAGCCCCTTGCCCTTGAACATCTAAATTATCAGCTCCCTTTCTTCCTTCTTGAATACAGAAAAGAAGGGAATGCCTTTGGGATACTCAACCAAAATTATGGGGATTATCACCAACCCATAGGATCCCGCAACAACTAGATCCCACAACCTGGGGAGACCCCCACCCATGCCTCAGAGCTCTACCTGCTACTTACTGCCTTTTTTGTAAAGGCTGCTGAGGAAATAGTCTTGGTATCCCCTTTAACCCCTTCTGTGCTGCCAAAGCTCCTCTTACTTCTCATCACACTCAGCATCTCTCAATAAGCCATCTCACTTCCTATGAAATTCTACGGTGAACTGCCCCTTATATTACTTTTGTTTGCTGTAATAACCTTAACCCTGCTACTTGTCTTGCCTCCTCCACCAATGAAACCACCCACAACTTCTTAATACTGACAGATCCCCTTCTAACCCCTGTGATGACTTAAAGGAAACTCCTTTGGATGACGATGACTTTTCACTGGTCACTGAGCGTTCTTAGTTGAAAGATGAAAGTGGTGGATATTCAATATGAACTCCTTTTGAAGCCAAGTAGCACCCTTGCCTTTGGCTACTTCAGCCCAGCGAGGATCTATAAGCACACACGGGCCCATGTTCTAGCCAAACGTGAAACTGTCAACATTAACACCAACAGTATATCTGCCTTTAGAGTGGCTCCCAAATTTGGAATGTTAGGGAAACAATATGCTTTCCTTACTCCCAGTGGAGATAAAGTTAAAAGCAGCCCTTGCATTCAGGAATTACAGGATGCCGCACACTTACCTGCCGCTTTGGCTATTATTAAAATCCTGGGACATTATAAGCTTGACTTTCTGGAAGCTAAAGGAAATTATCTCACTGACATTTCCATTTAAGAATGCTACCCTTAAATGGTCTAGAAGTCAAATCTCTGTCACGGTCCAAAGAAACTCACCTCCAGATGATAATTTGGAGAAATTGACTACAGACACCCAACAATAAAACAATATTGGCAATCAAACGGTTGTTAGTATGGTAAGAAGGATCAGAAGAAAAACCTCTGGTTTGGACCAAATAGAAACCTGGTCCTACCAGAAATTCTAAAGTTCCCACTATTGACCACTGTACATGCATCAAACCATTGGCCTATAGCTAAAATTATGTTTGTAAATCAATACTGGTGGAGAAATATCAACAAGACTGCAAAAAGCACCTACTTTGCTTTTTCTACCTGCCTAAAATACAATCCAGGCAAACATGTGGACACTGTCTCTGGGCACTTTACCTAAAGTGCCATTCAAATTTCAGCAAATGGACTGTATCAGCTACCCCCACCTCATGGAATCGAATATGTCCTGGTAATAATTTGTATATTTTCCCACTTAGCCAAAGCCTTTCCATGTAGACAAGCTACTATCCTTCTTCAGTAGGCAAAATCCTATTGGAATAAAACCATCCCTACCTGGGCAATTCTTCTTGAGCTCCATAGCAACTGAAGAACGCATTCTGTTGGTCAGATATTATGGCGAGTCTGTGCCATTTGGGCAGCTGGATAGCATTTTCACTGTGTTTATTATCCTCAGTCCCAAGGCTAGTCAAAGGAACTGAACTCAATTGGAAAAATTTATGGAAACCCTCCAAATACCTTGACCAAAAGTATTGCCCATTGGCCCTTCTAAATCTCAGATCCATCCCCTTAGAACTCATAAACCCTCATCCTTTGAGAAAACTACAGGGTGTCTCATGCATCCAGCTTCTCCCTCTTCTGACCTGCACAAAATAAAGGAGATATACATTACTGTTACGAGGCTCTAACTACATCCCTTGAAAATAATCATACTCTAGTAGAGCAACCTTTTCACAGCACACTTCTGGGAAACAAAGACATCAAAGACCACACTCTGTAACCTAAGAATTTTGCTAATTGGAAAGGACATCTACAAAAAGATTCTCTTCAACCATGATGGAAAGGCCCTTATCAAGTGTTACTAACCAGTCCTTGTGTCACCACACTGTAAGGAGTTGACTCCTGGATCAATGTGTCTCATCTAAAGGAAGCCCCAAACCCTGACTGGACCTGAACACCACTGGTAACCTCAAATTAAAGATTTCTAGGAACTGAAGCAGATAGTTTTCCCAAGATACAGGATCAGGCCTGTATATCTCTCCTTTCTGCTTTTTCTCACCTTGTTTTCTCCTTCTCTGTCCTGGAGAGACAATGCCCTTGCTTGTATTTCCCAATCCATCGCAAAAGGAAGAAGCCTTTCTGACTGTTGGACCTGTCATTGGAAACCTTGATCCAGCTATGACAGATGTGACCCTTTAGCCTTCCCAATAGCAAATTTTCCTTTCATCTCCAATGTGACCCCTAATTACACTTGCTCCCCTCCAAATATTTCTCACTGAGTCAAACCTCAACAACCAGGTTTTCCTGTACCTTGCTTTGACTTCTCCCCGTCATAACTCCCAGTGCAACGAATTGTACCTATTCACAAGGATAAATTCCTCCAGAGAAGTAAAAACCCAATTACATAATATTTGGGAACAAGCACATTGGCCACAAAAAGTTCCACCAAAGGATTTATGGTCCTTTGATCTCTAGCTGGTTTGGGCTCCTGGTTTAGGACTATAATACAAGCTGGAGTCATTATTCTGCTCCTCGTCTTATTTTGTATAAACATCTTTAAAGCTTTGTGCCTGTTGCCTGTTGAGCCTTTGTAAAAACAATGTACCCAATGGGGTAATGCTGACTCAACGCTTCAAGATATCCCTAGCACTTAAACCTTGATGAGATGCAGACTTTAGGTGGGAAATGCCTGGAAGCTCTCCCTCCCCACCCTTGCTTGTTATCCAAATGTGGCCTCAGTGTTTTCCAACCTGTGTACTTTCCCTCCGGCGTGTGACATGACACCCAGAAAGGGTCCTTCCTAGCATCAACGGACAAAAACGATCCTAATAAGGAATAAACGATCCAATTCTTGATAGGCAACGTTTTTGAAGAAAGATCTCTATCAAAAGGGGGAAATGTGAAAATGTGTTAAGGAAACCTAACACAAAATTGGAGCCAGGAGGCCATGAGAGGGCAGTTCTCATGCTCATGGCACCTGTCACATCTTGCAAAATCCAAAAGAGAAGGGAAGACTCTCTGCTGGTGGTAGGAAGCTGCCCTACCTGGAGCCAGTGAAAGGCCACCGCCACTTCCAATGCCTACAACCAATGAGAAGCTGCCACCACTTCAAACTCCTCTTCCTCCAATGAACTTTTGTTCCCAACACCCCCTCCAAATTCTTCCTTTTCTCTATAAATGGATACTTTCCTCCTTTGTTCTCTGGATTTGCCTATGGTTTGCCATTGTTTGCTTGTCCTGAATTTCAGTTCTTTTGCTAGTCCCAAATAAACTAGATTTTGCTGGCTGAATCACTTAGCTTTCTCTTAAAAGATTGACAGCATGTAGCCCAATCAGCTCAACTGGAGATGAGAAATGAGATTCTACCCGCTTTCACCTAGTTATAGGAGATTTTAATAATGTTTCAAATGTTCTTGCTAAGAGGGAGGCTGTTGATATTACTGGTGATTTTTCCCACAGGACCTTCGTCCTTAAAAACGTACTAGGACGCTGAGGGATACAGTCTCAACCTTTATTTCTTCTCATTAAAAATCCACCCACCACAATACAGTTTTTGAATGTACACATAGTTCTTGGCATTTCATTTGTTATTATGTATCAGTTTTCTATGATGTTTAAAAGAAGTAGGCAGCTATAGATTATGTTAGGTATTGGCATAAGCATAAGTATTAAAATATGGTACTGGGTTACTATTGTGGGAAGTACATAGTTGGGTCAAGTAAGCTTTAAAGTGCCTACAATTGTTTGGAGGAAAAACAAATCCTTCTCAAATAAGACATAATGTTGGATAGGATAAAGAAAACTCTATTAGCACCTGCAGGAACTATCTGAAGAAAATCTTTAGCCTTAGGCTAGACATCCCCTGAGAATGGGGAGCAGCTGGCTCACTTTCCTTGGCTTGTGAAGAGCCCCACTTGGAACTCTCTACGAGGTGAGAGGAGAGCACTGTCATGCATGCCATGTATTTCCATAGGAAGCAAAAACCAATTGCAGACTTCCACTTCTACCCTCCTGGAGACGATGCTAGACTACACCCAGATAGCAAGACACAAATACATGCCGATGATGAGGTGACAGCTGGTCTCTGCAGCAGAAATGCACAATCACTGATGGAAAGTTCAATTGTGGGTATTCCAGGAACAGGCGTAAAGTCTGTTTTCAGTTAGGAACCTTAGTAAAAGTGTGCTCCATCTGTGTCTACTGCATGCAGCTGCACCTCTCTCAAAGTGCTTAATGAACTTTTTCTTCCTTGTGAACACTGACTTACACTCAAAGCTAACAGCCTCAAGTAACTATCACGAGCAAAATACTTGCATGAGATAGCGTAGGCCAATGTACGGTGCGCTCCTCCTCCATTTACTGAAAGGGACTACATACTTCATACTCACGCGCCAAGCTATCTCATCAAATTCCAGAAAATAAATCTAAACTGTGAAACAAGAAACTGCTAAAAGAAAAAAAAAAAACAGAAGTAACTTTTTCCAACTATTCTGGTCATATCTCATTATGTTCATATATTAAAATTAAGGCAATAGTCTAAATATACTTGAATTTCACATTTAATGAGATCAGTTCAATTTGGCATTTAACAATCACTGTAAAAATGTTTCATTTTGATTTAATTCAGTTATAAGCAATATATTTTTCAAACTGACCTCATTACTGGCGGAATACATTTACACAAATATATAACTTACTAGCAGTATCGGTCAACTCTGAACATGGAAAGTTCTTCACATGGTATTACTTTGCTGTTGTTCATTTTCTCTTCACTCCCACAAAATTACTCATACTGGCACCAACTTTTCCTATCTAATAGAGAAGTACTGTTGTTTAAAAATAAGTAAGTTCCAGGTAGATGTTATAATAGTGTTAAGTACATTTTATGAATTCTACTTAGAATCAGTGCAAAATTTTCTCTACTAAAAGTTGTTACAATAAGTGTCAAAGTCAAATGCAGTTTTTCTTTAGAATTTTAAAGAGAATTAACCAGATGAGAATTACAACTCCTATGAAAATCCACATTCTATAAAACGGAGACTCCAGCTGCAAAACATCCTAACTCAAAATCCTAAAATCTGTATTTTTTCAAGTGATTAAATAACTAAGGCTAGTTTATTATATAATGTGGATATATATTTTTAATGAAAGAGCATACCATTCATAAGCATTTCATAGTCATCCATATTTTTATTAAATATTGCCCCCAACAATACTGATTTAACCAAATTAATGTCTGCAGACTATACATAACCTTTCCCCCAGATGATCTTATATCATTATTAACATTTAAAAATAAGAATTTTGATAGAATTAGGGGCACCTGGGTGGCACAGTGGTTAAGCATCTGCCTTCGGCTCAGGGCGTGATCCCGGCGTTCTGGGATCGAGCCCCACATCAGGCTCCTCCGCTAGGAGCCTGCTTCTTCCTCTCCCACTCCCCCTGCTTGTGTTCCCTCTCTCGCTGGCTGTCTCTATCCTGTCGAATAAATAAATAAAATCTTTAAAAAAAATTTTTTGATAGAATTAACACTAACCTAATATCTAAATGTTTCATTTTAATAACTAATAATGTTAAAATAAGTTCCCTTTCTAAATTCAAGTTCTAATCAAAGAACACGAGCTCCAAATTGGAACCTGAAAAAGTTGACAGTCAGTATATAAATATACTTGTATCCTTGTGCTTAGAAATAATAGAAGTGTGTGTCATGACTGATATTCTTTGAGGAAAACTCCATTTTTTAAAAATTTGCCTTTAAGCATTATATTTTGGTACATTCTCCTTCAATGGTTTCATGGATCATTTTTCAGAGGATATGAAAGAGTTGACCTCTACTTATCAAAGTTCAACTTCACAAACTTGCCATATAATGTAGTTTTCATTGTCATAAATTTTGACTGTGGGGGGAAAAAAATCATGACTCACCTTTCCATTCCCTCTGCTAACAAAACAGAAGGAATTATCCAATCTCAAAAAATATATTTGCTTTGATTTAAGCCATTAGTCTCATTAGCATTAGGGAGCCCAGGGGTAAATTGGCTACTCCTAACACACTTAAGATTCTGGCAGCTCTCAGCTTCTCACCAGGGTTGTTGTTTTGTTTATACCCAGGACTATATGTTCCAGTCCACTTAATCTTTTGGCTTGTGACTTTGTACTCCAACTCACACCTACAAGTTCTGGTTTCCCCCCCTTACATGGTTCCCTCAGTGCTGAAGTCTTTATATTATAGGAAGGCCTGGGTTCACCTTCTGGCTTCAACACCTCAGTATATTTTCCTACCTAGCACATAACCTTGAAAACATTATCTGGTTTCTTTCTAAATGAGCAACTCTGATATGGCACTTTTAAAAATATCTTAAAACTTTAACATCTCTTGGTAAGCCATGTACCTATCAGATTTCTGATGGTTCCTGTTCTCTTAGAAGATCCCTTGGCTTCTTCCACTTAGAACTTGTCCCATTAGTGTTACTTGATATTCAAACATAACCAGAAAGCTGTGTGACATTTCTTCCTACTTTGGTCATTCATAACACTCTACCAGTCTTTTCTCTACTGTCATATTTGACATCTATGAACATTGACCTAAGATTTATTCCTCTTGGAGAATTCACCAATCCCTTCAACTAAACTCTGTACGAATGATCTCAAAATTGTCTTTATTCCCGTAATCCCAGTGATTACTAGATCTTAACATCTGGACATGCTATAAGAATTTTGAACTCTGAATATCTAAAACATTTTATACCCCACATTGGCTTGCCTTCCTGTTATTCCAATTTCTGTCAATAGTGCAATGATACTTGTGTCTCATTTGTTAATCTTCCAGTGAAGCATAGGGTCCCACTCAGCGCAAGACAGGGCCAGATCTGGGCCTTGCACTAAAACCCTCCATCCTCCCATTGGGCATAGTTCACAAAATAGGCTCACCCACCTTAGAATCCAAGGCCATGGCAAGCTCCAATATTCGGGCACGTGAATGGCAACAGGAATCCAACAAGTGAACATAGCAGAACAAATGGGAATCCAGAGAAACATTGCTATGAATTCCAATCAGAAAGACTACATTTTAAAAGGTCCGCCCATGGTTATTAAGGCCCTGGGTACTGAGTTCAGGTCTAAGGATGCAGCTCCAACTTTTAGGAGACAGCCCAGGTTCTAAGTCCAGACTCAGCTCTTACACACACCACCGAAGATTTAAACAGGAGCCAGCAGAGCCCTATCCTAATATTTGGCACATCCTTGGGAGATAGAGTGCTTTGGTGGAGGGGCTCAGCTGTAGGAGGCTCATTATGAGAATTCGGGGAACCCACAGGGGTGAGTTACACATTTGCGAACTATGTTGAGGCCAGGATCAGCTTAAGCTTCATGCAGTGGATTGAGATACCAAAAGGAGCCCAGTATCTGCACAGAGACATTACATTTCCCAAATATTTCAATAGAGAGAAACTCCTAAAATGAAAGCTCCCCTATCTAAGGAATGGCAAAGAGGTCAAGGCAGCCTAGTGGTTCTTACTTTACACCAAGCCTGTGGATCCTCAGCTCACTGAGGGTGGCCTGTGGGAAACTAAGGCAAAAGGTACATTGAAAAGGAGGTTAAACTTACACTTGGAAGTCACGAAACAAGGTTCAAAGTCAAAACATGCATTACAGGGCCGTGACCCTACACCCCTAGCTGCGTGATAGAATCACCTGGAAAGTCTTTGGCAAATACCAATCCTGGAGTCTTCATTCCAGACCGATTGTATCTGCAGCTCTGGAGTGGAGTCTGCACTTTGGTATTTTCTCAAGGCTTATAGTTGTCAGATTTAGCAAATGGAAGTATAGGATGCCCAGTTAAGTTTAAATTTCACATAAAAAACAAATACCTTTTTTAGCATAACTATGGCCCATACAATATTCTTACACTAAAAAAAAAATCATTCATTGTTTATCTGAAATTCTATTTTAACTGGGGCCTTGTATATTTTCTCTGGCAGCCTACGTGACTCTAATGTGCGGTTGCTAGGGGGCTATCCCTCGAATTTGCAAAGTTCGTCTTAGTGGAAAGCAAATTCTGTTGCCACATTCAAGACTCCTCTTTCAGATTTGGTGAACTAGGGCTTCATTCACCAAACTTTATCAGTATGTGTTGCGGACATGCTAGGATTTGACAACAGAAATAAATAAGATACTCTCCCCGTCCTCAAAGAACTAACAGCCCAGAGGTGAAATAAAATCTTCCATACGGGAACATATATTCCATTAAAATAAAAAATATTTTTTAAAAAATATTTACCTACATAGTAATTGATTGTGTTGACTCTTCTGTCATTATTTCTTTTAAGAAAAGTCCATTTGGAGCAAGACTTATAGGAAAATGACTCTTCAAATAGAGTTATCAAAATGCCTTCTTAAAAATAAACTTTTGGGGCGCCTGGGTGGCTCAGGTGTTAAGCGTCTGCCTTCGGCTCAGGGCGTGATCCCAGAGTCCTGGGATCGAGCCCCGCATCAGGCTCTTCTGCTGAGAGCCTGCTTCTTCCTCTCCCACTCCCCCTGCTTGTGTTCCCTCTCTCGCTGGCTGTCTGTCTCTCTGTCAAATAAATAAATAAAATCTTTAAAAAAAAGAAAATAAAATAAACTTTTAAATATTGGTTTAAAGCTTCCTTCACCTATAGGTTTTCTGGCACCGACGGCCAATTTCAGGGTTGAATGAGGCCCCTCCCGCAGGCTACTTCCGGTTTTGGTGGTGTCAGAAGCTCTCAAGCCATGTGGTTCCTTAGGAGATTCAAAGCACACTTTTTAGTATTTTTTAAAATTGGTATTTAAAATGTTGAACAGGATGAGATCAAGGGACAGAGGGCGGAGTATTTTATATACTGCAGTATCACAGCTGGTGTCTTGCAGCACCACAAATAATTTATTAATGATGTCCAAGGTATGAAAATCTGTAAGCTTTTTATTTTCCAAATCAGAGTGGTAGGCTGACTTTCATAATACTATATCTTGCACTAACTCATCTCCAGGTGTGTTTGTTTCTAAGATTTTATTTATTTATTTATTTGACAAAAAGAGAGACCACAAACAGGGGAAGCAGCAGGCAGAGGGAGAAGCAGGCTCCCGGCTGAGCAGGGAGCCTAATGTGGGACTCGATCCCAGGACCCTGGGATCATGACGTGAACCGAAGGCAGACTCTTAACCGACGGAGGCACTCAGGTGCCCCTCCAGGTGTGTCTTCTTGAGTGGGACAGATAGGCTGGACCTGTGGCCAGTCTGCTGCACTGTGCACAGCCCCGCACACAGCCATGCACACGAGTCTAGGATAGCAACCGTCATCCTGCATGCATGCCGCAGCAGAGCACCTGCTGCTGAAAAACCACAGCTCTAAGTTCCTATCGATCCATTCATTAACACCCTCGCGTCTTGTGTTTTGTTTACCCACAGCTTCAGCCTTTGTTATCCAGTTTATATGCTTCTGAATTTCCCACAAGACATGGTAAGAAATACTCAACTGCAAAAATCAATCTAAATCATGGCATCCCCACATCGGCTAGTTTAGTAACCCAGGAGAAAAAGGGATGAGTTCTGCGTGACATTTTCTTGATGAATGCAAGCTACACATTTTTGTTAGTGCTTTGATATGTTAGCAAACCCCTACCTTCACCCCCAGAGGGTGCAATATACTAAATATTCTTAACTACAAGTTACTTCCAAATGTTTAATTAAATTCTTTTGCAAACGACTCAGTACAGATGAGATCAAATGAGGGGAAGAGTCTCTTTTTATTTTCAAACTGTGTTTTAGTATGACACAAGAAGAAAATTTTCTGGTTGTTTTCCATGAGCTCCTCCGTGGGGTGTCAGCCCCGTGGAATGAACATGATCGTGCATGACTAACCTCTAACAGGGCGATACTATCTGAGGCACTAGGAGGCGTAAGGATGGTTTGGAATGGCGTCTGAGACTAGCATTCATCCTGTGATATTATCCACTAATTAAAAACAGTTTTTCAGTCATGCTTAAAGTTGGATATCTTTGGTTAAAAAGAAAACAAAGTACATTTTAAGATATATACTTTTAAAGGAGGCTCTGAGGATTTCACTCCAGAGAGCAAGAGACAAGTGATACTTGTTTCTCACAATCACTAATGCTCTTCCCTCCAATCATAGCATCCTTGCCAAATGTGCTTCTGTACCAAGACAAACAATAAAAATAAAAGTTACACTTGTGCAGGGGAATATGTGTTTGCCATTTGAAGTAAGTTTTTCTCATCTTTTGTTTTAAAGCCAAAGAGGGACTGCTAAGTGGTTTATTTAAAGAAACCATCACCATGTTCCCACTAATACCCCCTTGTAATCCAAACCCCTCAAGCGCTGATATACTCTACCAGTAACAACAGCTTCCTCATGTTCTGGGGCTCATATTCATTAAGGACCACCTGAGCTGATGGATGACCTCTGTGGAGAGACGCCATAAGTCTCAGCTGGTTCCCTTTTGTCTATCAATGGTGTTCACCTGCTGTGTTCATAAGTACCCATGTGCTCTCTCTGACACGTAGGTCTCAAAGGTCTCAAGTTAGCAAATTCCAGAGGATGGACCATTTATGCAGAGCCTTGCATATTTGCAAATAGCCTGATGAGCTCTGCCCAGGCCTGTGTGTCTGCTTCGGGCCATTTAAAATCCAGTAGGAAGCCACCAATTATTCAAAGGATATCATCAGTGATATAAAATTTCAAGCGATCTCAGACTTCAGCGGAGCAACAACAAAAATCCAGAAGATTCTTTTGTCTATAGCATTCATATTTTGGGAAGTGGATTTTAGTGATCGTGAAGGTCATAAGTAGTGATTTCTAAACTTAATTAAAGCAGAATTCACCAAACCAAATTTCTAAGGGTTTCAAGGAGTATTGAGGTGAAGAAGGCCCCACTGAGGTATGCTTGTCTTCACGGAGTCAGACTCCTACTCCCTTCACACCAAGACTTTATGGCAAAACGGCCCGATGCAAGCTGTTCTGCACTGCTCAGCAGGGTACCGTGCTTCGAGTCATAAAAAGTCCTGATGAAAGCAGGCTATTCAAATCCATGAAATATTAACTCCCAGATGGGATCATCTCCATCAAAACTGATTATTGGTCTACAGCCAGCGTGCTGGGTTCTGGTTCCATTTCTGCTTACCGACTGTGTGACCATGAGGAAGGCATTTAATACCTCAAAGACAATGTTTTTCTCTGCCAAATGGGCTTACTTTCTACTCTACCCGAAGATTATTGGGAGGCTAAGATGCAGGGACAAATGTAGAAGTGTTTTTGGAAAAAGAAAAGCAACCAAAGCACTAACTCGATTTAGTCTTCCTCAAACAAGCATTTTCAAGTGTCTGCACAAACAGCGTTTGCTCTGAATACTCTCTCTACTGTCAAATGAGAAGTTTCTGTGTGTCCCTACATCTAGACTGTCACCACTGCTGAAATAGAAGGAGTGTCCGTGCATGACCCTGCCACCTGGAAGAACACTGTCCCTTTTACATAAGAGTTCACACAAAGCTGCCACTGGTATTACGTGAGAGAGGGGGAGTTCCCCACCCCAAGAGTCAGGACATGCTTTAACTGTCAGGAATCCCCTGGGGAGGTCACTAAGGACCAGCACAGCCAGGTGGTGCAGAGTTTCCCAGCCAGTACAATTTAAAGGTCGTATTCCATATTTAGGCCCAAGGATAGGCTGGCCAATGTGCCCTGACCTACTATTCAGTAGAGAACGTTGCTTTTTTTATTCCTGTTCAAAACACAAGTGGCCACTCCCACCTGAACCCAGAATGAAGAATAAATTTTTTTGAGTGAAAAGTAACAAAAACCAAAACCACCATGAGATACCACCCATCAAGATGGCTACTATCAAAAACAAAAACAAAGAAAAAACCAAAAAACAGTGTCGGTGAGGATGTGGAGAAATTGGAACTCTTGGGCACTGTTGGTGGGACTATAAAATGGTGCAGCTACTGTGGAAAATAATGTAGCAGGTTCTAGAAACAAACAAAGAAAGAAACATAGAATTAGCATATGATCCAGCAATTCCATTACTGGGTTATACCAAAATAATTAAAACCAAAGACTCAAAGAGATATTTGTATATTCGTGTTCACAGCATTATTCATAATAGCCAAAAGGTGGAAGCAACTCAAGGATCCATTGACAGACGAACGGATAAACACAGTGTAGTATACAGCCTTACGGAAGGAAGGTGTAATACAGGCCACAATTTGGATGGACCTTGAGAATATGCTCATTGAAATAAGCCCATCACGAAAGGACAAATAGTGGATGATTCCATATATACAAGATACCTAGGAGAGCCAAATTCATAGAAACAGAAAACAGAAGGACGTTTACCAGGGGCTGGGGGAGGGGAGAATGGGGGAGTTAGTCTTCAATGGGTACAAAGCTTCAGTTTTGCAAGATGAAAAAGTTCTGGAGATGGATGGTGGTGATGGCTGCATAGCAGTGTAAATGTCCTTAGAAGCCACAGAGCTGTGCACTTAAAGATGGTTAGGATGATGTATTTTATGTTCTATTTTATCATAATTTTTTTTAAGTCATAGAAGCTAATATATGTTTTGCTGTTTGGGAACTTTCTGGAGAGAAAGTAGGCTAACCAGACAACTGTGGCCAGAGAAACGTGCCACATGAAGGTTTCCTGGCTGCAGGAAAGGCCTGAGCATGGGAGATTGTATCTGCTAAGGGGAAAAGGAGGACATCCCTCAAGGGCATCTGAGTCAGAGCTTTCTGCTGACTTTCAAGAACGAACTGGTCTCGCTTCAAGTGTCCGGTCCCTAGGTGAGGACCAAACTCACAAACAAATATGTCATTCTTCTCTGGTTCACCTTTGCAGAAATTTCTTGTTCTCTTTCCATTTCTGAAAGAGGTACATATTTGCACCACATGGAAAATGAAGGTGTTTTCCCTGCCAGAGAAGGAGATGAAATGTTTGCACAGCAGAAGAACTCAGAGCATGTGTGAAACTAAAGTTCTTTGGAAAATCCAAGATTTATGGAACCTTTTCTGCGCTAAGCAGGAGCCCATGGTTTGTTACCCACGCCCACCGCCCAGGCTCCCAAGACTGCTGCCACCATGAATTTTTGAGCCTTCACACCGCACTCAAAGCTCTCCGTTCCCCAGCTCCTTTTCTTGAAAAAACCTCCAATAAATACGTCTTTGTAAATGCAGAGGAATAACAAAAATGAAAGATTCTGAGTACGCACTGTTGATAAGTGCGTTGGTTGATCTCGATAATTATCTCTTTCCTTATTTCTTTTCCTCTTCCCCAAAGGATTCGAGGTTACTACCATGCGGTCAGAACATTTCAAAAACTGGATTTGGTGCTATGATCAACAATTTTAAATGACAACAATTTTTACGGACTCTAAATCGATGGAGTTTTCAGGGCATCCTAATCAAAATATCATGAATCATCTCTTCTTTGGTTTTTCTTTTTGGTTTTTTTTTAAGTTGAAAATAGACTCGTACATACTAGCAAGGAGCAGAATGTGTGTAAGTGTGATCCTATTGGGATAAATCCTTTAAAGCATTTGCATATATGCTGATGTGTGCATAAACACTTCTAAAAGAAATCACAAGAAATGATTAACAGTGTTTACTGTGGGGCGAGAAACTTGAATTGGGACCACAGAGTAATCTCTGTCCATTTTAAAGTTTTCTGTACAGTTTGAATTTGCTACCGCGGGCTAGTATGTGTATATATACATTCATTCATTCAAGATAAAATGTTGGGTGTGCTCAGAGGAATAAGACAGAGCCCCGACAGAGAATTCCTTATAATCTAGCAAGAGAAACTGACAAAGACATTATTACGTAATTATGTATGTGCTATAATTGTCTAAGAACCTGGGTTCAGATTCTGAGTTGGCCATTTTCTAGCTGTGTGATTTTGGGCAAACTACTTAACCTTTCTGTGCCTCAATTTTCATCTGCAGTAGGATAGTCATAGCTCCTACCACATCACGTTTTTAGGAGCATTGAATGAGCATATGAAAAGCACTTAGAGGGGCGCCTGGGTGGCACAGCGGTTAAAGCGTCTGCCTTCGGCTCAGGGCGTGATCCCGGCGTTATGGGATCGAGCCCCACATCAGGCTCCTCTGCTGTGAGCCTGCTTCTTCCTCTCCCACTCCCCCTGCTTGTGTTCCCTCTCTCGCTGGCTGTCTCTATCTCTGTCGAATAAATAAATAAAATCTTTAAAAAAAAAAAGAAAAGAAAAGCACTTAGAACAAGCACATGAGAAGCTCTCACTAAACTCCTAATGTTATTATGGGAAAGATGCGAGATAGGTAATACACACCAGCATAGGGCAAGAGGGATTTCTTTTGCCTGGGTCTTGGATTATCAAAGGCTTTGAAGTGAAGGTGCTGCTTGAGCCAGGTCCTAAAAGATAAATCGGTTTTTGCCAGTGAATAGAAGGGAAAGGACATTTCGCGAGGGAAAGAGAACGGTGTGAGAAAGGGCAAGGAGATGTGGCTGCCTGGACAGCAGCCCAAAACAGGCAGCGTGAACTCCTGAACTTTCCTTCCAGGAGCGTCTCAAGGAAATGAAAAAGAAAGAGCAACTTTGTTCATTTTTAAAGTCCAGTACGTAATTTGTGTAAAGTCTGACCCTTCATATGGCATTTCAGACTCACTTGTTAAATTGCTTTTTTATAGTCTTCTTGGTAGAAGTTCACACCTGATCAAACATCTGTAAATGAACTAGTATAAAAAATGAAAATCCTGAAATATAAAGCAGATACCTACACAGACCTCCAGAGCACAGACATGCAGCATGGAGCAGGCCTCACACCTCTGCAATCCAATTAACACCTGCTTCTGGGTCCAGTCATCTGCGACACGCTGCTATTGGAAAACGGCCGCGCGACGGGTCTGCCTCCGCACCACCAAGTGGGATTCAAGGCAGAGTCCAGCGCATCATCACATTCCCCTGGTTGTCCCCAAATCTGAGTTTAGACCATGACCTTGCACTCCTCAACTCAAAGTCACATTGAGTGAGCACCTATGTGTTTGAGACTGCGCTAAGTCTCGATCAATCCCCACAAGGAGCCTCTGGGAAAACATTCGGATTTCCTTCTTGTAGNAATTGAGCTTCTGAGAAGTTAAGCAATTTGCCCAAGTTCCTGGCCAATAGTTAGAATTTGTATCCACATCTTCTTATTCGGCATTCAGTGTTCTTTTCACTCTCTCCTGCCTCTTCTGAGAAATGCCTTAAACTCAGCATGCAAGACGTCACAGTATCAGAGAATGTTAGAGATGGAAGAAATGCTGGACATCTACCTTGTGGTCTCCAACCCATACACTGAGAACCCCCTTGTTGCCCATGGTTCCAGACGCAGCCTCAGCATTGTCTGGAGCCTGACTGTGTCATAGATTGCCTATCCGACATCCTTCTCCCATCTTCCCTTCTAACAGACACCTGTTAATGTGCTACATCCTTTCAACCTCCTTTGCAAATGGGGTGGCCATGGAGATATGAGCATAAAAGAATAAAAAGCTTTCAAGAAGAATTTTTTGCCCCCCCCCTTCTTCAAGCTTTCAGAAAAGCAGACATTGCAGCAGGAGCTCCAGCAACCACCTTGGGACCATGCAAGAAAGGCCAGAGAAGTTCAGAGACCTTGGCTATAAACCAACACCTCTGGGTTTCTTTATTGCGAGGGTCTCAACCTTTATGTGTTTAATGCACCATAGCTAGAAGAAGCTACATAGAATTCCCACGTGATACAGTGGCTAAATGATAGCACGAACTGAATGTGGGACTATTGTTCAAATGTTTGTTTATACTGGTGTGGTTAGTAAAATTCAGACTTACTTGAAAGAATTGCTGAATAAAAATGGCTTTCAGTCATGTATTTTCTCAACAGGAAATAACAGAAGTATAGCTGCTATTATAAGGGAGTCTGTGAACTTTTTTCTTTTGCATTAATAAGGCTGAGAGTCACTCATCTCATTAGATCCTTGAGTGATTTTGTAAGTCCTGTTATCTAGATTCATGGTGAGGTTCTCTTTCCACCGTTCCACTGGCATCACTTCGGACTGCTACTGCAGACAGATCAGACCAGCAAGGAGTGAGCAAAAATGGGAAGCAAAATTCTTGGGGCTTCTTAGGGAAAGCCAGCACTCTTCACAAAGACTCTTCGAAGGGCAGGAAGTGCGGCTAAATCTTGGGTTACATCCTTGAGTCACATCCATCCACATGGGAGAAAGCACTCCAGTCAACTTTATGCATAAAGATTAGCACACTGAATGTCTATCAGTGAGGAATGACAGAAGGAAGGAAGGAAGGAAGGAAGGAAGGAAGGAAGGAAGGAAGGAAGGAAAGGGAGGAACTATGGGGAGGGAAGGAGGGAAGGAGGGGAGGAGGGGAGGAAGGAAAGAAAGAATGGATGGTGGGAAGAAAAAACCAATGGGCAGTATTAAAAAGAAGCAGAACAAACAAGATTCCTGTGAATTGTGAGGCTGAGGCGCAATTTCCGCATCTTTTATAATAGTCCCTTAGAGTGTGAAAAGAGGGCCACCATTTCACAGGTAAAATTGTGAATTTGAAAGCAATTAAATATAGTAATTTTTCCCACCCAGCTACAGAATTGAATGTGCCAAATAATTTAGTATTAATTGACTGTGAAAATGCATGGCATTTTATAGCCCTTGAATTTCTTGCCTGTGTTTAGTGATTTATTAATTATAAATGGCATGTTATATTTCACAGTTTGTCTTTCTGTTATTTTCATTAAAGTAAGTTCTTAACAATTCCAAGTTCAGGTACCTGAGAGGTCTATAAAAAAAAGTATGAAATTTGTTTAAAAAGAAGTGCAAATTTAATCCAGTTCTTTTAATTCTGTAATACAAATTAATAGCTAATAAAGTATGGTTCAAGTACATGCCAAATCAGATTCACATCAACAAGCAGCATTTGTAATCAGAAGAACTAGTTTGTCTTTCTACGTGTACGTTCTAATAATATCCTTGAATATTTTCTCTTTTACCTAGGTTGCTAATCTACAAATCTGTTTACACCAATTTTTTAAATCAAATCCTCCCTCTGCCAAGTAGAACAAAGGTAATTTTTCTTAAGCAAATCCTCTCCTGCCAAGTTGAACAAAGGTAAACTTTAACCAAGTCCATTATCACTAATTATAGGTTAGCAAAGTTTGACGACATGAGGTTTTACTGTGTGACTATGATGCCAGTGTTCTCATGTTTAATGAAAATTGGGGTTGTTTTTTGAGCTAGTAGCCCTTTTTGAATAAATTAAGTGAAGTGAAATCACAGCTGATGTATTTGTAAATGTTATCAATAGGACCTTTCCGGTTCAAAACTTTCCTAACTCCACACTCTGCTCCTCCTTTAAAACCCATTAAAATAACAGTAAAGGGATTTGTGAAATGACAAAAACACAAACACACAGTAAAAAAAAGAAAAGAAAAGAAAAAGGAGAGGACAGTAATAGACTTTTGGAAGCTGGAGGCAGACAGACAAGTAGTAAGCAACTGGGCACGTGAAGGAGAGCTGAATCTTAAGACAATAGAGGAAAACATTGATAAGTAACTTTAATTGTCCCAAAAAACCCCATAACATCCCCTGGAAACCTTCAAATATACTGATCTCTAAGTCCTGTTCCCAAAAATTGTGGTGTAATTGGTCTGGCATGTGGCCTAGAGTTAGGACTTCTTTTCAGATTTCCTAGGTGATTCTAATATGCAGACAAATTTTGGGATCCCTGCCCCAACATGAAAAACAGAGATTTAAAACTAATGAAACAAAGCAATTAGAGGAAACAGAGATTATGTGGAGAAAAGAAAACTTTTTTTAAAACCCATCACTATCCTCAGAGAAATAAGAGAATGTATTAAATCTTTGTAACAAGACCAGGATTCAGAAAAAAAGAAACACTCAGAAAATTAAAAAGAGTTCTGGAAATTAAGACTATGATAGTAGACAAGAAAATTTAAAGAAAACTTCCACAATAAAGAAGTCTCACTGAAAGCAGAGCAACCAGATATAGAAAATAAAAATGAAGTGAAAAGAAATTTAGAAGACTAGACTAGGAGATCCAACATTCAGATAATAGGAGCTCCAGAACAAGGAAATATGAGATCGTCCAAGAAAGTTTCCCAGCTTGAAAGATGTAACAGCCCACAAACATCCTCCACAATGGATGAAGCGCCTGTGCAAGGTCTATCATTACGAAATTTCCAAATTTCAGGAGCAAATAGAGGGTCTCTCACAGCTGCTAGAGAGAAAAACATGTGCCACCTACAAAGGATCCAAATTCTGAACTTATGTGGACTTTTTCATAGTAACATGAAAGTTAGAAGACAAGTTACAATGCCTTCCAAATCCTGAGAAGAAATTATTTCCAGTCTAGAATTATACACCAGATAAACCATTATGCAAGTGCATATGTAAAATAGTCATTTTCAGACATGTAAGATCTCAAAATATTCCATCCTTCCATCAGTTCTCAGAAGACTACTAGAAGATGTGTCCTATCTAAACAAAGGAGTAAAACAAGAAAGAAAAACAAAGGATAGCTACCAAAGGATACCCAATACAGGAGACAGGGTCTCTCTATGCTAATGGGGAGTAGAAATCCTAGGATCTCAACTGTGCTTCAGGCCTAGAGAGCAATCAGCATAGAATGAATTAAAGTTCAGATTGATAAGAAGTCTCTGGGAGAAATTCCTTCAAGAATATAAAGTTGATAGGATACCTAATATATCTGAAATTTTGTAGAAAAGATTTAGATAGTTAATAGTTTGGTTTTGAATTAATGACAAAATTTTTTTAAATAAGAGATTTTTTTAAAATCAAGGCAAGCAGTAATTCCAGGGAAATAAAAGGTTGAACAAGAAATGAAAATAAACAATGAAGCTCTACATTGCTCTCAGTCATGAATAGAATTTTCAAAATCACAATAATTAAAACACCGAAAATTTATTTGACCAAAAATTACAATTATGTTGGGAGGATGAGGGGAGTAGGCAGGACATAAAAGGTGTGTGTGTGTGTGTGTGTGTGTGTGTGTGTGTGTGTGTGTGTGTGGTGGAGGCAGGAGATGAAAGAGACTTAATCCTTATCTTTCTTTCTACAGCATTCAATTAAAGAAGCCTAACTATGAAACGGAAAACAACATACACATGGTATTTAGACATATGGAGGTAAATAACAAAGGAATCAGCTAAAACAAATGAAAAATGCTTACCTCTGATGGGGGAAAGTGTCGAATAAGGGTAGGGACCACACTTTCTCACCAAAAATTTATAGAACTTTATGACTCTTTCAATTATGTGAATGTATAATGAATATAAAAAATTTATATGCAAATATGAAGATTTTTATGTAAAAATATTTTATGTATCTTATATGTAAAATATTTTAATTATGAGTGAGCTGCCCCAATTTTGGCAAGATAATTTGAGACCCTGTTGTATAACCTTAATAATTCACCTTTACATTTAATAATTCACATTTTTTCAATGATACACCAACTTCTCATATTGTTACTTTTCTAATTAAAAAAATAACTTACGTGATGTCTGATAATTGTTAAGATGACTACAGTTTTAATCTTTCTCCTCCCTGTGGAGCATCAAAAAGAGTGTATTTTATGGGGCGCCTGGGTGGCACAGTCGTTAAGCGTCTGCCTTCGGCGTGATCCCGGCGTTATGGGATCGAGCCCCACATCAGGCTCCTCCGCTATGAGCCTGCTTCTTCCTCTCCCACTCCCCCTGCTTGTGTTCCCTCTCTCGCTGGCTGTCTCTATCTCTGTCAAATAAATAAATAAAATCTTCTAAAAAAAAAAAAGAGTGTATTTTAAAGCTTGCAGTGAAGTAAATTTGCTCAAACAAATCAGCATTCAAATACTTGAAAGTACAAAAGATGAAAAGATCTCTCAGTGCAACTGGGTGACTGCCCTCACGCTGGGCTATCTTGAGGTTTTCTTTCTCACCAGCACCCTAGGGTCTGCATTTGTTCTTTCATTTAGAATCACTTTGCCAAATTTCCTCTTCATTCGTGGCTTAGTCAAAACACCTCATAAAGTTGGGGCTTTTCGCATCCCCAATAAGGGCTCGGGTAGAAGTGGCTGGGCTGTGGGGAACTCTGGCTCCAGGCATATCTGGCTAGACAGACACCTTTCATTAGGCTGCTAGCTCTCAGGGGAGCCTGTCTATTTATGGGCTCATCTACACAAAGTTATATTGACTGTCTCTGATATTTTGTACACTGGCTCTTAAAGATTACTTTATTCTCCTTTAGTCCCCCTGTAGCCAAGATGGATGCTTCTCCTTCTCACCTAGCACCTGGGCTGGTACGCTAGACACCTAAAGGACATTCCGGTGGCTGCTTAGTCATCGTCCTCCTGATGTTCCCGCTCCTGAGGTCCAGCGGGGGTTTGCTCTGGGTTAGGGGTTCGTTAAGGAGGAACAACAGGACTCCCAGAGAGATCTATAGGGGCTGTGAAGGGGTGCTGCGACTTGGAACCAGCTGAGAAGAAACCAAGCAGAAAAGCATCTAAAGATCTTAGCCACCCTGTGCTGAGAAAAGAAAGTGACAAGGGTCCCTGAGAGCCATAAGGGAAATCGCGAAGGAAAGAAGAAAGCCTTTTTCTTCTTTTGCCAAGTAAACTCCCACTACAGAAACTCATCCTTTAGACCTTTATAGCCAGTTGCTCAATAATCCAAGACATGTGAATCCACTCCACAGTCCATTATTTACTGGAGGTCTTCAGGGCACCCGTTTCATCATGTTGGGGTGAACACGCAGAACACAACGGGGTCTAACTTTCTGAACACTGTGCGGAGCACAGCAGCAACAAATGAAAAGTCAGTTCAGGTCTTGATGATGATTAACACTGACAAGGAAATCCTCATGGAGAATCCTCGTATTCTATTAAGAAACATAATTTTTTAAGTTCAAGCTCATGCCATAAAAACCCAAGCTTACTAAAACTACATATAAAATTAAGAATATATTACGTAGCTACGGAGGATGTTAGACTTAGCATCTTTTGAATTAAATCTTGGCGTGCAGAGCACTTTTTAAAATAATCTCATGTATATGGGGGAAACATAAATCACACTTCAGCATATCTCAGGATTCAATATATTTAAAAAATGAAAGAATCCAGGGGCGCCTGAGTGGCGCGGTCTTTAAGCATCTGCCTTCGGCTCAGGGCGTGATCCTGGCGTTCTGGGATCGAGCCCCGCATCAGGCTCCTCCGCTGGGAGCCTGCTTCTTCCTCTCCTGCTCCCCCTGCCTGTGTTCCCTCTCTCGCTGGCTGTCTCTGTCAAATAAATAAATAAAATCTTTAAGAAAAAAAAATGAAAGAATCCTATAGTCTGAAGGTGCATGTGAATGTGTCTCATTCAAACCCCTTTTATAATATCCCCGACAAATAGTTGTCCAGGTACGAGCTCATGATTTCATGATTATGTTCCAATATGGAATGACCTCGGGGTTTGGAAGGTCCATTCTTATATACCAAGGTCAGCAATCCTGGTCTCATTTTCAAGACACTGACCTTGAGTGTTCCAAGGAGCGAGTAGTGGCAATTGGTGCTGAGCTGTTTTCTCTTGGCTGACTTCTCTCCTTATCTGTTGTACATACTATCAAACATCTCACGGAGTTGCGAGGCGCTAGAGCATTTCTAAAAAGACTAAGAAATAATCAGCATCTCCCATGTATTTAGGAAATGTGTAATGCTTGTTCAAGTCCAAAAACGGTTCTGAGACTCTGCAACTATAGAATTGCAAAAACGTACAATGTTTCAAGTTACAGACAGATGTAATAAAAAGCAGAGAAGATGTAGGAGGTGAGAGGAAGGAAGGAGCTCTGGGCACACAAAGCCGTAGCCATTTGCCAGGAAATAGTTGTAAGTGTTTGGAGACTGTAGGTGAGTGGTTTTCGTGAAACGAGATCTCAGTGTTAGGTGTCTGCTTAAGTAAATTCCATTCTTGGTGCACTCTCCTTGCCACTGAGAAAATTACTCACTCGGACTTAGAGGACACGGAAGCCCTGCCCAGAGTTGTAAGGCCATTACAAGAGATGAGAAAGTGTAGTGAAAAGTAGGAACGGCTCAAAGGAACCCCAGACCAGAGTAGCCCTCACACCCTTGGCTTTTCTTTCCTATGTAATTAAGCAGATGATAACTCAAGCTGAAACAAATTTCTATGTAAATATCTTAAGACTGGATTATTACCTTCCAGCAGAAAAGACCGATTTTGTGGTATAGAATACTTTGGAATTATAAATATGTCAGACACTGTTACCTGAAATGTGGCCCTAGTAAAGTCCACTGTGCGGTTTCAGAGAGTGTAGACACAGGCAAATGGGTGGAACCCCAAGGGCCTGGAGAATTGGCTGTTTCTGGTCTCTTTGGCAATCTTTATTAATCTCAAAGAACTGGCCCTGTTAACTAAATCAGAGTCAATCGTTGCTACCTTTTAAAATAAAATTCAGTGGATCCACTGTTCTGCCTCAAACACAAAAACTTGGGAGTCTACTAATCTAAGAGTCTGGGTACAAGGAAGCAACAAGACACAGGGAAGCCCCATGAGGCTTTTGGGGTAAAATGGAAATTGAGGAGAGTGGGGAGCATGCCAGGGGAAGAGGCTGCCCCAGAGCTGGTGACAGGGAGGCCCTTGAAAGCTCTCCTTCTCCTCCGGAGTCTCAGGGACACAACCTCCCCCATAAGTGGGTGGGAAGCCCCCCACAGATAGGCATTCTTTCATAGACAATGAAATGCAGTGTTTTCAACAGTTTGGAATACTATGAATTACTAGGGGATGGTACTTAAACATAAGATCAGAAATTTTGATTTCATGGGTCTGGGATAGAGCTCAAAAAAAAAAAAGTAATCTGGTTGGTCCCTATCTTCTCCTTTTTCTTCTTCTTGTAATTATCATTATCATTATAGCATTTACTGAGGACTTCACAATAGCCTGGCCCTGCTTTTACTGAAGCCCTCTCAACCTTGCAAATGCTCGTTTTTCTTCCATTCCACGCACAAGTAACCCGAGGCACGGAAGGGTGAAGTAATGACTCCAAGGCCACGTGGGTAGCAATTAGCAGAGCTGCTATCTCAATTTTTAAAGGTAACCCAGGTGCCATAAAGTCCTCACAAGTAGCATCAGACAGTGGGGGGCAAGTCCTGGGGCAGCATTACTTTGTTTCTTCCTGTTTAAGGTATTTTTCAGCTGTAAGACTCAGGGGGTACAGTGAAACTGCCTGTTTTCTGCACAAAGTGTGATTTGTATCTCGTCCTCTGGAGGGACCATTTCTGTTTTTTACTTAACTAATCATGTAATGTTTGAAGAAAGAGCTGAAAAATAAAAGAGTTCAGGGGCGCTTGGGTGGCTCAGTCGGTTAAGCGTCTGCCTTCGGCTCAGGTCATGATCCCAGGGTCCCGGGATCAAGCCCCACGTTGGGCTCCCTGCTCAGTTGGAAGCCTGCTTCTCCTCCCTCTCCCTCTGCTACTCCCCCTGCTTGTGCCCTCTCTCTCTCTCTGTCAGATAAATAAAAATCTTAAAACAAAAATAAAAAATAAAAAAATAAGAGTTTGCTAATGCCCTGCCTTTGGGAGATTCAACTCCTCTATCAGGCTCTCAGTGGTGTTGGCTGACCTATTTTTCCATCCTACCTGCTACCACTTCTCGTTTTACCTGTCTGCGTGTTGGGCCCTGCTCAACAATGCATTTTCTTCCATCTGTGACTCTGCTCACTGCCCCAAACCCCAGTGCCCCCGCCCCCTCCCCATCATGCCTGGCTAGGCTGGGACTCCAGCTAGGGCTGAGGTTGGGAACCGACTGGGGGGGTCACAGAACATATTTCTCTTTTGTTCTGCTTATCACTATGACCGGAAGTCCTTTGTGCTGGCAGCTTCTCTTCACAACTTGGAAAACCAGGAAATTCACACCTGCATTTTCCTGATCTTCAAATCAAGTTGTCAAGCTCCCACCTCCCAATCAGCCAACTCTCTGGCCTCCACCACCCATCCCCACCCAATTCTGATGAAGGAGAGCTGGAGAACATCCACAGTGCCCATGGTTTCACGTTTCTACAGCTCTGCCTTCTGTCACTGCGTCCCCACTGGAACATCCCAGACCCTAGCAGGACAGCAAAGTTGTTGCTGGTCCCGACAGCGCCCTGGAGCCATGGGTCCTGGGTGCCGTCAGTCCCTCCTGCATTCCAGGCCACCAACTGCAATCGTACCCCAGGTTCCAGGGCTTTAGCTCCCAGCCCCAGTCACAAACACATCCTTTGCAGCTTTACTTGTGAGCCACGCCCCACTGCCGTGCAAAGAAAACTATAGGAACCCCAGAGAAATTTGAATTTCAGATAAGCAATGAGTGACTTTAGGGTATTGTTTATCTGAAATTCAAATTTCACTGGGGGTCCTGAACTTTACTTGGCAACCCTACCCTAGCCTCTACCTACAGCAGTGGGCCAGACCCCCCCCCCCCAAGGGGAGTTTCTCTTTAGGCCTCCTTGGATCCTTTCCAGACTGGAGACTTTAGTTCATCAGATGTGTTTTAATAACTTCGGGGAGAAAAGCGAAGGTCTCATTTTGTTTCTTTCTAGGAGACCCCTCCTCAGGGGCATTTTTCAGCATTTACCCACCAAGACCCTTGGGAGAGGAGTTTTCGCCCAACTACAAAGGAACCCATTGAAACCTATCCGGGAGGCAGTGGTTTCTGTGATTTTCTTATTTACATAACCCAGAAGGGTTACTCAAGCAATTTCTCCCAGCAGGACCACTGGGCCCAAGACAACTTTTTACCTCCATCCAGATGGAAATGCATTTGGCAAATGCTAGCTTTTCTTCTCCCTAAAGCACTGCCTTCCCAGGAAACCCACTAAGCTTTCGCAAATGCATTATTTACATTCTTAAGAATGAACTCGTAGCAGTTCCACAAGAATGAGTGGAGAGCAGACTAAGGGCAAGTTCTCGGTTCCAGCAAGACCGTCCACGTTCAGCGTGTGGTTCACACACCAAACAAGGCTGCTCTACCAGGAGGCGAACGGACTGAAAGCCAGCGTGTTCTCGTGGCTAAGCCTAAGGAACGGACGCCTTTTTCTTCTCCCATAAGTGATGTCAGCTGACCAAGACGTCAGCCCATGGGGCACGCAGAAGGATGTTCCCGCAATTCTACTGCCTTAGAGGGAACGCTTTTCAAAATGTTGTGCAAAGGTACTTTCCCAGCTCAGAGTGACCCTCTATTCCAGGAGAATTGCCCAGCACACGGGGAAACCAGTTTTCCTTAATTACAACATCGAACCAAGGACTCCAAATAGCCACGGGAGCAGGTCCTTATGTGGTTAAAGGCTCTGGCGTTTGCTTAAGAGGCTAATTTTCAGCCCACATTCTCTTACTCAGCACTTTTAATCAAAATAATCAGTTCAGTGTCTGAGGAGGAACAGGGAATGAATAGGGCGGCGTAAGAATCCCTTGTTGCTAATGAAATATTTTAAAATCCAGGACAGGGATGGCCTGTACTATTTAATACAGAGGAGACTCTTACCATGCCCTTCCATACCCTGGTGTGTGTGTGTGTGTGTGTGTGTGTGTGTGTGTGTGTGTGTGTGTGTGTGTTTTAATTTGCAAGAGGAAAAAAATAGAATTTATGCACCTTAAAAAAATATGAAGTGAAAAATTATCCATTAGCACAGCAAAGACCTATTTCCAGGAAACGGGTTTTAAAAGAAAATTCCTGACGTCCTGAGGTTAAAACCAGGAGGTGTCATGACTTTGAAAGTGAACGATGAAAGAGCCTCTGTGTCCAGGTGCGCACAGGCTCGCCTCGTTTCATCTGTTAAGGGAGACTGGTTAAATCCCTGGTTGTGATCCAAAAATATCCTGGCAGTTAGCATCTTGCATTAAAATTTATAAACCACGAAAGACCTTTTCTTAAAGAAAAGTTAATTCAGGCTGGATGGCCTGGAAAAAAAAAAAAGGTATTTAAAAGGGGTAGTCATCAGAAGTGGTTATATGGAAAACTAGAGGTAAGTAATGCTTTTTACTCCCCTAAAACATACTAAAAATATAGCAACAGTAATTTCAGAAGGTAGGGAAATGGCACCAAGTATAATTTCATTTCTAAGAAGTCCCAGGAATGAGCCCTGGAATTGCCAGAATTGACTTTTCGGGGCGACAAAATAATGGTAGGACTCTGAGCAGGAAATCAGAGCTGTCAAACGCATGGACACAGGCTGTCCTTCGCGGTCTCCACTCCGGAGCCAGCTGCGAGGTTCCTCGTCTCCAGACCCTGGTTAGGCAGGTCTGGAAGGGCACTCAGCCCTTCCCCTCCATCTCTCTCTGCTGGGCCTCCTTCTTCAGTTCACCTATTCGGTCCACCTTTGTTGATCACCTCCTCAATGCTGCTCTGCTCTCTCTATCCTTGCTCACCCTGCAGAAGCAAACCGAAGGACCACGTGCTCGAAAAGGCCTTCGTGAATTACCTACAGTTTTGGTCAAGTCCCCGGCCTTTGTGCTTCTCTTCACCCTCAGCACCCTTTCCAACGGCCTGACTTCACTGTGAGGTGGTGGGGCGGTGGGGAGACAGTTTCCTCTACTCACAGCTGCATCCACACCCTCTCATCCCCCACCCGACGCCCACCCTTTGGGGTGCCCGGTGAAGACTGGCAAAATGAATAAACTCCAAACTCTGCAATTCCAGTTTCGCGGACCCACTTTATCTGGTTTATCTTTTAGTCCGAAAGCACTGGAGATTCAGCTCTGAAGTTGGAGTTTTAAGGGGATCGGTAAAGAAAAGAAAGTGGCAGCAAGGAGAGGGTGATCGTAACAACACATGGTTGTCAGCAGGCAGTCTGACCACTGGCCTGCGGGGGACTCCATTTCTGCATAAACGTAAGCGGGAGGCGAGGAAGCCCCAAACAACCATGATCTGCAGCCCCGTCCCGCAGGAGGTCGGCCTGGACAGGCATGCCGGCTGCGCTTGGAGAATTACAGTCCCCAAGAACCACGCTTGAATTTGCCCAGCTTGGTTTTCTTCCTGATCCATATAATCAGACATTTCAACCTCGACTAAATGATAAGCCTCTCGAGTAACAGTAACGATAATATTAAGGTGAGCTACCATTTACTGAGTGCTCAGTATATATCAGGCAGAGTGCTATGTGTTTTATACACAGTGTCTATGTCTTCTGCATAGCAGCCAGCAGGAGGCAATATTATTAGCCCCATATTTCAAATACCGACTCAGCGAGCTACAGGAATTGACATGGGTCCAACAGCTAGTCATGACAGGCACTGTAAATCCCATGTCTTTGGCCTCCTCTATAGATCCTAGCAGGTATCTGGGCACTCGGGAAGCATTTCATAAATCTTTTCCAGTAGGCCTGAGCAGAACAGTACAAGTCGTTGCACTCCTGGTGACAGTAGTCCCCACCTGGGCCCGCACACACAGCCAGGATCCATCTGAGCTGGACCCTGGTCTTGACGGAGTTTATTGGCCAGCTCCGCAGGGACCCTAGGAATGCCGTTCTGTGCCAGGCCATGCAGAGTGAACCCTGAAGCTGCTGGAGTCTTGGAAGGAGGTGGACTCAACATTCTGGAAGGTTAGTGGAATCTTTATTGCCAATGCCATAAGACTGAAAGTCTAGAGGGTTTTTCAGGAATGGCCAAGGGGACTGCACTGTGCTTCACTTCTGCTGAGAGTGACCTCACGCCGAAGAGGGTTTGGGCTTCGCTCCACCTGACCTTGGCTGTTCCTCCCAAACATTCTTCCATTGACAACCTTCCTTGACCTTCTGTCCCCAACTGCTCTCTCAATCTATTTGTGGATATGTGGATAAGAACACTGGGATTGGATTTCATTCAGTGTCTCAAATACCTTCAAGGGAAGCTTACTTTATTATAAAGATTCAGACAGGCACACGCCCTCCCACCTGCTTGCCCGCCGTGCAAAATGGTTCTCAATTTTTCTTTAAACCTTTGTATTATATCTTTCTTCTCTTCGGATTATTTTTAATCTGCTGGTTTTATCCCGGATGAATCCTCTTTCGCTACCTCAACTACCTCGTGTATCTTCTACCCGACTGTGAAGAAGTCAGCGTTCCCTCTTCTCTCACTGGGCATGAGAGAACCACATTTTTAATCCTACAAAACATTTCTCGTTTTAGTCTTGATGCAACTGACACAAAGAAGAGTTATGGTGGAAATGGAAATACATACGTAAAAACTATAGTTTCCCACATTTGTCCATGAATTCATAATCCCCAGAGACCAAAGAAGCAACAAGAGGGTCAAGAAGCTCTATAACATCAGCTGACAGGTATGCAGCATTGACTCAGAACAAAAAGCCATCTCATACGTGTGTATTATGACCAGCTTCTTCTATAGATAAGGACATTCAAGTGGTCACAAGACTAACTTCACTGTAAGAGGTAGGGGTGATGCATTCTCAGGCCAGATAGTTCAAAGTTTAATATATTTTTATAGTCTAACCAACCCCCAGCAATGACACAACATCACCTTCTTAGTTGCCAATTGTCATCTGCTGATAGGAACAAGTTTAGGGATAGAGGAAGGGAAGTAGAGCTGGATGTCAACCAAATGGTGTCCCTAGAACAGCGCTAACCACACTTCTCGTAAGAACCCCCTGAAGGGTGATTAGAAACACAGACTCCCAAGCTCCACTCATGGAGATCCTGCTCCGAGACGCTGGGGATCTGTACACTCCCCAAGCCCCCTAAGGGATCCTCCTGTTCGAGAGAGTTTGAGAAAGGCTGCCTTCAAACAATGTTTCTCAACCCAGGTAAACAAATGATTCGAGAGTTACACAATGTAGTCGAGGTCACTGATCTAATGTGAGTGGCAAAGCCCAGATGGACCCACAGACTCCAGACACCCATGATCTTTCCACTTGACCCCGAGAGCTTCTGAACCAAAAGCCATCTTAAAACCGGTGCCGGTGGAACGTGATGGGTCCGGCTGCTCCACACCACCCGTGCTCATGCGTATGTGCTAGAAAGCACCTGTAGAAGGAGTAGCTCAGGGACCAGATAGAATCTCGGGGATTAGTCCTTTACTCAGCACATATGTGGCTTTCAATTAAACCTCCTGTTGCTTTGCCGGCCAGAGCAGACCAAGGGATTCCATGACGCAGAGTCTCATCAGAGGGCTGCAAATTCTCAAATGGGCAAGGAACTTGATGTCCACACCCGACTCTGAGAGGACCAGTGTGACCTTCGCAGGGAAAGCAGGCCATTCCTGGCACTTCACAAGTTCTCTCACCCAGCTAATCTCACTGGCCAGAATGCAAGCTTCGTATTTGGTCTGCCTGGGAAATCTAATGGAAAGAACTATTATTAGACATATTTATTTTATCAAGGAAAATATTCTCATAAAATGTTCAAGAAAGGATATTGCCTGGTTCCCAAGAAACAGCCAGAGAGACCCCTTGGAGGGTACACACGTATACATTTATGTCCTGAATATATAGGTGTGTGTATACATGTAATATACATATATATTACTTAAGTAATTATATATTCTTATATATATGTAACTTATATATATATAAGTAAAAATACATATTAATTATATACTCATAAGTGCAGCAGTAAATGTTTAAATTGCATTTCAGCAATTTTTTGCAGTACACTTTAACCCTTCATTTTTCAATTGCAGGAGTAATGAATATTCTAGTGCTTCTCAGACTTTAATAAGCATGTGAATCATCCAGGGACCTTATTAAAAAGCATTCCTATTTAGTAGATCTGGGTGGGACCTAAGAGTCTGTATCTCTAACAAGTTCCCAAAAGATGCTGACAAGTCACTGAGACCACACTTTGAACAATAAGATTCTGGTTTGTGGCGAATGACCATCTTCATCGCACATAAACAGCAACTGTTAAGGATCAGAATATATAAAACGAAAAAAAAAATAAAAACTGTGTTCAAATTAACTTCATTGGATAAATAATTCCAAAAGGACTTCAGAATCTATGCAATGTCCCTTGAATATAACTATAAACAATCTTCACTCAATTTTATTAGAGTCACTTCAGAGTACAAGTTGATAGATTCCAACTTGAGAGACAGAGGAAGCAGATTGTTTTCTTCTTCAGAAGGAGACAGAAAGCACCAGAACTATGGTATTCTCTTATTGCAGACACGCTGATCTGTGGGTAAATAAAGAATGCTGGTGTGTATCAGATCACACTGATCTCTCAAAATTGATTCTGCCAGTCTAGAAATGATTAAAATTTCATCCAAGCACATCCTGTTGGAACTTTTTGGGGAAAATGTCCAACACCAATATCATTCCAAATATTCTGCTACTTGGACGTCTACTCATTGCTTCGTTGAAATATTTGACATAAGTATATTAATAATTATCTTCACTTCAAAGCCTTAAAATATGAAATTGTTCCTAAAGTATGTTGGTAGTAACTAGAGCACAAACGAAAATGGACATGCCTAACATGTGACTACGTTATGCAAGGATACAAAGAGATCTACGTTATGCAAGGATACAAAGAGATCTACGTTATGCAAGGATACAAAGAGATCTAGGGAATAATCCTCACAGGGAAGGAGCCCCAGCTTTTTAGGAGCAGAGACCCAACCTGTGAAACAATTATTACCAGAAAGGACACCAAAACTACCCACACAAATGGCCCACGTTATTTAAGTGGTGTACTTCGAGATGTTGTAGTCAAGGCTAAACTTGGTGTGCTGGAAGGAGGCGGGATGTCAGATTAGAATCAACAGTGGTGGGGGCGCCTGGGTGGCTCAGGCGTTAAGCGTCTGCCTTCGGCTCAGGGAATGATCCCAGGGTCCTGGGATCGAGCCCCACATTGGGCTCCCTGCTCAGGGGGAAGCCTGCTTCTCCCTCTCCCACTCGCTTTGCTGGTGTTCCCTCTCTCACTGTCTCTCTCTGCCAAATAAATAAATAAAATCTCAAAAAAAAAAAAAAAGAAAGAAAGAAAGAATCAACAGTGGTGGGATTTGAATCTGACCTTGAAGGACAGGAAGGATTTCGAAAGGCGTAGAAGAGGAGAAAAAATGAGGAAAGGTGTAGGGAAAATAAAGAAGTGGGACCAGATCTTAAATTTGGGAATCACATCTCTGTGCCAGGCACCAAGCCACCTGCTAACAGATAGATTAGCTAATTTAACCTTCCCAATTATTCTGCAAGGTGGGCATTCTGACCCATTATGATGAACCAGGGACAGAGATTCAGGTTAAACGACTAAGGTCACACAGGTGGTAAGGGGCCCCACGGGGATTTAAATCTGGGGTGATTTGATACCAGAGTCCATAATGGATCCTCTCTAAACCAGCATTCCCCAAAGTACATTTTATGGCATCCTGAGACGTGACTATGAGTCGGGAAACAGAAGAGTTCAGTGGTCAGATAAATTTTGAAAGCTCTTAGGATAAATTAGAACACTAATAATGTTTCAGATATGAGCTAACATTTATTGAATGCTTCCCATGTGCCTGGTTAAAATGGTTCTGTTGTTGTTTTAACAGGGGACCTCTCAGAGCCTTTAATATTGTAATATGCATTGAGAACTTCCAATGTTATGTGTTGGGGAATAATATTAATAATCCCACATAAGATCCCACATACGATGATATGATCATGTAGGGGTGCCTGGGTGGCACAGAGGTTAAGCGTCTGCCTTCGGCTCAGGGAGTGATTCCGGCGTTATGGGATCGAGCCCCACATCAGGCTCCTCCGCTGGGAGCCTGCTTCTTCCTCTCCCACTCCCCCTGCTTGTGTTCCCTCTCTCGCTGGCTGTCTCTATCTCTATCGAATAAATAAATAAAATCTTAAAAAAAAAAAAGAGTTAGATATTATGCCTGGTGATTCTCCATTCTTCCCTGTATCCCCAGTAACTTCACTGTAATATACAGCTCTGTTAGTAAGCCGGGTGTGACCCCCTGAGCTTGGGAACAGGGGTGGTTCTCAGGGAACAGGGTCCGAGAGTCAGGAGGGAGAGAATGCAGCTTCTCTTGCAGCTTGGTTAGTTGGGTCTGTCATTCACCATTTTAAATATCAAAAGATGAAGGTGCTGGACAGGACACCAGTGGAGTTGCTTCCCTTTTTGTCCTATCAGC